>NC_070606.1:65897500-66206250 GCF_027172205.1 Podarcis raffonei | reverse complement strand
ATGGCGCCGAACGGATGTGGCGGATGGCGTTCTGCGCTGTGAAGGTTTGGAATTCTCCTGACGTAAATGCAGTCCCGTTGTCTGAGACGAGAGTGTCAGGGAGCCCGTGGGTTGCAAACAGCCTGCGTAGTACCCGGATGGCTGCGGACGTAGAAGTGGACGGTACCAGTGCGACTTCCAGCCATTTGGTGTAGGAGTCCACCACTATGAAGAATGTTTTCCCCTGAAAGGGGCCAGCGAAGTCCACATGCAGGCGTGACCATGGTGCTCGGGCGGACTCCCAGGACTGGACTGGGGCCCTTGGGGGATCTGGGCGGGATTCTTGGCAGGCCTGGCAGTGTTTGACCCAGGCCTCTATCTCTCCGTCGATCCCCGGCCACCACACATAACTCCTGGCAAGGGCCTTCATTCTTACTACCCCTGGGTGTGTCTCGTGTAGGGCTGTGAGGACCCTTTTGCGGAGGGGCTGGGGAACAACGACCCTGCTTCCCCATAACAGGCACCCCTTGTGGGCCGACAGTTCATGTTTGCGGGTTGTGTAGCCGGCGAATTCTGGCCCAGGGCTGCTGCTGGGCCATCCCCTCCACACCCAGTCCAGGACCCGGGAGATGACCCTATCTTTCTTGGAATGGTGTGCAACTTCTTGTGCCTGAATGGGGCGGTCGGGAAGCAGCTCCAGGCTCATAACCTCTTGTGCAGGTGCTGGGTCGGGGCCTGTTTCCGGTAGTGGTAGCCTGCTGAGGGCATCCGCATGGCCCATCGCCTTCCCCGGACGGTGAATCAGTGCATACTGGTAGCTGGCAAGGAAAATTGACCACCTGAGGACGCGAGGAGACAGCACTTGGGGGGTCTGCTTTTCAGGGGCAAATAAGCCAAGCAACGGCTTGTGGTCAGTCACCACGGTGAAGGGCCGCCCGTACAAGAAATCATGGAATTTTTTTACTCCCTTCACGATTGCCAGACCCTCGTCGATTTGCGAGTAGTTCCGCTCGGTTGCGTTGAGTGTCTGGGAAAAGTATGCCACCGGTACCTCTCTTCCATCCGGGAGTTGGTGTCCCAGGACAGCGCCAATTCCATAGGGCGAGGCATCGCATGCTAGCACCACCGGCAGCCTCTCGTCGAAGTGTGCCAAGACCGAGTTTGAGACAAGCAAGTCCTTGACTGCCTGGAATGCGGCCTCCTGGCGCTGGCCCCACACCCAAGGGGCCCGCTTGTCCAGGAGTCTGTGTAGGGGCTCTGCTACCGCCGCCTTGTGGGGAAGGAAGGAATGGTAAAAGTTCAATAGTCCCAAGAAGGCCTGAAGTTCAGTCTTGTTCTTGGGCGCTGGGGCATCACAAATGGCCCGTACCTTGTCCCCAGTCGGGTGGACCCCTTCTGCGTCCACCATAAATCCCAGAAAGTCCACCTGAGGCACTCCTAGTAGACATTTTTCCCGCTTCACCTTGAGACCCGCCGTCTGGAAACGGTGCAGAACGGTGTGGAGGCGGTCCTCAAACTCCTCTGGTGTGGGCCCGGCAATCAACACATCATCGAAGAAGGGGGTGACGCCAGGAATCCCTTTAAGTAGAGAGTCCATTAGATTCTGGAATATGCCTGGTGCCACGCTGACACCGAATTGCAGCCGCTTTACCCTGAATGCTCCTCTGTGCGTCACAATCGTCTGTGCCTCTGCTGTGGCCTCATCTACTGGCAGCTGTTGATATGCTTGGGCCAAGTCCAGCTTGCCAAAAATTTTCGACCCAGCCAGGGTGGCAAGAACATGGCTGACCACTGGCACTGGGTATGCATGGGCCGTGAGGGCCTTGTTTATGGTACATTTGTAGTCTGCGCAGATGCGGACTGAACCATTAGGCTTGACGGGCGTGACGATTGGGGTTTCCCAGGGGGCATTAGGCACTGGCTCCAGCACTCCTTGCTCCACAAGCCGGTCCAATTCCTCGTCTATACGGGGTTTCAGGGCGAACGGGACCCGGCGGGCCTTGAGCCTGACCGGTCGTACTGCGGGGTCAAGCTGTAGAGCAATGGGGGGGCCCGTATACTGTCCCAATTTCCCATCGAAAACCCCCAGAAATTCCTTGCATATGGCGTCCACGTCCACTTGTAAGCTAGTGTGGTTCACCCCGGTGACGGCTAGCCCCAGTGGTCCAAACCATGCCAATCCCAGTAAGCTAATGTAGGGGCCCTTGACCACAAGCAAGTCCAGTTGCCGCGTCCGCCCTCGGTATTGCACCCTGAAGGTCCCCACCCCCATTGTGGGGACCTTACGTTTTTGGAAGTCCCGGAGGGTGAATGGGGCCGGCCTGAGTTTGGGACCCCCAGTAGGACACAGTTTCCTTAAGGTCCTTGCCGAGATTATGGATAGAGTTGAACCCGTGTCAAGCTCCATGCGGCATGGGGCCCCCTCTATCTGTACGTCAACATAAATTTTCTCTACGTTGGGGTGGGGCAACTGGTATACCTGGAAGTCCGTGAGCTCTGTCGAGTTGCCTTGGTGCGTTGGGCTCCGGGACCTGGGGCTCTTGGATTGGTCATCTGATGCCTGGCGTCGGGTGGGCCGAGCCCGACACACCCGGGCGATGTGTCCCAATTTTCTGCACTGCCTGCACTCTGCGTTGCGGAAACGGCAGGTCCTCCTCTCGTGACTCTCTCCACAGCTTGCGCAGTTCCCTCCTTCTCGTCGAGGCAGCTGTGGTATGTGGGCTGCTTGAGTGCGCTGCTGTACTTGGTGCACCTCCTCCCTGTCGGATCCTGAGTCGTCGGTGAGGTCTTCGTGGTGGACCCTCAGTTGGGACAGCTGGCTCGGCCGTGCCTTTTGCGTCGACCTCTCGGCAGCTTCCGTTGCCAGGGCCTCCTCCAGAGCGACCTGGAACGTTAGGTCCTTCTTAGCGTAGAGGCGTCGTTGCAGCTTCTCATCCTTCAGGCCACCGACGAGGCGGTCACGAAGCATGTTCTCCAGCTCTGAGAAGTTGCAGAACCGGGCGGCTTGGCGGAGAGAGGTCACAAACCCAGTTATGGTTTCCCCAGGGGCTTGCCGCTTTGCATAGAAGGCATTTCGACGAGCCACCACTGAGGGCTGTGGTGAAAAGTGCCCCTTCAGCTGTTCCATTATTGTTTTGTATGGAACAGTAGCGACGTCTTCAGGCGCAAGGAGGGCCCGGGCGATTTCAAACGTCTCCTCTCCGCAGACGCTGAAGAATATCGCCCTCTTCTTGGCGTCTTCTTCGTCGGTGACCCCTTTGGCTTCTAGGAGGAAGGTGAAACGGGAGGCGTATGCTTCCCAGTCTCCAGATGCTGGGTTGAATGGCGAGAAGCTGTTGTCGGTTGCCATTCTGAGTTCCTTGTGTCCCGGAGCTGAAGCCTGGATACACGGTGCGAGGCAGCGGTGCGGCAGGTGGCGGTGCTGCGGTGCTGTGTGTGGCAGTCAGCTCAGCTGGATCCCACCTTCGTCGCCAGTGAAATATACTCAGAGTCGCGAAGTGATTTCATGCTCTTTATTCAGCTCATAGTGGTGAGGAGGAATGAATGGATGTCCCCTCGAAGTATCTGCTTTATATACATTATTTACACAATGGGCTGCACATGATTGGCTAATTCCGGAATTCTACTGTAAGCCAATCAGGTTGTGGATTCACTTCTATCTGGAGCATGATTGGGTAGTTCCTGCCAACCAATCATACTGCTGCATTGTTCTAGGACCAATCAGACTGCTGCATTCTGAATCCTATTGTTCTAGGACCAATCAGACTGCTGCCTTTTGGATCCTATTGTTCTAGGACCAATCAGACTGCTGCAGTTTGGATCCTATTCAACTCAGTACATAACAAACTCCTTGGAGGAAAGGTAGAATATGAAGGTAATAATAAATAAGTATGAATACCTACATACAAACAGGACCTTTCCACACTTACTATCTGTTAAAAAACAGCTGCAACTCCAACCTGTTGAGCAACATTTACTGTCTGAATAAGCAGCTATGGGTTGTTAGTAGAAGGAAAGCAGCAGACTGGTATTTTGTGTCCATGGACAAGCATTTACATGTGGTGCATGCTAGAATCAAGATGGAATCATCTCCATATTCAGAAATTTAACTTCTACACCATAATCCTTCACACTGCAATCCGAAAGTAAGTCCTGTCGATTTCAGTGGGACTTAATGCCAGGTAAGTGTGCGCAGGATTGCAGTCTTAGATACCCCAAAGGAGGAGCCTGAAACCTGAAATACTCCACAGACTGCATGGATGGCTTCCACAACATTTATTTTCTATGTTTATTGCACATACGGCCTTGGACCCTTGTACTTACGGGACTGCCTCTCCTGGTACGCCCCGTGGAGGACCTTACGGTCCACAAACAATAATACTTTGGAGGTCCCAGGCCTCAAGGACCAGCATGAGTGGCCGGGCCTGGTGAAATTTTAATTCCTTACCCCTATGATTATGATTTGTGGCTTCCCACTTAATTTTATTTTGATTTTAAATGTGATTCAAATTGTATTTTAAACTAATCATTTGATTTTGTGTTTTTAATGTAGTTTAATGTATTTTATATATTTGGTGTATAAATAAATTATTATTATTATTATTATTATTATTATTATTATTATTATTACTACTGTATTTTAATGCATCACAAATATAATGTAGCATTGCATCGTTTTGAAATGTAAGCCACCTCACGACCCTTTTGAGGACTGACAGGTAGGGTAGAAATAATAAACAAATAATTTCCTTCCAAAGGCAAAATACGGACAAAATAGGCACCATTTCTTCTCCCAAGGGACAGGTAACAATAATGAGGGTTGTCCCTGCCTTGGTAAACAGGGATAGTTGTAGTGTTTTGCAAGCTGCAAAAGGGATCAATGGGGAAAGCAAGGAGCACGCATGTGTGATCTCGTGTGTGCACATCTATGTCAGAAGCACTATCTACTATAACAACAGGCTCATGAAGGGGTTTGCCAACTTCAAACATGCCTTCCTCACAAGCGGTGGGCAAAGGCACATGTATGACTGGTTTGGACATACTGGGAGCAGAGCTTCTGGGGCACCGCAGCAAGTGCCACAGCTATGAAGTCCAACCGAAGTGAGAGGCAGGAGGGAGGGCGGATTTGGGCATTGCACAGGGCACCACTGAAATTTGAGATGCTAAGGTTCACCACTGATGTGAGCCCCTGTTGTGACAGAGTACATTACATGTTGTATTTTAAGATAGCTACAAAAAACCAACAACCCTCCATACACAATAATAACTGTCTGTTTCCTATACCAACATATCATCATTTCCTGGAAAGTAAGGGCAAAAAGTAATCCCATATATTCCACCAGCCTTATATGACATATCAGAAAGTTGAGAAATAATATAAAGGGCTCTCACATACAGGAAGTTCTGTTTAGCTATGTCTTCTTCTTCTTCTTCTTCTTCTTCTTCTTCTTCTTCTTCTTCTTCTTCTTCTTCTTCTTCTTCTTCTTCTTGTGTTTCCCCCCCAGGAAACATTAAAACAAGATGCAATTTTGAAAATGTCGATGTGTCTATGAATATGAAATGAGAGAAGATATGTCTGCCTTTCCCAACATGGAATCTTCCAGATTTTTTGTGACCAGCCAGCAAGAGAGAACCAGGTTGAGGGATGCTGGAATAACTTAACTGAGAAAAATCGTAACTTCCAAAAGCATTCCTCAAGTCCTAAGCAAAAGGGGGGGGGGATGTATTAAAATCCTTCTTTGCTATTCCTTTTCCATGTTATTTCCATTCATTTGTGTTATTAACTCACCAGGGTGCTCCTGTGCCTTTAAAAGGTAGCGAGAGAAGCCAAGAAGAAGCTGATTCATCTGATCTAGTCACATTCTTAGGAATCCTGGGGGCTTTGTGCACGGTTATGAGGGCAAGTGCCATGTGGGTGGCCAAGTTTCCCCCTCAGGACCTGAATTCCAACAAGAAATATGGGGAGTAGTTGAACTATGTTATACAACAGGATCAGCCAGAGGCACTGTGTTCAGCAGTCATGGTGAACAATCCTTCTAAAAAGATATTATAAACAAAAGGGCAGCGTCTCTGTGTGAGGGTTCTCTTTATTTACATCAGGAGTGGGCAATACGTGAGCCTAGCATTGCATGTGGCCCTCAGTTCAATTTAATGTGGCCCTTGGCTTAATATCAAAGGCCTGCTGCAAGATGATGGTTCAGATCTCTGGCAAGAGAGATGCTTATACCACAGTCTGCTGGGAAGGAAGGAAGGAAGGAAGGAAGGAAGGAAGGAAGGAAGGAAGGAAGGAAGGAGAAACAAGAGAGGGGTGAATGCAGGAATGCAGCTTTCTATTTGAGAATCCTTTCATTTTTCCTATTATTATTATTTATTTGCAAATTTAATGAAGAAAAAAATAAGCCACGATCAGTTCACATTCTGAATACAATAACCAGCAGTGCTTACATTTTAGTTAAACATAGAAGCTAAAATAAGCCCTCCAAATATCCAGCAAGGTATCCACAAAAAATTGACATCAATATGAAATATGTTCTATTGTGGCCAGTGCCATGAGATCCTCAGAATGTTGTGTAATAGATGGTGGGTATTTATCTTTCCAGGCTCAAAAGTAAAAGTCTCTTAGCAACCATAAGGGCTTGTGAAATTCAAATCTATCCCGATACTACATGAATATAATTTAGAAGTACATGAACATCTGAAAATATTGATGATTTCGCCATTACAAAATTGATGTGAATAACAACTTCGGACCAAAAAGAAGATATCACTGGAGAAGCCCACACCATGTACCTCACTGAGGCATTCTTAGTATTGCATGGTCAACATTTACCGTATTTTTCTGTCTATAAGATGCCCCCATGTATAAGATGCCCCCTATTTTGGGGGACTCCGATTTAAGAAAATCCACCCTTGGCACTATCCATGTATAAGAAGCCCCCAAATTTTTGACATTATTTTTTAGGGGGAAAAACTAGTCTTATGCAGTACACGGAAAAATAACTGTAGAATTCTTTCTAAGCATGCCTTTAAACATTTTCTTATTATATGTGCCAAATAACTGAAGGAGGAAGGTACACTGAATGCACTTATGACTAAAAAGAGAACACATTTTTAAATTTTCATTCTAGTTTGTGTGGTTTTCTCAAGTCTGTAAAGAAGCAGGATGTAAATTTATAATCCACCGTTTTGTTTTCTTCACATTACAGATATGAAGGAGATTATGTCCATCAAATCCTGTGTGACGTTCAAGAATAAGAATTTCTCATGCCTATCTCATCGGTCCACATGGCAATAGAGGACAACCAGTGACTGGTCTGCTTGAAATGAGAATGTAGCCTGTCTTCCCTTGACATGTTTGATTAGCCCTTCATTGATTAACCCTTGGTGGAGGTGGCAGGCAGAGGCTAGGACTCAGTACGTATAGTATCTGATACATGTGACAGAGCTTGAATTCATATGTAATGAAGAGGAATAACTCTCAGTTCCCTCAATTTCTCACCCTCAACCTTAACCCTGCGGAAAGCCATCTAATTAGATTTGAATTTGATCTTGACTTGTTTTTAGGAGGTAATTATTGTTTGATTTTATATTAATGTTATATATTTGATGTTAGCCGCCCTGAGCCTGGTTTCGGCCGGGGAGGGCAGAATACAAATAAAAGTTGTTGTTTTTATTTATTATTAATTAATTATTATTATTATTATTATTATTATTATTATTATTATTATTATTATCCTAAATCCAGTTCACCAGTTCACATTTCTGCAGCAGTTTGCAAACCAGTAAAAATAATCCTCATGAAAACATATCGGCATTTTAGCGCAAATTTATCCTAATAAATACATCTTAATGGAGGTTTTTTTTTTGTAAGCAATTTCTCCTGACACAATGCATTTATGTTATTTTCACTAATATATGCATTTATATGCACACGTTACCCTAATATGTGAATTTTTGTACACATTACTTGGCAGGAGAAGTGCATTGCAAAATTCAGAGAATGTGGTATTTTCGCCAGAGAGCACACTATTTGTGTTGCTGTTTACTGTGTGGATTGTGGCTGTGCCATAACCACAAGCAATCGTCAGATATATCTTGCAATGTAATAACTGACAATGACCCACTTCTCCGCCCCCTACATGTTCTCCTCATTTTGAAATGTATGTTTTAAAAAAAATATCTGGAGGCTATGCACTGTAACACTGTACAATGTTAGCATAAGGGTGCTCATCTGGTGGTTATTATTTTTAAGTGGTGAAATGCAACAATTGCAACAATGCCAGCACTGTTTGAAGAACCTTTGGTTAGGTGTAATTTTATTTTCCAGTTATTTGAAGGTTCAGTGTTCCCTTTACCTTCCACTGGAGTACTCAATTAAATCAGATTGTTGTTGGGTTTTCTTAAAGCAGCAGTGCACTGCCTCTTGTCATTAAATGAACATACGATTTCACACGGGTGCCTCCAGCTTGTTTATTTTGTGGGAAGAATTCAAGCACACAACGGAAATTTAGCTTTGCACAATTCAAGTGGAATAACGTGCTCTGTCACCCTATTGCAACAAATACACTTAGACTTTTTGTGGTTTGGAAGGTGATGGGGAAATACACTGAAAAGCATGGGGTGAATAAACGATTGATAGGAAATAGGAATGGAGGAGAAATTGCATTCAGTTTGCATTTAAAAACAAACTTGCCAAATTCACGCTCTCTGAAAGAGGATGTGAACCATAACAGAGCCATCCTTCAAAATGCACACTTTTCTCAGGCATGGGGAGATGAGCAGCAAAAACCCATTAGGGGTACAATCATACGTCGGGTTGAAGTAGCTTCGGGTTGAGCATTTTTGGCTTGCGCTCCACGGCAACCCGGAAGTAACGGAGTGCGTTACTTCTGGGTTTCGCCGCATGTGCGGAAGCGGCGAATCGCGACCCATGCATGTGCAGACGCAGGTTGCGTTCGCTTCAGGATGCAAACAGGGCTCCAGAACGGATCCTGTTTTCATCCAGACATACCACTGTATTTGAGTTAGTGGCTCTGGCAATAGGTTCAGGGGGAGTTGTGGGAACAGGCAGTGGTTCACCAGTTATCTTAGGTTACATTACCGTAGGCAGTGCTTTTTTTTGTGGGAGAACGCAGAGGTACGCATACCCCTAAACATTTTGTGAACCTAAGTTTGGCCTCATTGAAGGGCATTATTTCAATATGAGTAGGGAAATAAGAGTATCCCTAAACATATATTTTTTAAAAAAGAAGAAAAATCACTGACCTTAGGTAACCAAAAGGCTGCCAGCAGCCCTTTGAGGTGGGCTGCTGTTTCCTCATTTTAAAAGATGAGGAACAGAGAGGCTCGCAACCCTCTCCCTCAGGCCTAGACGCCCCTTTCAACAACACTTTACTGATAGTGAGAACAAGATCGTTGGTGTTGCAACACCAAGAGCCACACTCAGCCTTGCCAGGCACAGTTCCCTGGTGCCTCCTTAAGAACGAGGAGAAAGGGGCGGGCAGATTCTTTCTAACCAGATTCAACTCCTCCCGCTAGTTAATCCACCTTCCTTACAAGGCTACTGTTAGAAGCTGGCTTTCCCCTCCCTTTGAAAAAGAGCAGAGCCAGAGCTGACAGCGGCAAAGGAGGCTGCAAGAAGAGCGGGACCGTGGCTCCAGGTCTTTTGGAAGAAGCAAGTGCAGCGTGGCTTCAGCAGCTCAGCATCCTTATAGTCTCTGTGCAGCCCAGGCCCTGGAGAAGGGGGCAAGTTCTTCCCAAGGAAAATACAAAAACATACGAAGCCAATCTGCAGATAATTGGGGTGGAAATGCTCTGGAAAGGTAAATGGCTTTATAAAGCTGAAAAGCTTAATGGTTTGGGTTTATTTGCTGTTTCCTTTCCTTGTGCCCTATTTAGAATAGGCCATCCCATCCCAGGACTCCTGTTGCTGATGTGTGTACCTTGCTAGGTTTCTAACTTCTGAGCAAAAAGTTGCATTGTTGGTTATCCTGTATTTCCCGCCAAAATCAGGTTCAAGCGGTTGTTTGATACCCCAGTGCTATTTCTGACCCTCATTTTAGGCCCTTGTGTCTCTCTGGATCTGGAGTGGGTGGGATGCTTTGCTCTTGTCATTCAATGAATGCTTAGGGCTGTTCTGCTCATCCTGTTAGGGGACCAAAAAGAAATCTCAGTATGAAATAGGCTGGAAAAAGATGGTGCAAATGGCACAGCTTGCTGCTAGAGACATTTAGGTAAATCCCAACTTGTTTTATGTCCTGCCGGAAACCTCTGTGGAACCTCTTGGTCCTCTTGTCAGGGTTTCAGGCTGCTTCTGCTGTCAGGCCATTGGCCAATCTTGGTCCAGTTATTTACAGGGTCCCAGGCAGTGGTCTTTCCACCAGGAATTGAATCTTTGTGCACATGGGGTGTGTGCTCTGACTGCTGCTGAGCTATGCTGGTCTTTCCATTGATGTTCTCTGTGTGAAGCCGGAATTTCATTTTGTAAATAAATTCTATTAAGGTTTATAGAGGAAAAATGCAAAACATAATCTCTTTCCCCCCTTTTTAACCAAACTGTCAAGCCAGAATTTCAGATCTTGTCTATGAGTTGTTTTGTTAGGGATGTGCTAAATCAAGGCTCGGGTCTGGGAGTTAGTTACCAGACGCAACTGGAGAGGTTTATTTGCAGCTCTGTGATTTTTAAATTAATAACATCTGTGAGACAACATTGATGCAATAATAATGTCTTCTTACTTAAGATCAAGAATTTGGTGTGCCTATCGCACCAAACAAAATCCCTTTCAAGGTTTCTGTGTTCTGTCTGTCTGTCTGTCTGTCTGTCTCATACATGCCCAGAGGAAAAAGTCTGGGGTGACAGTTCTTGTTCTGTGAAGAAGCCAAGGGAGACAGCTTGTTGAGACCCTTATTTCTCAGCCAGCCATATTTTGGTTGAGTGGATGATGTGATTTGGTGTGCACATTTTTTGCTGATTCTACTGCCACTGGGATTTTGTATTCTTTGGTGGTTACTTTATTGTTCTCTGTCACAAAAAACAACAATACAAGATGGGAGTATCTGTCTTTGAACATTACTTCGAGATTCTCACCAAATTTAACGTCTGCTGTGCTAATTCTTAAAGGGGGCTAGTGGGTCTGTAAGAAATAGCATTAGATTTGTAAAAATTCTGCCAGCACCCCCCCCCCCGCTCTTGTAGATGTCCTGCAGCCTACAAGATGTGATTTGTGTTCTGGGGTGTTTACTTTTGCTTTTATTTTTGCAAGAATCACTAAAGCACCAATGTTTGTGTAGGCCCCGTTGAACACAGGGGAACTTCCTTTGAGTAAAAAATGCATAAGGTTGTGATGTGATTCCGTTACCAGCATAAATAGTGTTAAGTATTAAAATACAACATCGCAATGAGATTTGGATGCCTGGATATTCCTTTTGTGCCCTTTTTTTAAGTTCATGGATTTTTCAATGTTCTTTATCAACCAGGCAGCCCCAAAGAGCATTCGTGGCAAGAGCTGCAGTGAATCAGGATCATAGTGAACCACTGGCCAGCTGTAGATTTCCCTGGAGGGATCCTACTACCAGCTCATTCCTCATGACTGCTCCACCCTGCCTGCTTGGGGCTAGGTGATGAAGATGGAGGTTCTGCGCCGCTCTTCTGTCTTTGCTGCAGAAGTCATGGAAGTGTTTGATCGGACTCCTACAGACAAGGAGCTTGTATCGCAGGCCAAAGTGCTCTGCAGAGACTTCATTCACTCCAGGCTGATTCGGGCTGGAATTGGCTGGAACAAGCCTGAGCAAAGCACACCTGTTCCTGGTGGCAAGTTAGCAGAAGTGTCCAACATACTTCTAAGATTAGGTAAGTGCTGAAACTGTCAGTGCCTCTGTGAGGGTGGCAGGTTGGATTCCTGGGATTTCTGCCTGGATCAGGGGGAAGATGCTGTTGAGTGAAAGGCTCGGCAAACAAATCCCCCGCAATCTTGCTAATTTCTGCTAGGGCATTCAGGTGAATGGTGTTTGGTCATATTCTTCTAAAACTGCTCATGCCTGTAGAATCAGAAGTGTGTGGTATGCTCAGCCCAGACTTCTGGACCTCCTCATTGCCCATGAGTGCTTGGGAAAAAATTGATGACAGTATGTGAACAGACATAGTTTTAACTGTGAGCCTACTGGGGAAGTGAACTCGTTGCAGTTTAGACATTGTGGGATACAAATTTAAAACATCATCAGCATCAGAAACATATATTCCATCTTCCTAGGATTGAGCATAGGTGAAATTTGTTTTCCTTGTTTGCATCACTGATTGGCCATCCAGTGTGCATTTATAAAGCCACTTCCTCTGTTCATAGACCAGGGCTGTGCACAGAGCTGATTGGCTGGTCTTTGTGTCAATCATGCAGTCATCACTACCCTTTCTCAGGGCACATTTAAATATAAACTTTTTAGAAATAAAGAAAAAAAGCCCCAACAAACAATCAAATAGCTCTGCAGATAATTAAAAAACAAAAATACGCCCCCTTGGAACAAGGGGAAGAGTGGGAGTAACAATCAGCCTACTCTTTGGAACTTGACACGTGTGTCCATTTGAGGAAGAAAGGATGGGAGCAGATAGAGTTCAACCTGCTGCGCCCTCTGTTGTTCTCAGGTACAATAACATTTCATTAGTCTAGTTCAGAGGTATAGCTATATGCCCTCCAGATGTTGTGGATTATAATTCCCATCAGCCTCAACTTGTATAGTCAATGGGTGTTTTAGTCCGCAACTCGGGGTGTTATCACGTCGGCTACCCATGCTCCAGTTGTACTACTCCATAGAATCTGACTCAAGATAGTATCATTCTGTTTGAACATTTTGCTGTGCTCAAAATTTTTTAACCAGGGACAAAGGAAATACATGTGCACATCACAAGCAATGATGCCACTATCATACCCTGAAAAATAATTGCTGCCTATAAGATAAGACTTTTTGAGGCTAGAATCCCTTCAGGCATTTGCTTAGCAACCTGCCCATAATAGATTAGTGTTGCATCTTCATTTGTGAATAGTAAACTTGTGCTTTCAGTTGCCCTCGATTATGACAGATGGTGAGCATAAGGGATGCTGAAATAAGATTTCTACTCAGTTGCAAGAATCTTCTGCGGTCAGAATAGTTGCACCCCACTTTTCCAAAGCACTCCAAGCAATCAGCTGTCATTTGGCTTTATACTGTGAAAACATTATGTGGGATTATAGTACCAGGGACAGACCTCAGTAACAGCATCCTATGCAAGGCCAAAATTTGAGATGCACACCCCACAGCCCTCCCGTCTCCTTCCCAAAGCTGGCTAAGGCATGGGGAAGGATGTGGGAAGACTCTGGGAAAGAGGCAAGAAGGCGCCCCCTCAGCTCAGCGCCCTGTTCTGGGTAACCGGTTGTGCCACCCTAAATCTGCCTCTGATAGTACTAGTTATACATCTCTTTTCTCTCTGTTGTTTGGCTTTGGTATCGCTGTTGACACTTGCCAAGTCAGTACTTGAAGAGCCAATTTCTTGGCTAAGGAGATTTGTACGAAGATGGGAATTTGTTCTGGCATTTTTGCTTGTTCAGATTTTTTACAGCAATAAATAGCAGCATACAGTGCACTTATGGTATTTAGTTATATAACTGAAAGACCCAAATGGCCTACCTTTGCAATGTTTTGGTATCTTGATACTCTGGAGAGGAATAGTTTGATGCTGGGGGTTCTGTCCTGCATAAAGTGTTTCTTAGAAAAAGTGGGCTTCTTTATTTGTCAAATGTTTTTTAAAAAGATGACACCTTTGAGAACAAGGTTCCGAAATGTTGTCACAAGGAGCCTCCATAAGCCAAATGCTTTTGTTTTTGTTTAGTCGTTTAGTCATGTCCGACTCTTCATGACCCCATGGACCAGAGCATGCCAGGCACTCCTGTCTTCTACTGCCTCCCGCAGCTTGTTCAAACTCATGTTCATAGCTTCGAGAACACTGTCTAACCATCTCGTCTTCTGTTGTCCCCTTCTCCTTGTGCCCTCAGTCCTCTACATATCCCAGTGTCTCCTCCATCTACAAGAATGAGAGAGAGAAGGCATCAAAGCCTTCCCTAAAAAGGACAAATTAAACATTTTTGTTTGCTCGAGATTATTTGAGTATGCAGCTTTGGCATATTTATGAAGAGGTTATACACATCACTGATACTGATACCATCAAAATGCAGTGGGAACACCAGTCTTAACAGCTGTCCTTTTAAATGTCTGTTCCTGGACTTTTGTACAGCTGGTTTTAATCCACCTCTCATTCTTTGCTTTCAAAGTCTTCCCTTCAGGCTGAGACCTTGGAGCATAATGTAGACTTCCTTGTAGAGGTGATCCCATTAGTTTTTAGTTCTTTTCAGAACTGTTCATCTCCAGTGGGGCTTGTATTCCTTTTTGTTTGGGCCATTCCTTTGCCTTCTTGCTGTTCTCTCCATCAACTGCCTTTGCTCTTTATTCTCTCCCTGTTGCTCTTCCTACACTTTTTTTTGTGTGTGTATTTACCCATTCAATTTCCCTCCAAGACTGAGGCCAGAGTGTGGGACTTGCATCCTTTAGATATGCGGGTGGCAGTGAGTGTTTCAGAAAGCCAGTGCAAGTGCTGTGGTGCGAATCTTTGGCAATTGTCCTGGCTGCTAACGTTTTGAGTAGGATTTGGCTTATGGGTACAATAACTTGGCATTCCATCTAAGCAATGTGGCTTGAAATCAAAACATTCATAGAAGGCTTGAGGGAAACACCCCCTCCCCTCCCCACCCCCTACTGAGCCTTTCTTTTCCTTCTGCTGTAAACAACCCTATATGGTTACGGAAGCCATGCTGTATTCATGCTCTTTCTCAACAATGTGTACGAAATATGGTGACCCTAAGCTTTTGTAGCCCGTGCCAAGTGGTGCAACAAGTCTGACTCGTTCCAGCTTTGGTGAGAGCGGCTGGGGAACACCTTGTGTGTCTGGAGTTCCTATCAAATTTTTGAATGGATGTCTTAATTCTCAGTGAACAGAAGGGCAATTACTTGGAACCAGTCCAGTGCTGAAGCATAGGCAAAGAGACATGATATAGGTGCAATAGCTTAGGTGTAGGCCTATCTCCCCAGTGAATCTCCTTATAAATGTCACAGTACTGGCTATACTTTTGGGAGGGAAAAGCTTAACAGATCTTGAGGTGAGCATGCTATTCTTTCCCATACCTTATGCATAAGAATGTCCATGTTTACCTGTTATCATAATTTATAGACACCGGTCCTTCATTACGCAGTAATTGCACGGCAGTTTCTAACATGCTGTATAGCAGTTGTGGGGAACCTTTGGCCCTCCAGCTGTTTCTGAACTACAACTCCTATCAGCTTCTACAGGCATGGCCAAGGATGATGGGAGGTGTAGTTCAGAAACATCTGGAGGGCCAAAGGTTCCTCACACCTGAAAGAGAAGAAGAGCCCTGGTGGAGCAGATCAAAAGTCTTATCTAGTCCAGCACTCTGTTTCCTACAGTGGACAACCAAAAATGCGTCTTGCAAAACCTATAAGCAGGACATATGGGCAATTGCTCCCTCTCAGTGTAACTCTCAGGCAGAAGGGACGTCACCTGCATTTTCCAGAGCTGTTAAACTAACAGTCATAGCTGGCAAGAGTCCCTCACTGTGGATTATTATAGGCAGATGTCGGCAAGCGTACACGACAACAAAAGCTTTTGTTTTGCATACTTTCCCAGGCAAGTTGAGAGATTTCCAGGGCATACTTAAAAGGACATTGAGTCTGAGCTCTTTGGTCACACATAGATTTGTATAAAGGTATTGCAGTATGGGCAGTTTCATTTGTCAATCCCTTTCCTAGAGAACTCTGACATGGAGCTTGCCTTTCTCTTTGCAACTACCACACAGCGATGGGGGAGAATTCCAAGTCCGTTTGCACTGAAAGGCAAACCCACCTAATTTGCACTTTCTGAAACAATATGAAAATTGAAATGTCATCGTTCTTCAAAATTTGCACTTCTCCGAATTCTGCAGTGCAGTTCTCCTGCAAAGTAATGTGCACAGAAATGCATATACTGGGGTAAAGTGTCCATAAAAATGAATTTATTTCAGGGGAAATGCCTTGCAAAAATGTGTCTATCAGGCAAAATTACATACAGATGTCTACATCAGGAGAATTTTGCACTAAAATGCTGGTGAATTTTCAAGAGATTTTTTTTCCAGTTCACAAATTGATGTGGAAATATGGAGAACTGAGCTTCAGATTGGAAAGTTGATAACCTGAGAGAAACAATAATTGGCAGATATACCCATACTTAGACCATATACTGACTTGACGTTTTCACTTCTCTAACCACTATGACCTCAATATCTCTTTACTGGATGGTCACTACAAGTTCAGGCCCCATCAGTGTATATATGTGAAATTAGGATTATTATTATTTTGGCTCAATGTATGCCACTTTACACTTGCACTCAACAGCATTTTCCATTTCACTGGCCACTTACGCAGTTTGAAGAGATGCTTTTGGAGCGCTTTGCAGTCTTTTTTATCATTCATCTATGTCCTTGAGGAGGAGTGGGCAACTTTTTTCTGCCAAGGGCCACACTCTTTTGTGGGTAATCTGTTGAGGGCCACATATCAGAAGTGGGGGCAGAGCCAAAGGTGGATTGAACCACTCCTCTCTCTCTCTCTCTCTCTCTCTCTCTCTCTCTCTCTCTCTCTCTCTCTCTTCTTGCACCATGTTATTCATCTGCCCACTCGCTTTGTAGACTAATGGGGAGAAGACTCCAGAAAAGGGGGAGTCATGCTAACTGTTAGACACATTAATGTGTTTGAAATCTCAGCCATACAAGTAATACATATTTTTCAAAGGCCAGTGATCATGTGAGCGTTATGCCACGGTGTAGCTGCTTGTGTGCTCATACAGGAGGGGAACCACAGGAGCCTTTACTCCAACCAATTTGCAGCATTGCTAATGTAGAACAAACCTTTACCAATTTACACTATGCCCTATTCTTCCTTCACATGCAATGTGCTTCTCTGCTGGGAAGCAGCTGTCTTCAACTTCCTCCCTTCTTTGCCATATCTCAGAAGGAATCCCCCATTCCTAGTGCAGAGAGCTCCCCTCCCTCACCAGTGGGTAATGTTCCCTCTTATCAGGCTTGTGCATATATAAACCACGTTTCCTTTCTGTTTTTGTCAGATAACATGGAACAATCCAGCCCTTCAGAGGGTCAAATGTTTTCCTTGCAGGTTTCTCCAAAAACTTGGCTTTTAAAAAAAATCTGTTTAAATGCTGACTTAATTGAGAGTGCCAGATGGTTGCATGAATGGCAAATAATCAACACTTTTTACTGTCCTTAATGAGACTAAATGAATGCAGTGCTGTGGCTAGTTACATATGAGCAGAGCTGTAGCTAGGTGATCTTGCGCCCCTGGCAGAACCGTTCAGCTTGCGCCTCCTAGCCATGGACAAATAAGCTCTTTCCACCACTTCTCCAACCCCACCCCCCATTCAATTCACCCTCTATTTAAAACCTTTTCTTAGGAGGTAATAATCAATATTTTTATTTATGGACAAAATTTTAGCAGATTTTGTGCCCCCCCCATCTGTGCCCCTGGCAGGGGCCCACCTCACCACCCGCTAGCTACGGCCCTACATATGAGTCATGGGGCCCAGGCACAAATTGGCTTCTGAGCAAATAAAGATGGCTAGCTAGTCATCCTTATTTGGTCAGAAGTAATTAGCTGAGAAGCTAATGCAAAGGAGCTGAGGCTCATCCTCTACACACACACACACACACACACACACACACACACACACCAGATTCACCCTATCCCTGAATGAATGCAGTTCCATCTACACAGTACTAATGTCTACATCATGACAACCTTGTCATTATTTTAGCCTCACAGTCACCTGGCAAGGTAGATTAGGCTGATAGAGATGGTGACTGGACCAAGGCCTGGACCATGCTCCTGTGTGTAAGATTAGTTAAGAGACGTCCTCCAACTGCTTGCTAATATTTGTGCAATATCTGGCACAATATCCAGTAGATGCTATCGCACAGGCACATTCCACAAAGCATCCACAAGCGCAGCTTCCCTTCATGATACAAACAGATGGTGTCAGGGGAAGATGCAGTATTATTATTATCATTATCATTATTATTATTAATATACTGTCTTATACCCAGAGGTCTCAGGGTAGTTCACAGAGGAAAATCAAAATATAAAACCACAAAATATATAGTCAAAATAAAAACAACAACCCAATAATCACCACCCCAAAAAACCCCCACATTTTAAAAGGGCATACGGTGTTAATCAAATCAGTTAACTGGCGTATCCTGTAACTGAAGCACAGTCTAGAGGAAATGTGCATAGAATGTATACAATCAAAGAGAAACAAATATGTGTCCGTCCGTCCCACATTTGCCTAGTAAAATTGCTTTGCAGAAAAGCCCTAGAACTATAACCAGGAGTGTGCACTGGTCTAGCACAAACACATTTGGGACTACGTTTATTATTTATATCCCTGTTTGCATTTTGAAAGCCCAAGTAAAGGAGGGGTAAGCATGAGGCTGTGTAACAAGAGAATGATTAGACATGACTATTGGTCTATAGGGCTCAGTGTTGTCTACACTGCTTGGCAGCAGCTCTCAGGGTTTCACAGCCCTACCAGGAGCTGTTGGGGATTGAACGTGAGACCTTCTGCATGCAACGAAGACCCTCTGCCACTGAGATACAGCTGTTCCCAGGATTTGCAAAACTCCTGGAGGATTCTGTTAAGTTCATGTGTCTTGACACTTAAACCTGACTATTCTCTCTGGCCACTTTCCAATCTCTTGTGTTTTATAATGGGTGTGACTTTTCCTGTTTGACATCCTCACACACATCTGGGAAAAGGATACAGAAACAAGAAAAATGCTTGGCACACTTGATGCTTGCTGGTTTTGAGATCGCTTAGATTCAGCAAGTTGGTGAAGGATCTTGGGGGCAAGGGAAGACTATTCCAAGTCTAAATATCTCATGTTATTATTTGTGGGAAATAACTGGTGACATATTTAATCTGCCTTATTTATGTTTCACAGCTTCAGGCAGGCCTTGTACTACTTCTGTCATGTCCCAGCCCATAAAATACCTTCTTTGATAGACGACTGACAAGGAGTTGAAAAAGGGTTGTCCCATGGAAGCTATGAGATACTGTTGGTGTCTCATTGCTGAGCAGCAATGTGCAGAGCTCAGTGGAATGCGAGGCCAGCCAACCAGAAGAGTCTCTGAGCTGCACTTGCCTGAAGGCAGAGTCAGCTTCCAAGGTCAGGTCCAGTCCTAGAGTTGGGCAAGCAGCAATCTGCGTAGTAGGATGGTTCAGGAGTCAGGAAATCCAATGATCATGGTGGTCAAGGGTCAAGACGAACAGGAAGCAGGAAGGTAGGGCCAAGAACTACAGGCATTGTTATCAGCACCTGACTGCTGCTGGAAACTCTGTGTTATGTACTGAGTTGAATAGGCACTCTGCTTAAGAAGGTTGAAGCCAGCTGGTTCTCATCAGTGCCTTCTCCTCTGTGTCCTTGCAGGCTGATCAGCTGCAGGTGGAGTCACTCTGCCTTCTTCACCTTCAGGCTGCTGTTCAGCAGGCGAAGCTGACTCCTGGCTCATGGCATCCACATATTGCCTAGTAGGGGCAACATATTGCCTAGGCCACATTTTTCCAGGGGCTGGGGGAACAGAACCTTTTCTCTAACCCTCTCTGAGATAATACAAGAACACCATGCACACAGATGGTGTAGTGACAATAAAGGTTTTTTATTATTATTTATTATTATCTTTAAAGACACTCTGAAGATCCTGAAACCAAATGTGATCAGAGAATGACTCAATTTATTGATTCATTTAAAGCATTTGCTATCTTCAGTCCAGAAAGGATTTTCAGAATGCTTGACAGGAGGATCTAAAAAATATATATGCATACAGTTTAGCAACTCAACAACCCAGCACAAAAAGCCCATTTCTTTTATTCTGCTGCACCATTATTTTTTGAAACAGCAACTGTGACTTATGAGAAATATTGCTCTCTATCTGTTTCTGTGCACAATCTAAAATGCTTGTTTTGGCACATAATGTTTCGAATTAGGATCCAGGTATTGAAAACTTGCCTCCATAGGCTCCCCGCCTCCCCCCAGTTCCGGCACCTCTCCGGTGGGTGCCATTGCCATTCTAAGAGAATGAGAGAGGTGTTTATGGTGAGTTCCTGCACCTCTTTTTCTAGAAAAGACCTCCCTGTTCATTTATATCCCTGTTGGCCTGTTACTGTGCGGCCATTAAAAATCTGGCCAGTGGAAATCCGAGAGCGAGCCATTTCCGTAGTGCATGCTGAACACCATCCCCAGTGCCAGGAATCCATGTGGTTAACCATGTGGTGCTTAATTAATAGTATTTGTGTGTTTTCAGCTATTAGCTCCTGTCAGGATTCTACTGGTTAGTTGTGTTTTTAGACACTTGTATTGTGTTTATGGGACGCGGGTGGTGCTGTGAGTTAAACCACAGAGCCTAGGACTTGCCGATCAGAAAGTCGGCGTTTTGAATCCCCGTGACGGGGTGAGCTCCCGTTGCTCGGTCCCTGCTCCTGCCAACCTAGCAGTTCGAAAGCACGTCAAAGTGCAAGTAGATAAATAGGTACCGCTCCGGTGGGAAGGTAAACGGCGTTTCTGTGCGCTGCTCTGGTTCGCCAGAAGCGGCTTAGTCATGCTGTCCACATGACCCGGAAGCTGTACGCCGGCTCCCTTGGCCAATAAAGCGAGATGAGCGCCGCAACCCCAGAGTCGGTCACGACTGGACCTAATGGTCAGGGATCCCTTTACCTTTACTGTTGTGTTTATTTGAAGTCAGGGCTTGGGGAACCTGTGGCGCTCCAGATGTCTCTCATCATCCCTGACTATTGGCTATGCTGGCTGGGGCTTATGGGAGTTGGAGTCCAACAACATCTGCAGTCTAGCTTTGGGATATCCTCCCCCTGGTGCCACAGGTTCCCTCACGCTTGTCTCGGGTACCACAGATCCCCACCTTGGGAATATTAATTGAAAGGTGGGCTACAGATGTTTAAAACAAGTCCTTGTTTTTGTTTGAATTGTGTGTGTTCTTTTTTCAGGTGATGAGCTGGAGTACATCAGGCCCAACCTGTACCGGAACGTGGCACGGCAGCTAAACATCTCGCTGCACTCGGAAACCGTGGTAACAGATGCCTTCCTGGCAGTGGCAACTCAGATCTTTACTTCAGGTGCTGTCCTGCAATCCGCAGTGTGGGTGAGGGAATGAGAGGGATGAGAAATGAAACAAAGCTAGGTGTGTAAGCACAGGCATGTTTTGGGTGAGCCTGTTGGGTGGGGCCCACTTGGCAGAGGATGCTGGCTGTATGTGGTTTGGCAGTGGATGCTGCACTAATGATTTAACACAAAGCCATGTTTGTTTACTCTTTCCTCCTATATCTCACCAGGTGAGGAGATGCTGTAGCCACTCCCCATTTCTCTCCTCCCAGCAGGGGAATCCCTTGCTTTTGAGCTCACTCTCACTACACTCCCAGCAGTGACTGACTTTGTTACATAAAAAATACCTTTCTGTTTTTCTAGTTTTTTCCTCTTTTTCACTCTTGGGATGGGACACATTAATGGCTGCCAAGTTACTGCTTCCGTCTGGGGTACAACTGTGCACAAATGACTTTCCAAAATTCTCTACCCTCTAAGTGAGCAGAGGAATTGGGATGGCATGGGCCTAATTTTACCATATTTGTCTTGCGAGAGGAATAATTCTCTGACAGTTTCTCATAGCTAGGGCTTATTGTTATCAGTACAGTGGTACCTCGGGTTAAGTACTTAATTTGTTCCGGAGGTCCATTCTTAACCTGAAACTGTACTTAACCTGAAGCACCACTTTAGCTACTGGGGCCTCCCACTACCACTGTGCCGCTGGAGCACGATTTCTGTTCTCATCCTGAAGCAAAGTTCTTAACCCAAGGTACTATTTCTGGGTTAGCGGAGTCTGTAACCTGAAGCGTATGTAACCCGAGGTACCACTGTAGTGGTAACACAGTTTCTTTACTTTTCCCTAAAGGGATGTCACTTTTATCCATAAGATCAAACCCTGTTTTCTGCTTGTTTGAATTCCTGTATTTGTTTGTTTATGCTTTTATTCTATTGTTTTACAGTTTTAATTACATTGTTTATTGCTTTTATATTGTGCATTAGCTTAGAGATTTTTTTTTTTTAAAGTAGCTTATAACAGCTACTAAATAAATAAATTAAATAATTTGGGGCTGCCCAAAGCTTATTTTGGCATGCAGATTCCCATTTTATTTAGGCATGCATTTATTTTATTTAAGGCATTTATATGTTGCTTAATCATGTCCGGTTGCTCACTGTGAGAACAGGATGCTGGACTAGATGAGCCTCCTTTGGCCTGACCCAGCATGGCTCCTCTTATGTTCTTATTAGTATTTCCACCTGTCAATTCATATTTCCAATTATTTGAAGGGAGGGTCTCACTTGAGAGTGACTTTTGTTAAAAAGAAAACATTGAACCAGAACTGCCTCACTCTGAGTATGGTGGCAGTGGGTTTGGAGTTGCTTAAAGCTTATTCGGGGCTGGAAGCATCGTGTGTCCAAACACATTGTATGAAAGCAATGCTTTTGGAGAGAACACTGCTGCACCTTGAAGGGGCCAGTTGCATATTGAAGTATATCATGGGTAAAGTAAAGGTAAAGGGATGCCTGGCCGACTCTGGGGTTGCGGCGCTCATCTCTCTTTATTGGCCGAGGGAGCCGGCGTACAGCTTCCGGATCATGTGGCCAGCATGACTAAGCCGCTTCTGGCGAACCAGAGCAGTGCACAGAAACACTGTTTACCTTCCCACCGGAGCGGTACCTATTTATCTGCTTGCACTTTGACGAGCTTTCGAACTGCTAGGTTGGCAGGAGCAGGGACCAAGCAATGGGAGCTCACCCCGTCGTGGGGATTCGAACCGCTGAACTTCTGATCAGCAAGTCCTAGGCTCTATGGTTTAACCCACAGCGCCACCTGCGTCCCTTTATAGTGGGTAGCCCAATGCATATTGTGGGGTGTAGTGCACATAAGCAATTCCTTGTTAATGGATACATGGACAGCTCTGAAGTAAGACAGTAGAAATTTGCTCCAACCCTGTTATTTCCTGTTGCTATCCCACCTCCAATAGTTGACAGACCAGGGGAATGTTCCAGGAATCTCTTCCCACCTGCTGGGCAATTCAGAGCCATCCGCTGAATGTGTTCTGAGCAGAAATGAAAGATGCAGTAGTCATTCAAAACAAACACTCTGATTCAGGCTTATTTTCCATTCTCTGGTACAAAACACACTGACTCCTAGAAATGACTAGTATATCCCACCTCATTTGTAGTTAGTAGGGTGACCAGGGGTAAATGAGGACAGGATTGTTGCATCCTTAAGAGCTGTGTAGCAGAGGGAATTTCAGCAAGTGACAGAAGAGGTGCTTTCTTCTATATATTATTAAAGACTGAGAAGCTCAGAACTCTTTTGCATTGGGCAACCCTAGCTGTGAATCAAACGCGACCCATCTAGGCCTTTAAGAGCTGCTAGATGGAATCAAATCAATGTCATTTTTCTGAGGAGATGCTGGAGGCTTTGCTGGTAAAATGCAAGCAACAGTTAAACTTAAATGTTAAAAGTAGCAAAATAAAGAGCTTCAGTCGTGCCTCACCCAGACATTCCACTCTTCGAGGAAGAAAAATCAATGCCAGATCCAGCAATTAAGGATAGAAAGCAGCTGTAGTGAGCGCTTTCAGAAATTGGACTTCAATGTTAAAATTCTGCACTAATGAGATGTTTGATTTAGCACGCGCACACACGCACACATACTGCAAATAAAATAAAAACTGCTTTTCTTCCAGAAAATGGTTGTATGGGTAAAATTACAGTACAACCCTTTGCATATTTATTCAGAAGTAAATCCCCCTGTGTTCAGCTGGGCTTGCTCCTAGTTATGTTGTTCTCTCCCTCCTGGTCAATCGTTTGGGAGCTTCAAAAGCTTTCTTCCGCCCGAACATCACAGTGACCGATGCCAACCGACACCGGCACACTTAGGGATCCACAGAGTTTGCGCATTTCGCATGACAGACCTCAGCAACTCAGCATTTTGGCTAATCTACTTTATTTACATATAAACACACACGGAGGACTGCAACATGGCTCCCTCTCTCTCTAGCATCAGACAGCAAAGAGAAAAAGAACAGAGGACAATAGTCCCACTTCACGAAACACAGTAACACAAACATCCTGTCTCCGTAACTTCCCACTCTATGGAGTCAAAACATACACCCTCATGTGATAGACAACAATCCCATGACTGCAGTTATGGATCAGGAATTCTAACAGATAGAACTGTGGGTTTCATCTTGCAGGGGGCATAAAATTGACCAAGATGGTGACTTTTCAGATGGGAGAGGTTTTTACTCTGGTTCAAAACTGGATACAAAACACATGCATGTTGTGTCAGATACAAAGTGTATGTTACATACATGTCCTTTCTTTTTGGGCATGTGAAGAAGTTTCTTGATTACTCATTCTGGTGTTTAAAGGGTTGAGGATTGAAAAATATACATTTGTTTACTTCACATAGGATGAGTTTATGGTCCTTTGGCTGATTTCTGCTCTGTTGTCCACATAACTTCCTTTCAACTGGACCTGCTGTGCTCTATCACAGTACAGTCATCATCACCACCATTATTTTATTTGTATGCTGTCTTTCCATAGTTGAAACTATGCTCAAGGCGGCTCACAACATGACAAGATTTACATAATTACAAAAATAACAGAAGTCATAAACAATAAATAAAACACATCAAAAAGTACACAACCAAATGGAAACAATTTCCATGTAAATCATAAGATCTAAAACTAAAGATACAACAAGAGTATCAATAACAGCAACAGCTCTCTCTCACACACACCCCGTAAACAGTACTCCAGCCCAAGAATCTGTTCAACAGCTTCAGCTTTTGTAGCTGGAGTCAGTCAGCACTCCACTCTCCCAGGCCAGATGGGAAAGGGCCAGCAAGGCAGGGTTCAGGTCTTCCAGGGTGCACAGCCAAGATGGTCTCATTTAAAACAACACAGATAAAAATTAAAAACAATTTAAAAGATCTGGAAGCCAAACATCTGATGGGGCTTCTGATTGGCTGCAGGAGCAGCCAATCAGAAGCAGCACTTTGGTTTTGGAAGTTGAACGGACTTCCAAGGTACAATTGTACAGCTAATCTGCTAGATTTATTTAAAGCATTATTGCCTTGCAGTTTAGCTGCAAGTCTTCTAGATGGTGATTCTTGAAAAAATATGAGTTAGCTTGTGGTGCTATGCAAGGAAGGAACTAGAAAATAAAACGTTACATCCGTTACGCTTAGTCTGAATCCAGATAATTATTTCCTATGCCTCTGAATCCAACCGGCACAATCATTGCTTTGGGCGAGGACGTAGAAACTATGAGCAAGAGAGTGTCCCTATTCAGCTCTCCAACTAGCAACAACAAATGCTTTTAACATGCTTTCAGCCACCCCAGATATATGGGTGTTGTTTAAAAGAAGAAAACTGATCTTCCTTTTCTTTTTCTGCCTCTTTCAATACATGTTAAATACATGGAGCTATGACTTCAAAAACACACTGATGATTTTGACTACAAGGTCAAGAGTGGCGACAGCCCTCTTCCTGTGTTTGTGCTATAAATCTCAAATATTGGGCTTGATTTCAAACATCCAATGAATGTCTGTGGGAGCTGCTTGCGTTGGAGTCCACAAAACTTTGGGTAAGGTTTTTGTTTAGTCTGGTCAGTCTTAAAACTGGCCATGTTGCTCATGCTGCTGCTGAAGGAGAGCTTTCACTGTGTGAAAGGACTCTCAACACAATAAAGCAAACTTCTTCAAAGCAGTTGGCCTAACTTAGCCCAGAGGAAAAGGCTTTTAAGTGGGTGCTTTTAGACAGCTGTGTATTGTGCCCTTGGGCAAGACAGAAATAGAAGCTGCCTGTCATGGTCCAAGGTTGTGCCATGAACTGCCTCAGTCATCACTTATGATGGAGGCTACTACTCTCCATCCAGTTGTCAGGTGAAATCTGGGCCTAAGGTGACCATGTTTCCTACTTGGGTCCTTTACTGGAAGGGCTTTTAGAGAACAGTTCTCTGTTTGAAGCTGCCCTTTGGTTGAAGGGCTGAGCAAGTCCAATTTAAAGATAAATAATCCTAAAAAGGGAGCAGGAAGCTTGAAATTGTCCATTAACAGTTAGCTCCTGGAAGACAGAGTGAATAGGCATCAGGTGCACTAGGCAAGGGCATATCTGTTAATTTTGGTTTGTCTCAATTTCTCATTTCCTCAATCTTAAATTCAAATCTCCACATCAATTTGTGATTTAAAAAAAGTCTTTATGAAACTTTGTCAGAATTTTAACTCAAATTTTTATATATATTTTTTACAATTTTGCCAAATATACAGATTTTAGCAAAGTGATTTCCCTTAATATAATGCTTTTTGTATGTTAGTTTCACTAATATAAACATTTTAATGCATGCTTTCCCCTAGTATACATATTTTTGTGCACAATATTTGGCTGGACTGCATTGCAAAATTCAGAGAAGTGTGAATTTCAAAGAATGGTTATGTTTTGATTTGTTTATTACTTTGGAAAATGCAAATTAGGTAGGTTCTCTTTAGATGTGAATGATATCAAATTTCTCCCCCATCCTGGTCATGGCCTGCCTCTCTATAGTGAGATGCCTTTTTCTTTAAATTAAAGTATTTTCCCTAAATTTGAATCTGAATATAATAAATTCAAATATGCAAATTGAAAATTTGATGCAAATCTGTGTCCCGTTGTTTTCTTCTTTTGGGTGGTGCATTCCCTCTTTTGCAGCAAACCACACATGCCCCCGGACCATGCCAGGTAATACTAATGCTGGATTTAGCAAGCTCTAGTTCTTAATTCAGGCACTGTCTGCAATGAATAGCAAGAAGCCATGGTCAAAGTATGCATGCTTTGTCTGTATAATGTTTGTTCCCTTTCTTATAAACCCACAAGCAACCCCCTTTTCGTAATCCAAGAGAGAAATTAGATTGAGTTCATATTTAATGGCAAATCAATCTAATTTGAACTTTCTGAAACAACATGGCAGCCTTCGAAATTCACATTCCTCAAAAATCTGGAACACAGGAGCCAGACATTTGCGGGGTGGGGTGGGGTGGGGAGAGAATTGTAAACTGATGTGGAAATGAGAACTAAATTTAACTTTGAGAAAAATAATCTGAGAGTCAGTGAAATTGGCAGATTCACCCATCTCTAAATACAACTCATGAGAAGTTTGTTTGGGGGTCTGAATGGAGAGCTGTGTACTTTGATAATGAAGTTGGTAGACTTATTTGTTTAGCTAAGGGAAATGTGGTTTTCTGAGCTTGGAGACAGACCAGATACTTACCCTCACATGGCTTCCTGGCTGTTTTCCAGTACCTGGGAGGCCAGGGCAGGTGAGCTCCCTCCAGATTATTCACATTTGCTCTCTCTTCTGTGCTGTGCAGTATATTTACATATCTTGGCTTCACAGCTGGCTTCCATCTGGCATCTTTTAAAGCAGAAGAAGAGACAGCTTTTTTTGGCATTGCTTGCCAGCTTTGAAACAGATATTTGTTTTTAAATTCAGCTCTGCGATGTGGAGATGCATAGGGACAGCCCTCCCTCCTGCTGGTTTCTCCCCTCTGGTTTATTCTTCGCTTGCTTTTATTAGGATAACACATACGTAAATATAAATAAGTGGTGGTATTCTTAAGTGTCTCTGGAAATAACAGTTGTCTCTTGCCCAATTGGATCCTGAATTGGTGGCAATCTTTTTGAATTGGATGTGGATTGGTGCCTCTTGCTGTTTGTGGGCAGGCAAGAGCGGGAGGGATTCAAAGGAACAGGCAAGCTGTCTATGTCACATCTGTGAGCTCCCAAATGCTGGTCAGACACTGCCCTTGTACTGCAGAGTGTTGTAAAATGGAGGAAAGTTGTTCATGATAATAGTAGGCATAAACAGAATGGGAAATTGTCTTGCCTGCTGTTATGTACTGAGTTGAATAGGATCCAAACTGCAGCAGTCTGATTGGTCCTAGAACAATAGGATTCAGAATGCAGCAGTCTGATTGGTCCTAGAACAATGCAGCATTATGATTGGTCGGCAGGAGCCACCCAATCCAGCTCCAGATAGAAGTGACTCCACAACCTGATTGGCCTACAGGAGAATCCCAGAATTAGCCAATCATGTGCAGCCCATTGTGTAAATAATGTATATAAACCAGATACTTTGAGGGGACTTTCATTCATTCCTCCTCACCACTATGAGCTGAATAAAGAGCATGAAATCCACTCTCGACTCTGAGTATATTTCACCTGCGTTAGCTATCAGAAACAATGGGGCTGTGGCACCTTAAAGACTTAGCACATCTATTATGGCATAAGCTGCCATAGACTAGAGTTTGTTTCATCAGGTGTAGCTGATCAAGTGGACTATCGCCCACTGGTCCCCAAACTGTTTTGTTTGTCTCCATGAACCACTTCAAAACTGGTGAAGGTCTTGGTGAACCACTTAATGATTTTTCTGCCTATTGTAGTGTTTGTTGTGCACTGTGCTTTGTAATTTTCCATAGAATTCAAATTGAAACACAATGAAATGCAATATAAGAAATAAAAGAATCAATAAAAATACAATTAAAATGAACAGGAATATTTAATGCGATGGATGTGCCATCTCTTGTCCTCAACCACAAGTCCACAGACTTGCCAAGGAGCAACGGAATGAAGCTCACAGACAGGGGTGCCAGCTTGAATAAAATATTGGGGGGGGGGCAGGTAAGCTGTGTCCTGCATAATTGATCAAAGACACGGTGCGCACACTATTTGAATGGCAATGACTGTCAACTTAGAGGGGGCAGCCCCCTCAAACATTTTATTGGGGGGGGGCCGAAGGGACCTCGGCCTCTATGAGTTGACTCCTATGCTCACAGACCACTGATGGTCTGTGGACCACGACTTGGGAACCTCTGCTCTAGTCCCTTGTCACAATAACTTGTTGGTGGCGATGCTTGAGGATTTCATTTTGTCTGCATTTTAAAGCAAATTGACCAGATTCACATGGCCTTCTTGACTTCTTCAGATTTTGTATTCACAAATGTTGTGAATTTTTATTCCTTTAATTTTTTATTTTTTTTTACAACAAGAACCAGGAACTTGGATTCTGCTTACAGGAGACAGAGTTTGTAAGGACCATGTCATCAGAGACCTCTCTTTTGTCTTCTCTGGTTGTGAAAGCACAGCAGCAGTCTTGAGCCCCAGTCCTCAGTCCATTTAATCAGAAGCAAGTCCCACAGATTTAAATGAAGCTTACTCCAAGTACATATTTATGGGATCATAATGTTTGGTTAAGTAATTTTATTGTATTTTTAAAAAATTGAATGCTGTTGTGGAGGCTCTGCTGAAAACCAGTCTGTAAACCTTAAATTTATTTTATCTAAAATAAAGAACAGGTGCACGCTCTGTAAAAGGAATGGGTGCTGCTTATATTTAACAGGCTAAAATGAGCTATTCTGCATTTGAAAACAAACACAGCTGCCTTGAGGCTGCTCAAAAGAACCCTTCTGCTTTTGTGAGCTTGTTCTTTTGAGCAGCCTTCAAAAACGAGTATAACTATTTCATGGATTAAAGATAGATTTTGGAAACACATTGGGAACACCAACCTGCGTAACTATCTTTGTCTGGTTTCTTGACAGCAGCAGTTGACGCTCTTCTTTTTGTGTAGACCAGCCTTCTCCAAACTGGTGCCCTCCAGATGTTTGGAACTGCAACTCCCATCAGCTCCAACCTGCATGGCCAATGATCAGGGATGAGAGAGGAGGGCACTTCATACCAGCTCTAGTACGAATGGTTGGACTTGCCCCCTGAGGGCACTTCTGTCTAGCTGGTCACATTTCTGGACGGGAAGCTCTGCTGCAGGCCAGATTAACTGGCTGTTCAGCATTCTACTCTCTTGCTACATACTGCACCTCATTCACCATTGCTGAGTGTAGGCAGTAGATAATGAGAAAAACTGATAATATATTGAATTTCTGTGTGTTTTTCTACCAGACTAGACATTGACTATACAGTATTCATGCATCATACAACATCTGGGGTGTTTACCTCCCTAGATCTCTTTCTCTTTTTTGGTAAAAAAAGAAAACAGCTGGGTTTTGTGAGAACACCAAGTTAATTCGGCTCAAGGATCTTATCACCGTAATCAGAACAGGGCTGATGACATTGCTTTGATCAGAGTGTGTGGTCAAGAACCTCATGACATTTTAAATGCCTCTATTGTACACTCTCCTTGTATGGGAGGTTTACCATGCCTAAAAGAGTTAAGAACGTGGACTTGCGTCCAAGGTGCCTTTTTTGTTTGCTTGTATGTATGGCCAAGCTAGCTCTGTCTCACAGCACTTCACAGAGAGGATAGGAAATGTCCTAGGTAAGGGTTTGTGCTCTTGGATGCTCTTGAATTTAGGAGGAGAAGCCAGCCAGGCAGGCAGCCTGCGCTGGGTTGCACATCAATCCTTGCCAGATGGATGAGTCAAGGCAGGCTGATGCTGTCCATCTTCATTTATTTATAATTTTCATTTATAACCTTCTCGCTATCTAAAGATCTTGAAGCAGTTTGCAATCGATAAAAATGACCTAAATGTAATATAATCTCAATAAAAACCATGTCAAGTGGTTACACAAAAACCAAACAAATACAAAAATAGCATCCATATACATAAACACGATTATCAATATTAAAAAGTCAGGGAACATTATGAGCATAATGAACATTATTCATACAGCTACTGGCCCAATATCATTCATCATTCATTCCACACAACCACTACAATCATTAATTACCTCAGATGTTGTCTCTTATCAACCAACCACTTCAGGGTGCCAGATGATGCTATCCATTCTCAAAATTGAGGCCATCCAGGCATGTAGCATTGGAAGGCTTGGGAGGCCAGAGATTAGTACATAGTAGAGCATCTGGTTTAATGGCATAGTGACTAGAGTTTGGGGCTGGGGTCAGGCCCTTTCTCCCCCCGGTTTTGTAACAATCGTATGCTGAAATTCTTCTCCCCTCCCCTTCTTCCTGCAGGCATAACGTGGGGTAAAGTAGTGTCTCTCTATGCTGTAGCAGCAGGCCTTGCTGTGGACTGTGTAAGACACGCCCAGCCAGCCATGGTCCATACCATTGTGGATTGCCTGGGAGAATTTGTACGCAAGACTTTGGTGATGTGGATGAAGAGGAGAGGAGGCTGGGTAAGCTTTTCCAAAGAGCGAATGTGCAAGTTACGGACACATTACTGTCATGAATAAAAACAGAATGGTCTCATGAGCTACCGGTAGGTATAATGCCTTATAAACGCCATCTCCAACTCCTCGAAAGATTCCATCAACAGTGTCTCCGAAAAGTTTTACACATCACTTGGGAAGACAGGCGAACTAATATCTGTGTACTGGAAGAAGCAAAGATCACCAATGTTGAAGCAATGATTCTTCAACATCAACTTCATTGGACTGGTCATGTTGTGCGGATGCCTGATGATCGTCTTCCAAAGCAACTACTCTATTCCGAAAATGGAAAGCGTAATGCTGGTGGTCAACAAAAGAGGTTTAAAGACTGTCTCAAGGCAAATCTTAAAAAATGTGGTATAAACACTGTCAACTGGGAAACACTGGCCTGCAAGCGCTCCAGTTGGAGAACAGCCTTTACCAAAGGTGTCATGGGCTTTGAAGACACACAAACTCAGGATGCAAGGGAGAAACTTGATAAGAGGAAGGCACACTTAGCAAATCCACACCGTGATCAATTCCCACCCGGAAACCAATGTCCCCACTTATGGACTCATTTTTAAAACCGTGGAAGACAATCTTACTCGGCTATGAGTGATCACCAAAGAAGAAGCAGAACGCAGCTAAATACTGGATAGAATTCCCATTTATGGAGCTATGTTTATTTATCTGAAGCATTTTTACCCTGTCCTCCTGGAGCAGCAAGATCAATAATAAGCCCTTGCCCTCATTTTTACAATCTAAAAGACATAGCACAAAAGGAAAAAAGGATGTGTGGATGGAGGGGTAGAGAGAAGGGACAAAAAGCAAATAGGCATTGGCTGTTCATTACAATGACTAGCTGGAATGGTAGCAGATCAAGGAGAGGAGGAGCCACAAATTGCTGGTTGAATTAGCGGTGGGCCTGCTTCTTTTTTCTCCCTAGGCTGTAGCCTGATGTAATGGCTGCTACCAGGGACATTTGATGGAGGGAGGAACTTGAGAGAGTTGACATCTCTCAGCAGAGCTGATGCTTTACTTTACTCCCTTAGCTATAGCTTTGCCAATCCACCTTTGCCCTGCAGTGATCCTGATTATACTAGCTCTATGCTCCCAAAGCTTTCCCACTGACCTGCAGCAACCTTGACTATATTTGCCATCAAGCTCCCTGCACAATTCCACTAACCTCATTTGCTCCTGACCTGCCAATACCTTTGCTATGAATCCAGTTTTCATCCCTTTGAGGCGCATGAGCACAGAATTGTTTAGGACTGCTGCTGCATGTGCTATGAGAGAGACAGACACATCTGCTGCTAAGGATGCTGGGGGAGGGGGGAGATGGTCTCCTGACCATTTGCTTGATATGTGCCCATGGCCTTCACATCACACATTATGGTTCATAGCACATCCAGGCTAAAAAACCGTAACGTTGAGTGTTAAGTGTCCCTTGCTGTGGGTGTGTTATTCAGATCAAGAAAGAACAAAGCTGAAAACAGGCAGTGACGATGCTTACTGTATAATCTTTACAGGAAACGTTTTATTTTAGAAAGTAGGGTGGAAAAGGATGATACTGAGAACTTCTGAAAAAAATAATATGATTCATTTTGTCAGCGATAAATGGATAAAATGCACAGCCATTTGGGTCTCAGTATAATTGGGAAACAGAGTGGTGGTGGTAATATTGGTGGTTGTAAAGCTCTAGGGAAATATTTTAGGGCTGGTGACCTGCAGAGAAAGGTGGGAAATCTTCCCAAGCCATCTGCTAGAAATATTTGGAGAACCATGTGAGAACACAGATTGTGTGAGTGCGAAACATTGTATTGATGACAGCACATTTCTGAGTCTCCATTTTCTTTTTCTCTCCCACTAGACCGACATAACAAAATGTGTGGTGAATACTGATCCCAGCCTTCGCTCCCATTGGCTTGTGGCTGCTATTTGTAGTTTTGGCCACTTCCTGAAGGCCATCTTCTTCGTGCTTTTACCGGAAAGATGACATCCAATTGCCTATTGAAACCATGTCTCCTTCTCACGGACACAGCTGGCACAGAGAAGGGGAAGAAATGAGACGATGAAGAGAGGGGCTGGGCAAATGTACATTCCACTTGTCTGGCTTTTCCAGCTGCCTCAGTGCAAAGACTTTCCTCAACAATGGGGAACATTTCTCCTGATCACTTCTTACAGCCAAGTGCCCTTTGTGCTTTCTAAGTGGCTGGAATCATGTACATAAGGTTGGGAGGCTATTGGACTTGCCATTCAGTTATTTATTCTTTTCCTCCCGTTCAAATTGTGTCACATAATGCATACACACCTAAGAAATCCTACTTGGAGTTGCTATTAAGAAGCAAACTGTCCACTTCATTTGCAAAATGATAACGGCTCCTTTGTTTTTTAGTCAGTCAGTAGATTCTTCCCATCTTCCCTAAACCCCTGGCTAATGTTGTTGTAAGATGGATGTTTTCTGTAAACACCCGAATTGTGCAGTTGTCTTTAGTCATCAGAGCTCTGTCACCCTCTGCCTGAGAGGGATTTTCAGCATGGATAATATAACTACCTGCTGCATGTTAAAATTTCCTTACATGAGAGAAGTAAGACCAAAAATAAATGAAAACATTGCCTAAAAAAATTAGGGCAGGGCCACAGATTTTCCACCCTCCATTTAAGAGGAAGAAAAATTCAGAGACATTTAACTGCAGCAACTTTTTGAGTTTTCTCACCACCCTTTCTGTCCCAAATATGAAGTTAATGTGGAATGCAGGCAATCCCATGAGCATGTTGTATCTTATGAGGGAAGCAAAACGAGACATCAATAAATTGTATCAACTGCTGTGTGTTTATCATGTACAGTGTGTGACTATTGTTGCTGTTGTGGCAAAATTAATGCCAAATGAATATTTTGTTACATGATCGGTATGCATGTATATCTTTTATGCCCATTCAATGGCCATTCTTTAACTCCAAGAATCCTGGGCACTGCATTTTAACCCCTCAAATAGTTACAATTTCCAGCAACCCCAGCACCCAGGGTTTGCAGGAAAGATTGTGCTTCGAACGTGCTTTAAAAGTATAATGTGTACTACACAGCTTTGGCAAAGTAGCGTCACATCAATTCTGAAGTCTGGGTGGGGAAGCTGGCTTTGCAGTCCAAAAGGAACTCTGGAAAGGAGAACTGACTTAACAGATCCACCCCCTGCCCACACTCCCTTGTGCACATAAAGCTGTTGCATGTGCTTCTAGAAATGGGAAAAGCAGAAGTAGGAGTGGCAGGGACATGATTCAGCCCTAATCCACAGCGTGGGGACTCTGACATTTCCCTTCCATGAGGGCCATGACCTCCCGGTGACATCTTACCATGGATGTGCTGTAGGAGTTCCATGTCACCTCTTGCAGGAGCAGGAAAAGAATTACAGATCTTCTGCTTTTTCTGCTTCTAATACGAACCGGCTCACGGAGATGCATCTCGTTCAGTCTTTTCATTCTTTACATACCTGAAAAGGGTAAGATTGAGGTATGCTACTAATCCTCTCTTCTGGCTCATGCTGTTGTCCTCATAAATTCTCAAGGGAAAAGTTCACACGACACCATACCAAGCTGCATCTCCTCTCCCCTGATGCTGCATGTGTAAGTCACCGGCTGTAGGGCTTGTCCCAGCTCACCCCCTGCCACACAAGAGATGGGTGGAGGCAGATATGAGAAGCACACTCTCAGGCCTCCCATTCTTTGTAAAGACCTTGCCCACTAGGTGCTCAGTTACTGGGAGGGAGGGGCTCTGCCAAGTCCTATGGGGATCTATTTGCATATGGCTGCTGTGCTTGCATAACAGATCATACTCACATTATTGTTATAAGTTTGGAGAGGGCAAGGATCCCCTAAACTCCTGGGTGCTAATCCTCCCCATAATTCCTGGATTTAGTCAAAGTTAGAATTAATCAAGGTTTGATTAAACTCTGCTGGATTCCGCCTGGCATAGAGGGTGGGTCACTGGAGGAACACAGCTAATAATGGTCAAACTATTAACCCATTAAGAAGGTCATTAACAGATACTTTCTGGGCCAGACAAAAAATGGAGAAAGCCCCTCCCTGAGGTGAGAGGTAGCAGAGACAAAAGGCCAGAGTTTCAGGAGGGAAGGGCAGAATTACTCTGGGTGGTGAGCTAAGCAAACGGGGAAAAGTGCCAGTTTTGCAAGCTGGGGAGGGAGAAGTCAGAGCATGAGATGAGCAGTCTGTTTTAGGCTGCAGAGAGGGTCTGATACAATCTTGGAATCTGAGGCTGCAGCAATGGAAGGATCAGGGCCCTCTTGGGATGTGAATGCTCTGCACTCTCCATGTAGGTTCAGGTTGTACAGTATATATGTGTAAACAAACCATGCATCATATAGACACCACAGTTTCTGCCGTATCTTTATGTTCCAAGGAAACACAGACCCTGGCAAGTGTGCCTGGTACCCCTGGAATCTCACACTGCTTGGAGACTGGAGTGTAACAATATTTTGAACTTCTAAATACTTAATAAGCACTCACATTTTCAATCTATACCGTGCCTGCTCATAATTGTACCAGAATTGTTAAGTGAGCATAAAGTGATTGGAATGTATGATTATTCCTGCTGATGGCCATGAAAGATTAACTGGATTAAGCAACACCAAAATGTTTTTCCCCGTGGCAGTTGGCCAGTTATGCTGGCATGCATTGCTGGGCCTGCCCAAAACATTTTTCTGCCTGAGGCAAAGAACAAACTGGCACCCTCCCCTTCTACGTACAGAAGCTGACTGGACAGGCAGTTGAATTTCAGGCTGTGTACGCACAATCCCTTTAAAGCAATTTCCCTCAAAGAATTATGAGCACTGCAGTTTACCCCTCACAGAGTCACAATTCCCATTAATAGTGCCCAGCGTCCAGAGTTATTTGAAAGAATGTGCTTTAAAAGTAGAGTGTGTATGCTTCACTTCAGCACTGGCAATGAGACTGTGTTCTCCACATGAAGGAAGCAGATTAGAAAGTTCTGGAAAGGATGTCTGTCCTCCCAACAGAGAGGAATGACTGAAGGGTTCAGGAGAGAAGCCTGAGAGGTTATCCTGTTCATCATATGCTGCCTAAAGTGGTCACTTCACTCTGGCCAGCCTTGATTCATAAAGGGCGAGTTGTGTCTAAGGAAATTACACAGACACTGTGTGACCTGCTGCAGTGCAACTCAACCTCATTTCAGCTCAGTGTAGAACTTTGCTTACAGATAAGGCTTCTCACCACATGGGCTCTTGAGAGTTATAGGAAGGCTATCATAAGGGGACAAGGGGCATGTGATTGACTTAACTCTATCTGCTAATCTATCATGTTTATGTAAAGCCTAGTGCAGATTAGATAGCAGAACACTTTAAATGGTGAGATGATAAGAAATAAACTAATATAGAGTAGGCAAAGTAAATGCCCTGACAAAACCCTGTAATCTATTAGAATTCAGAGCCTGAAAAACCCCATTTAAAAAGTCACCCTAAGGATCAAATGCTTAATTTAAAACTGTTGGTGTGTAGTTAATAAATGGAGCTGGAATAATGATCAGCAGATATTTGGGGAGCATTGTGCTTAGCTTATGGAACCAATAACTTAAAGTTATACAAAACTGGGAACAAACTAGTTTTGAATATTTACACTACTGTTCCTTCATCAATTCCATGTCAGTTTCCCCCTCTTCATCTAACTCTTCCTTCTTTTTTACATATATGACATGGTATGGGGGGGTGGGGAGGGTTGAAAGAGGAAGGGAGTGACTCTGAGATGAGATTGTGAAATACTCAGTAGTGTGTAAGACCACAAACATCTCTCTCCCACAGCAGTTATCAGATAAATCAGCGAGGTTGTGGTGAATGGCATCCTTTTTCTAAAATAAAGCTTTTGCTAGGAGGAAGAAAATGGAAATAAAACCCAGTTTCAGAGGACAATAGAGGATAAAGTCCAGGAAGCTGGATGTTATTAGACTTGTATAATTTTATACTACTCTGTTGTGACATTGCTTATTATGTTATGTGGGCTGGTGTTTTTTTTATTGTGGATTCTATTGTTGTAAACCTCCCATGGGCACTTTTTAATGGAAAGGCAGAAAAAAGGTAGCAGAAACTTGGCCATTTGTTTTAACGTTTCCAATGCTATTTATTAAACATACCTATGTTTAATAGGCAAGGCTTTTAATGTGCAATCACAAAGCCTCCATCAAGATCCACACATTGCCATAAAATTGTAATTTCCCCAGTTTCTCCCACTGTCCTACCACTGGGCAAACTGAACCAATTGCCACAGACAGGGTGGCAGTGGATTAGTGCCCTCTTGGTCTCGTTTCCCTTGCAAATCCACTCACAGCTCCAATGGTGCTCTCTAGAGTGGCTGCATCTCCATGGCTCTCTTGAACGACAAAGCTCCTTCCTCAGGGTGAACCCTGACTACATGGTGGACAGACCATAGTAGAATAATTTACTGAACATAGCAGAGTTATTTCCTGAGAATATGAAAAATCAACACAGCTCACACTAAAAGCAATGACTGAGTAGTGCAAGGAGCTTCCAGCCTGGAACCACCACAAAGCTGTAATGGAAGATAGTGCAATTGTTTTTATCTCTATCCCATACCTTTTGGTTAAGATCAAGTTATTACATGAAGTTCTTGTTTTACCCTATTCAACAGAACATGGATTATATAAGAAACCTGAAAAAGATCTGGGCTCTCATCATGACATGAGAAATGAGTTTAAAAAACAAAAGCAAAACATAGTCTCTCTCAGGATTGCTTAACTTCTTATAGGTATTTATCGGTTCTAGCCATAGCCTGCATTTAATGAGAGGAATCCATGACCTCTTCCTTTGTATAAACCACCTTGTTTGCAAACCATAAAGATTGCAAAAAGAAACTGAAGACAGAAGTCTCCCGTCACCTCCATGCTTCATAAGGAAAAACTATCAATGCTTCTTTAACAAATGACAACATGGAGTCATTTCTAATTCAACATAATACCATTCCAAGCTACACCTTTAAAAATAAAGGCTTTTTTATTGGCTTTTGGTTTTTTAAGTCTACCATTACAGAAACCTTAGAATAACTTCCTTCAGCAACTATAGTTTCTGCTGTCAGGTAGGAACTGGATCACAAAGATACAGAGTCACTACTTCCAAGCTGCTTCCGTTTTCTTGGCCTCGATTCCTCTGTGGTGAAACAACCTCCTCTTTGTTTTAAGGAGTCACTTTCTTGTAGGTAATGTGAAGGTGCTGAGTCATTGGCTGCGTAGTGGTTGCCATGGAGACAGTCTGTTCTAGTTTCCCATCAGAATTGAGCCTGAATTTTCTAGTAATCTAAGGAGGGAAATAGAAAACACATGGCTTATTATTTGATCCTGTTTATAATTCAAGAAGAAAAACAGCAGCAAAACAAACCACTGTCCAATGACTTGAACCAAATCTGTGTCCTCAGGACTGGGAAGCAAAATGGCTCATCCCTGCAAAATTCTTATATCCCCACCACCCAAGTATTATTCAAGAGGGACAGATAATATATCCCATAAATCAGGAAAAAGGTGAACTATTTTGTTCAAGATTTTTGCTTATATTTTGTACCAGGATCCTGCTCTGAGATCACTCAACCTTTCAACAACCATGGAGAGAAACACATAAGACAAAATAGTGAAGGAAAACAAAACCCACTGCTAATCATTTGTGATTGCTTTACTCAGCATTGTGCCTCATTTGAAAGCGTCTTCTGCTTCTAATTTGCCAAGCTAGGGTTAAACCAAGTATGAGAATACGAAGGCAAGAAATTACAATGCTGAAATTGAAGAAAACCATGATGGAGAATTGGATTAAACATATTAAATAAAGGGGAGAGGGGAGAGAATAATTTAGAATTTGATAGCTATGGAATACTGGGGGTCTTGCACCAAACAGCCCATAAGTGTAAAGCAAGGCACTGTAGTCAGAGCACATTTTGGCAGAGGCCAAAAACGCCCCTCCACTTATTTCAGTAAAAGATTTCTGCACACAATCCAAGGTTTTGTGTATGCTAAGTTGGTACCCTTTACCCTTTTTTGCCATAGTTAACATGGTTTTTAAAGAAGAGTGGAGATATCCGGGACTGCGGGATCCCTGCCAAAGAAACCATGCCAGAAGTTATTTTGTTAAGTACAACTGCAGCAAAAACACCTACACCCCACCAATATGCAGCTATTGAAACAGAAAAACTTCAGCTCCATTAAAGCTCTCTAATACACTTGTTATTTGGAACCATATATTGTGAGGAAATGCAAACACAAACCGCACCAGTAAAATCAATTTCCTGTCTTTATTTGAAGAGGTCTACAGAATAAAATACTTTCCCCCTTTTAAAACAAACCGCTGAATAGTGGTAATTTTTACATAATCACCCAGGAAATGTATCCCAAACGTTACAGGCAAGATAATCTGAGACAAGGAAAAGGAGACATGGGTGAAGTGGGATGTGTCTCCTGCTGCTCTCGCCAGCAATAGAAAGCTTGACCCCAGGAACTGGCTGGAAGACCTATAGCTTCTGGGAGTTTGCTTCCCCCCTCCCTCCAAAAGGAACTCAACAGCAACTGTAAGTCGCCCTACAGCTGCAGAAATCCTTAAGGGAATGGATGGAACAGGATAAAACCTGAATAAACAAACCTCTGGTGTTATTGTTCCAGTGTTGGAACTGAATTAATATGAAGAGTGAGTGGTCTTGCTTTTTCATGTTCTTGATTTATCAGGGCCTTAATATTTAGTACATTAAACCTTTAATACATACTGATAATTACCATGCTTTTCAGATAACATGCTTTGCAGGTGAACCTTGTGTGTGTGTGTTTTGCATTATAGGTGGGCTTGAGCACACTCAAACGGGAGATTATGAAGTTGACTTGCTTTCACCAACCACAGCAAACGTCAAACGTAGTTTAGTGTTCAAACAAGGTTACTTGTGGTTAATCTAAAATGGAAGTGGAAGTTTCTCATCTCCTTATGTTAGTGCTAGAGGAGAGGGGGAGGAAATAGCATATAAGCCAAGGGAGGAGAGGCCAGGCTTGTTCTTGTAATGCATCCAGTTACATTCAAATTGCAGCCTGTGCCTTTCCCAACTCTAAATTCTACAATGCTTTGACTGGAAATTCAGGAGCTATTTTTATCAAATGTTTTTAACAGTGGTAAACCTTGACATCTCTACAATGAACTAAGTGGTATGTTGCATTTTTGAAGCACCCACCCTCAGACAAGTCACTAGAATATAAACAGAAGTATACTGGAATACTGTTAGCATTGCTTTGCTGCAGGGTACTTACATAACAATGTAGGCTAAATGTACCAATAAATTAAATTAGTTCCACAGTCCAAAATTATTCAAACTCTTTTAACATTATGTATTGGACAGCTATAAGCAACAGGGATGTAAGAGGGCGAGTGTCTGTAAACAAGCAGTTTACAAAAGGTCATAAATAGATATTCTGAGTATCTTTGTGGGATGTGGTTTTGTTGTTAGGCAACAGTCAAGAAAAATGAAAAATGTAAGGGTCCAGTGTGCGTGGGCTCATTTCAGAGCATCTGTGAAACGTGGGATCATTATATTTTTAACTGGCCACCAAAATTTTACATTAACTAAATGGTTAAAAACTCTTTTATAGGGATGCTAAGAGCTGTAGTACAATAATATCTAGAAGGGACTAGGTACCCCCACCCTGGGGCCTCACCATTACTTTTTTAATTTTAATAAAATCCTCTTTCTTTATAATTCATAACATTACATAATTCTGCATATCTGGGGGCTTGCTGTTATCTAGAAATGAATCCCTGACTTTTGAGTGGCCCCATTTAGCTTCCAAACTGATTGACACTCAGTCACCTGAGTTCATCCTCAGTAGAAACAATTAGGATCTGCAACAGAATGTTCCAATGTATTATCATTTCCTAATAGGACTCCTCTTGTTCAGGGTTCAACCCAGTCAGTTTGCTCCAGGGAGCCTTTCATCTACACCCATCACTTCCCCACTTTTTTCTTTCAACTGATACTTAGCTTCCATGGCCACTGAACATGTAGTTCCGTAAATCTTGGCGTTCCACTGAATGTGCCAGTGCCTCCCTCTTGTTTCTCAGCAGCCCCATTTGATTAAGGTGAAAGTTGGAGCTTTTGGGACATTTGGACTTAAAAGGAGTAAGAAACAAGATTCAGGCTCCACTTTTAAGTATGGAGGTCTGGCTGGAAGAAATATGGACCCTATCGGGACAGAGCTTCTCCGAGATCTGGTGTTTAATATTAAGGACTACCAAAAAAACCGGCAGAGAGGAATTGAGAGAGAATTAAGAGCCTCGGACGTGAGGTCTCCAGGCTGATAGTAGACTAAGACTGATGGTCATTTGTTGGGGATTGAAACCGGGAAAGGGTGGGGTGGGGTTTGGGAATCCAAAGGGTGCAGAATAATAATCTGGGTTTTTTTTAATTTTGTTTTGTTATTAGTATGAAAATTGGGGAATTCGTGGAAGGGAATTTGGGTCGACTTTAGAAAAAAGTTTTAAGAATGAGCACTGATGTTTAAATACTGATGTTTATAAGTTAAAATTGGGGTTTTTTAAAAATGAATTAAACATAAAAAGGTCAAAAATTGGGGACAAGAACTTGTTGAATTAACAATTTGAATTGGAATATAAGAAGGGGAGGTGTGGGGAAGTCAGGGAAATATGTTATTGAAAATAAGGATTGTAAACTTTATGTGTTTTTAACTTTTTTGTTTTTCTCTTTTTGATTTTTTAATGTATAAAGGTGGAAAAACTTAATAATTTTTTTTTTAAAAAAAGAGATCACATCTGCCAGTTCTTTTAATACTCTTGGATGCAGTTCATCTGGCCCTGGAGACTTGAATACATCTAGACTAGCCAAGTATTCTTGTACTATCTCCTTAGTTATTCTGGGCTGTGTTTCCTCTGCTGAATCATTTGTTCCAAATTCTTCAGGTCGGGCATTGTTTTCTTTATCGGAGAAGACTGAGGCAAAGAAGGCATTGAGGAGTTCAGCCCTTTCTGTGTCCCCTGTTTGCATTTCACCATCTTCTCCTCTGAGTGACCCCACTGTTTCTTTGTTCTTCCTTTTGCTACGAACATACCCATAAAAGCCTTTTTTGTTGCTTTTAACCTCTCTAGCAAGCCTGAGTTCATTCTGTGCTTTAGCTTTTCTGACTTTGTGTCTACACGTGCTGGCTATTTCTTTGAATTCCTCTTTGGTGGTTTCCCCCCTTTTCCATTTTTTTGTATACATCCTTTTTTAATCTTAACTCAGTTAAAAGTTCTTTAGATAGCCACCCTGGCTTCTTTAGGCACCTTCCATGTTTCCGTCTCATTGGTATTGCCTGAAGTTGTGCTTTTACTATCTCCCTCTTAACAAACTCCCAGCCATCATGAACCCCCTTTCCTTTTAGTATTACTGTCCATGGGATCTCACCCAGCACTTCCCTAAGTTTTATGAAGTCGGCTTTCTTAAAGTCAAGAAATTGAGTCCTAGTATGCTTGGCTGCTCCTTTCCGCTGTATAGTAAACTTCAGAAGAGCATGATCACTCGCGCCTAATGATCCTTCCACTTCTACCCCACTAACCAGGTCATCATCATTGGTTAGGACCAGATCTAAAATGGCTGTTCCTCTTGTTGCTTCTCCCACTTTCTGGACAATGAAGTTGTCTGCAAGGCCAGTGAGGAATCTGTTTGACCTTATGCTCTTGGCTGAGTTTGACATCCAACAAATATCCGGGTAATTGAAGTCCCCCATTACTACTATCTCCCTTAAGACCTTGTGCAGTGCTACCAAATAATAATAATAATAATTAAAAGAGCAATATGCCTTACATGAAATTATGTGAACAACATGAAGAGGAAAACATGTATACAAAGAAAAAAGAAAAGAAAAGGGAGGGAGGGAGGTGGGAAGGAGGGACAGTCCTACGAAGAGAAGAGACCTGTTGGCTAGAAGTATGAGAAATTATTGAACAGATGAAATCCTTGAGATTAGGTAAGGAAGCGTGGGGTCTAGCAACATTTTTTTGGTTTTTTACAACATCCATGAACAGTCACAGCCTGCGGAGCCAACAAGCACTCCATCAGCATGGTGTTTTCTTGTGTTGCCTTCTAACAGAGCAGAGAAAGTGGTGGCAAGCACCAAGATAAATGTGCCTCCTTTCATCCAAGTCATAATTAAGGCTCAGCAGGGTAAACAGCCCAGGGACAGGACATTTCTGTCTCTCTACAAACCAGGGGCCTTCCCAGGGCAGACATCCATATTAAAATAGCCAAAGGACACCTGAGGACAATTTTTGTCTCTTCTGTATAGTATCAGGCCAGCCAGCCAGAAACCTACTATTCAATTCAAGAGGAAGGAAAAGTCAGGACTGTTGAAACACTGGGAATGTCTGGTACAAAATACTGAAAATTTGTTCCTGCTTCTGAAACCTCAACCAACCATTTTGACCCTCATTTACCCGAGTCTTGTGAGGGGTAAATGAGGGTCCCAAAAATTAGGTAACCACAGTCTTGACATGTGCCACAGAGGTTGTAGGCAGGAGGGAGAATATTCACTAAAATATCCTATCAAGTCAGGGGTACACATTTTGGTCAGAGTTTTGCAACTCAGAGTATGAGCAGTTTCTGCTAGTGTAACTATCAACCAAGCAGTGCTGCTGCCAATCTGTGGGGAGACGGATTGATAGAAAGGTCTGCTGGGTACAAAAATCGACAGATATTGGAAATCAGTTACAAAAACTAGGTAGGGCTGAAGAGAATGTCAAAGTTAAAGGCTTCTTGGGGCATGAATGAGTCAGACACTTATCCAGTGAGGCCCTGCACCACTCTTTCTGATTAGCTATATAATTGCAGGCACATCTCCCTCTCCACCCTTTTCCTGTGTGAGATCATAATCCTTGGCCATATCTGGGACCTCTTGTGGTCTAAGTGGTTCTACTGTACTAGTGAGTTCAAAGGCCCCATCATGAGTCTGCCTTCGGCCATTTCCTGAGATGTGGAGCTCAAGTCTGTGGAGCTATAGGAAATTTGGGTTCTAGTCTTGATGCTCTTCCCACCTTCAGCATCTAAATAGCTGCCACTGCCAGAATACACAAAAGCTTTCTTGTAGTCACTTCAGCATCTCCCTTCTGCAGGAACTGAACCCTATCTGTTTTATCCCCCAAATTTTGGTAGTTGTTTGCATCTGCTTGCCGGCTGACTAAGGGTTCAAATCCTTAACCACTGAAGTTCATAGCTACAGATGTTAGTTGCTCTCTTCCGCTCTTTAGTGGTCTCTTTCGAGCTGCCCATTTCACCTTGTGTACATGCCCTGGGTTGGGAGATATCATATAACTCTTCAGGCAGGCAACAGAATGCCGAGTACAGATTTGTCATACCAGTTCAGCTGGACCACACTTAAATATACTCACTTGCTCTACATGGGGTTTCTTGGCAAATGAGATCCTTGCTACAGAGTGGGAAGCTATAGAAAGCTCCTGCCCATTAACTTCTCCTTCCTCCACCTCTACCAAACCTGGATCAAGAAGAGAAATTATTAATACTGGCACAGTTCATAGAGCTGGAATACAAGACAACACTTGGCTTATAAGCAGGCAAGAGAGATTTGTTGAAAGTACGGCATCAAGCCACTTTCTGACTGCTTTAAGGGAAGCTGGTTTTAAAGGAGAAAGAGGAGAAAACCTGCTATGTAATTAGGCTAGTACCTGTATTCTGAGCACTGATGAAGGCCACCTTGTTAGTGTCAGGTTTGATGCGGATAAATCCACATTCTCGGTGCATCGGTTTCCTGGTGTCTGGATGGAAGGCGTTGAATCTATTAGGATAGGAGGATACTAACATTACCATGCCTCTGTAAACACATCCTCCACAGAAACTAGAACTCATCCAGCTTTTTCAGCATCATTTGTATGAAATGAAAATAGTGCTCCCATACTTGTCCTCAACAAACAGTAAACCTGGAGTCCCATTTAAGAAGTATAGGATCATATTCAATGCAAGTCCTATTCAGAGTAGACCCACTGAAGTTAAGGGCATTTCTAACTTATGTTCACTCACATATGGCTGAAGATAGTTTCTTGGATATCTTTTTTCCTCTCTTGGAAATTTGTACATTCTTTTAACTATGCAGTGCATTTTTGCCTGTCCCATTAGATACTTGTCAGAGTATATTTTTCATTTTACTTGGCAACTCCAGCAACTCCTAATAAGGAATATTGAGGTGTACCTATCACCGCAGGAGTAGTATGACAGTGTTCTTCTTCCTCGACATAAAACGCTGCAGTAATACAAGTTTCCTTACACATAGCACTCCTGAACAGTTCTTTTAAAAACTACAGAACTGTGCTAGTAAAAAAAGTGCTGATTTTATACATCAGGTCCAAATGTCATGTCGGCAGCAAAGAATGCTTTCTTCCACAACCGCCCTATTACCGCTCCCATATTTATGATGTTTCTGGATCATTTCCTACACTGCATTTCTGCAGAGGTCATGCAGAGAAAGAATGGATGCTCACTTTTGGCCTAAATAGTCCCCAAGGAGCAAGGCAATTTTGCCATTTACAGAATCAGCTGGCAAGTAATATTTTAAAACACAACTCTTTCTTTAAAGCAACGTTATAGGGGTTCAAATCTTCCCAATTAGTGAAAATCCGTATTTCAGCTGGGCAATTCAGCAGAAAGAGTTATGCAACTAGAATAGGCATGTGGCATAGTGCATTAAATTCCAAAGCATACTGAACCGACCACTTTTTAGAGGATATAAAAACTAGCAGCTTTAACAAGTGCTCCCCCCCCCCTCGAAAAATAGGTGCCAGTATTCACCACAAAGTTGTTACAGTAAGTGCCACAGTTTTCAAAAACAACAAAAAGAGGTGCTGGTACTGTGTACCCTTGAGTACCTCCTGGGGGTGGGGAAGCCATGGCTTTGAGAAAATAGTATCATGCATAATTGCAATCATTGAGGAGGTGTTTGTTTATCTTTACAACAGCATAAGGGGAATATCCTTTCAACTCTCAAATTTCACTTTCCATTTTAAGAACACAAAAGACTGCTCAAAATTCTAAGAAAAACTGTTTTTCTCAAAACCATAACATGTTAGATTTCCAACTTTCCATTTGTGCTTATATAGAAATGCATCTTTTTTTGAGTCAAGAGAGCTGGAAAAATTTCAAAAATATATTGAAAAAATCTTTGTGATGCCTGGAGGATAATAAATCATACATTTGATCACACCCACTCTTGCTTTGCTCTGGAAAAAACATTCCATTCCCAGGCTACCAGGAAGGACCCCATTAAGCACTTAAGCCAACTAGAAGAAAGTGTACAGAACTACTATATCACAACATCCCATATGACCACTGTTCTCCCACAACACATTCCTATGCCATTGATGCCCCTTCAATCTGTTTAGCCCCTGTTTAGGGAAGCTTTTAATGTTTGATGTATTACAGTATTTTAATATTTTTTTGGAAGCCGCCCAGAGTGGCTGGGAAGCCCAGCCAGATGGGCAGGGTATAAATAATAATAATAATACAGCCACTGCTGCTTTCCCCCACCTAATGTGACAGACTTGTATTCAACAAATCACCTGGCAGCCATGCATAAAAGGAATTCCATGCAGGTGAATAACCAGGCTGGTGGAGGAGGGTCATCTCCAGTCTACTTGGTAGAAGGCCAAAGTTTGAGGGAAAAACTCCTCTTAGCAGGGCAATATAAATGTTGCTGATTAGTAAATTTTGGGGTCTTCTTTACAAAGTCTATGATCCCTAGACACCCAATTCCTTGGTGAACCCACAAACAGTTGCATAGCTACCTTGACCTTGCAGCTATCTCTGCCTCTTCTGCCATCTGCCCTGCTCTTACCTTTCCCTGGCATACACAGCATGGGAGCACTGGGAGGGAATGGGAAGCAGGGAGAAAGCAAGATCATAAGGGGCTTTTAAAGGTTTTGCTGCCTATTTACTTTCTTAAAGTGCCTGGGAACTCAATCTTGCACCAGAATTACTAGTAGGGATGTGGAGATGTTATATTGCCTGCACAGTTACTTCTGTCCTTTCATTTATGTTTGAGGTCTTTAAGAAAACTGACTGCATCACTAAGGATGACACCTAAATGTAAAAATCTATGTGGCGATAGGTTAATAGCTGCTTAGCAGCTTCTGAAAAACAGGATGTCTATTTCTAGGAAGAATTTGATTTCTATTCTACGCACTGATTTTATTTAAATTGATTCTTAGCTTGTACCTCACTAACAGTCTCATTTGATAAACAACACAGATTATTTTAAGGTGTCCCTGTTGCGGAAAACTCCCCTCAAAAATAAGGAAACTTACGAAAAATTCAGCATGGGTTGCCCCACGTGAGAGATGCACACTTCTTCGAGGTATTGGAAGGGCTTCATTGCAGGGAAGGTACCATCTCCTGGGGGGTCTGACAGCCAGGTGCCCAGCATCCAGGAGAGAGGCTCAACCACAGGGTTCAACTGCGGGGTTTCTGTGAGAAGAGAGAGACTGAGGATAAGCAAACTGCACCAAGACTTTGGGCAATTAGCTCTTACCACGTCAATGTTGGCCAACTACTTTGCATTGGTGAGACAGTTCCCAGTAGCCATGTTGCGTGTTGTACCATCCTCTTTCATTTTATCTGTTTTTATCCAGCTCTGGCCGCACGAGAGTTCAGGTGGTTCGAAAGTTCAAAACAAACAAATTTCATATTTTACAAACCTGGCTCGAAATAAATTTTTGACTAGCTATGTGCATATAGGCTCCTTGACCATTTCTTACCCCCCTCAGGGTCAAACTATATGTTACAGAAAAGATCTGCAATCAAAGCAGCAATGCTGGGGAAGGGCATAATTACATCAAAGAAAAACTGCTGGAATGTTCACAGTCCTGAAGAGAAGAAGAAGAAGAAACAATAATACAAGTATGTCATTTTCCTAAATGACGCTATCATAAATTTTCAGGCATGGAAAAATTTCAGCTGGAAAACCAGAGCTGGGCAAAGCTGTACACACCCAAGTCCCCTTCATATTAATACTGAATGTGCTGCCACACATTCAAATAGCTATATATGTGTACACAAAGAGCTACTAGCTATATACAAATAACTGTATCAATGGCAAGCATTATTTTAGACAGAGAAAGCAATGTCATAACAAAGCTATAACCTGTAAGTTGGGAAACACAAGTAGGAACCAGAACAAAGCATTGTAGTCTTCCCTGCTTCCTAACAGGAATGGTCCCATTCAAGGCTCAAGCCAGATGAATGAGTGATTGACGGTACACAAGACTGACATAACTATGCTTTGCATGAACACCTGACCTCAGTGTTCTCAAATGTCTGCTAACGTCCAGCAGTATCTGATTTTCTTGTTCTTTGATGATAGCTCAAATAATAATACGATACTGGTATGGTAAAATGGATTTTTTTTATGATTAAATTACCGTTGTAACTCTTCAGTATAGTACCCTTGTCTACAAGCACCCAAAGCACACTTTCTTTAAAAATGAACACACAGAATTCTACAGACTGACTTGTCCTTTTAAAAATTTGACTGCTCCATGCAAGATGGCAAGCACTCCATGCAAGTGGTATAGTACTGCAGGGGCAGGCAGGGACGAAACACTTATTTGCATCAGGGACAATATCTATATCTTTAGGTAGAATTTTATTTTATATGGAGTGCTTTCCAATTGTTGAAAGCAGAGTAAATAAGAATTCTTTTTGTTGTGAAGAAATTATAACTTGTGAGTATCTATTTAGGTGCTCTGTTTATTATTTCAGTTTATGTACTAATGTTATGTTTGTGTTAGGCAAGTCTATTCTTTTTCAGTTTTTAAAAAATACAATCAAATGGGCATAAAAGGATATTTCAAAGCTAACTTTATTCTACATAGAGCAGTGAGAAGTGTGATGGGTGATGAGCTATTTTGAAAAGCTCTCTTTATCTGGGCAGATTTCAATGAAAACTCTTTTCCTTCCATCTCCTTAAGCATAATATGGTGGCAATATTTATGACAAAGCACAATTTCCATGCAATTACAGTAGTATAAGGTCATGCAAAAGTCTGACCTCTCTTCCTTGAAGAACATATGCAGTTTATAACAAAGAGACTTGTGGCAACTTGAAGACTAAGAATTTATTATGACTTAACTTTTGTAGACTAGATTCCATTAATTTATAAGAGGATGAAAACAGGGAAGCTTGCAAAGCTGAAAATGTGGTTTTTGCTACCATCTAGTGGCTCAAGTAATAATACAGCAATTCAAAGCAGCCTTCCCTGAAAGGGTGTAACATGGATCCGTATTACAGTATCTGCTCCTTTTTTTTGTTTGTTTCTTTTGTCACTTTTGTTACCTGGAATGGTATCACTAAATGAGAACAAAGAATAATTGAGAGGTCACTGCTGGACCTTCCAGATTCATTACATTAAGAGCTCATCTAAATACACTTGTAAAGTTCCAAAGGCACTGAATCCTTTGCAGTTGTATCTTCACGACAAATTCCATTGAAACACATGCAATTTGAAAAGGAATAGTGGACTGCAAAAAAGATGACAACCTTTCTGTTAGATTTGTACTAAGAGGTTGTTGGTCAGAGATACCAGAGAATGCTGACTCAAAGTTGAAATTCAGCTCAAAGTTATTCAACTTATCATCCAGCCCGGACCGGTAAGTATATCTATGTTTATTTTTACTCTAATGAAGAAAGAATGTGAACTGAAAATTCATGCAAAATGTTAGATGACTAGCTGGTCAAAAATCTTATCTGATTCATAATCAGCTACCTTTTTTTCTTTTAAACACATAGAGAATCCCAGGGTGTTTTAAAGTACATCTCCTTCCTCATTCTCAACCTTTCATACAGTACATATTAAATGTCATATTGTGCAACTCCAAAGCACACATATGGCCTTGGAAAATCTCCTTAAATACAACCAATAAGTTGATTCTAATAAGATATATTTGATTCTACCGCTGCATGGTCTGCTTTGATTCCTATTCTTAATTACTATTTTAAAACTATTTAAAGTAAACTCTGTAAAGGTTTTTTTTTTATTAAGCCATATATAAAACTTGCTAAATAATGCATATATTATTTTATTGTACTTTCATTGTACACCCCTGAGGGTGGCCAAGAGTGTTTGTTAACCAAGTTCCCCTCTCACCATAAACAGAAGTTAACTGAATAGGAAGGTTGTGGGCTCTTCCCTGTTTTACTTGTAAACTTTTACCCATGATGAAGAGATAATAGAATCACAGAATTATATAGCTGGAAGGGACCACAATGGTCATCTAGTCCAACCCTCTGCAACGCAGGAATCTTTTGCCCAACGTGCGGTTCGAACCCACAACCCTGAGATTAAGAGTGTCAGACTCTACCAACTGAGCTATTTGGATCAAGTGAGCGAATGCATAATTCTGAGGTCTCATTCTGAATACAATCCCATGGACCACACAGCAGCTCCAAGTAAAGTTGCAGAGTGCAGGTGCACTGTGCTCTGTTGAGACAACAAATCTCTGCACACAAAGGCTGAGAACAATGGCCTGCAGGATAATTTAAATAGGCACGAAACTTAAGAAGAGCTCAAATGGAACCCAAATCTCCGTTTTCAGAATGTCTTAAGTGTTTCGATAAAAGTGTTAAGCATTTTAGACTGTACCTGTGTCTGTTTCAATGCTGGCCATATCGTGAAAGATTATTTTTAGCTTGTTCACTCTAGATCGCTTATCATTCCCTATTCTCCAGGAACACTGTGATGCAATCTAGTAAGACAAGACAGGAAACAACCTTGGGACTCTACACAGAGGTTACCCCAGTGTATTCTGGGACTTGTAGTTTAGCTTAAGCAAGCTATGGAGAGAAGAAATCTACAAGTATGGCATATGTTGTGACTCATAATTCCTTTCTGGCTACTACTGCCTTTTCATAGACAGAGGATAAGCTACATAAAGGAATTTAAAAGCAAACATATATGTATTTACATTCGAGTTTTATCAGTTAGTACAGATGGCGATCATTTCGTGCAGGGGTTCCGTTCCCAGTCCCCGCACACATTGGTGGAGTGTGCGTAAGTGTGTCCCCGCCCATTATGCTCCACCCTGTCCCCCTTCTTGTCTCTTCCAGGTACAAAAGGACCTGCATGTCAGTAATTGTGCACTGATTGGAGATGCCTAAAATGGTTGCCACCTGTATAGCTGATTAGCAAAATTCTACTTGGAGCCTTTGCTGCAATGCAAAGGGGAAAACATAAAGCAGGGGGAAGGCTTCACATATACTCATTTGCAAATAATATGCGTCTCAGCAATAATATTGCATACCCTCTAACATGTCCCAGAGGAAAACCGGGACACACGTCTTTCGAGGCCAGGGAGTCACGTGACTTCTGCAAGAGCACAGCCCCCCAAAATGGGATGTCCCACTTAAATCGAGACAGTTGAGGGGTATGATATTGCAGATTAGCAAAATTGCATCAGTAATTCATACAAATTTTGTCAGGCAAAGTTACATATGGAGCCTACAACTTTGTCCTTCGTTTCTTTCATTCTTACGAGACTAAGTAATCTGTAAGTAACAGTGTCCACACAGAAACATATTCCTTGTTTCTCTACAGAGCACACACAAAACAGTTAACAACTGTTCAAAACATCAATCAGAAGTTGTTGTTGTTGTTACTAAGGTTATTACCTGCCCTTCACCAGCAGGTCCCAGGGCAAGTTACAACAATTTAAAATTTAAAACTGTTAAAACAAATTACAGTCAGGGGAATAGCCTGATCACTGCCAGCAAGGTCCTGCCAGATAGAGTTGATGGGAGTTGTAGTCCAACAGGTGGGGACCCAAGTTTGAGCAACACTGGCCTAAATCAGCACAACAAACTAAAGCAAGGGAGGCTAACCTGTAGCCCTCCAGATGTTGCTGGACTACTTCTCCCATCACTGGCCATGCTGCCTGGGGTTGGTGGGATGGCCACAGCTGGACAGCTACAGGTTACACACCCCTGGTCTCAAACCCTCTGGTAGTAAATAGGTTTTGTATATGAATTCTGAACGCCTTCATCACAATCCAGCCATGAGAGGTATGCACATGTCACCCTTATTCCCTTATAGGCAAATGACTTCCACTGACCTCTTTAGCAGCAAGGAAAGGAGAAAGTGTGGCAAAACCTTCCACAGTCCTCAGTGGCTAGAGTGTTTTATCCTACCTCAGCTCACAGATCTTCTTCTCCAATGGGGAGATGTTCCAAGTAAATTTCAGGCAAAATTTGGCTAGTATACCTAGACAACCCTGATGTGAGGAGTAGGAAGGAAGTTTGGCCCCTTCCCCTCCGGGGCTCTGAGGATTTTGGTGCACACATACAAACACACTCCACTGGAACACCTGACTTGCCAGGTCTTGGCCACATCAGCATTACTGAATCTGCACTGTCATTCCACTGTCTGCCTCCTGAACACAAGAAATGGCCTAAGGTAGGCGCGCTCAAGGACCATATTATCTCACAGGAAATCTTCCAAGGTCATATGTCAGTAGCAGGTAAGCCAAAGGCAACAGATGTGACTCTTACCTTTTGTTGCCAGGCAAAAACATTCACTTGGCTTTTAACTATATATGGGCTTTTTCCGCGGGCGGTCTTTTTAATGCTGGGTTTAATGTATGTATGTCTTTGGTTTTTTTCTGAAAACACTGTAAGTCACTTTGTACAGTAAGCTACATTCCTGCCATGCAAAAGTCAGAAGTTTTGTACACACACATACACATGGTTCTTCATTCAGAGAAGGATACATTCCAGCCAGGCAAAAGCATGCAGAGGATGCAGGGCTAGTGATGAGTGTGGCCTGGGGGGAGCTCCATGGGATGGCTAGAAATGCCAGGAGGCCTGCATTTGTCTTGCAAGCCTATGGCTTGAGCAGCATTTTTTTTTAAATAATGCATCTTATTTTGGGTATAACCAACCACAGAGCCTAGGACTTGGCAATCAGAAGGTCGGTGGTTCGAATCCCTGCGACAGGGGGAGCTCCCGTTGCTCGGTCCCTGCTCCTGCCAACCGAGCAGTTCGAAAGCACGTCAAAGTGGAAGTAGATAAATAGGTATCGCTCCGGCGGGAAGGTAAACGGAGTTTCCGTGCGCTGCTCTGGTTCGCCAGAAGCAGCTTAGTTATGCTGGCCACATGACCCGGAAGCTGTACGCCGGCTTCCTTGGCCAATAAAGCGAGATGAGCGCCGCAACCCCAGAGTCAGTAACAACTGGACCTAATGGTCAGGGGTCCCTTTACCTTTACTTTACCTTTTATGGTGTACCAACTGCATGTCAAATGGTAATTGAACTGTGTTTGGGTATAAGAAAGCTACACATTCAGAGGGAAAGCATGCTGAGAAATCATGATATTCATAAATGAGAGGTATATGATGGATAAACCGGATTCCCAAGCAACTTTCAAACAAGTTTTAAAACTGGCATATTAATGACTCACCCATAGGCAGTAATGCAAACAATCGAAACCCCAAAAATGCAATTCTAAGGGCAATATTCCTCCTCTCCTCAAATTTCAGAGCACTGGTGCATGGCGTAAGGGTGGGGAATGTACGTGTGAATGTTTCGGTTAGGGCGGCCAAGTGCAAAAGAGGGTAGGACGCCTGCAGCTTTCCTAGTTGTATAAAAGAGGAAATCTCAGCAGATGTGGCTTGCATAACAAGCCACACCTGCTGCTAAAATTCTCTTTTTTACATGACAATTTAATGTGCGGGTTGCTTGGCCTCTTTTGCACCTGACGATCCTAGTTTCAACAACAAAGTATACAAGTTTGCAAGCAGTTTCATTTTCAAAAACTGGAAGCTATATCACCAATAATAAGGTATTTTTAAGGAAATGGGCAGAATTTCACCTAACACGGACTTCCGCTAGTGCAATGGGACGTCCTGCCCTCTCCTCTCACTGTGCGCCCCCTGAAATTGGCTCGAGGGGCAGTTGGGAGAAACCACAGACCAAGACTGAAGGGGAAGAAGAGGGGCAATGATTCCATCTGGCAAGCTGCAATGCATGCAGTGTGTGATTGTTCATTATAACGCAACATTGAATCCCACCCATTATATTTAACTAAATGGCTTCATATTTTTATATCAATTTCGCCCTGGCTAAGTGCAGAAGATACTGACCACAGTCCTGGGACAGCAGGTTGCTCAGGCATGGGAAATTGATCCTCTTCAGTTCATCTAGTTTTTCCTTCAGCTTTCTAACTTGGCTGTCGGAGCGACTGATCTTTTGTCTCAACTGCTTTAGCTCTCCATTCTTCTTCTCTACCTGTTCTCTCAAGCAGCACACTTGACTTTTGCTCTGCCTAGAGGAGAAGCAATACGAATGCAGGGAATCAATGAGCTTGCAGGCTCCTGAAGCAGACATGATGACCTCATTGATGGACATGGGGTTGGCATCCGTTTCTCCCTTCTGACCTACAACAGCTTCTGTTGCTGGCTTAGGGGTCAGATCTGCAGGAGAAGCAGACATGTTCTGGGAAGGTTTCTGAGGGATAGCAGTGAGAGAGGAAGTAGAGGAGGATTCTGTTAAACTAGTATCCTGCTCCAGAGTGTTGCTACTACAGCTTGGATCCACACTTCTCCTTAACCTTTTCCTTTCTAGTTGCTCTTTTGGAAAAGATGACCTCTCTCTAGTGTGCTTGGAGAAAAAGCTGTAAGAGTGAAGGGAGCCAATAAATTTGCATGCGCCAGACACAGGAGGGGTGAAGTCATCCTCCGATATACCACTTTTGTCCATTTTCAAATTCCCAGAATGGATAACTGCTTCAGAACAATCCTCCAGAGTCAGTTTTCCTGGCTTATTTTGAGTCACTTTTGTGACTAGGTTATCTGCTAACATCCTCCTGAGGGAGCCTTCAAGTTGGTCCTGGAAATTTTCTCCCTGCTCTGACATTGACCTGATTTCAGCTTGAAGAGTCACTTGCTCTATTTCTTGAGTCCCGTGAACTATCAAGTTTTGGTCAGATGATAAGATTCCCTCAACTACCTCACCGCTTCCTTCCTTTGGTTGATCGCCATCTCCTTCTAGAGTCTGACTTGCTATTTTCCTCCTCCTTTTGACATAATCCCTGCTCTCCCCTCTTTTCTCTGAAATATGGAAGATGGTTGGCACAGCTGTGGGCTTGAGCAGCCGGTGCTGGTCTTCGTGCCGTTTTGAAAAACTGTCTTTAGTAAAGTGCTCGCTGCAAAGAAAGGAATACTTGGTGGGAATCCAGTTGTCCCGCTGAACTGCTTTTAACCACTGGATCAGTCTCTTTGAATCCTTTAAGGGAAACCTTCAAAACAGTGTAAAGGAAAAGCATTACTGTGTATGCTTTTTGCCTAGAGCTTTTCAAAGTAGCTTATACATTTGAGTTACGTTTAAGAGCAACCTGAATTTTATAAAAAGACAGTCAGTTAAGATAACATTGCAGGGCGCAGAACTATGCAGCAGTAATTACATTTTCTACAAATCAAAATTTGTCATGTATGTTAAGACTCTTTCAGCTTTGAACCTATTCGTTCATTTTTTAAAATGCAGTAACTCTGGACTAACTGAAAACGGTTCTTCAAACAGAAATACATACAATTCAGTAACATTAATGACAGTTAAAATATTTTTATCATTTAGCCACTTGCAAACAATTCTTACAATCCAACCAGCAGATTTAAATGAGTTGCCAAGTGCTATGCTAAAGCTGCAACTCCTATGCAGGGTTGGATATGGTTAAGCCTATTTCTTTCCAAGGGGCTCAGACTCACCTAACTTTGCATTAGGTCAGGCTGAATGATAAGAGCAGCTGGACAGATGGGTCTTCTACAGGGAAAGTACTATAGTAAGGGCACCACCACCACTGGTAATCTATTGCTGAACTTTAGATGGTACCCTAGTTAGGTTATCCCTGCTATACCTTAAGTCTAGATTTGGGAGCTTAGCAGCTAGCCATATCGCAATGTATTTGTACCAGTCAGAAATATATGTCCTAATATGGACCCTGACCTAATATGGAGTTATGCAGTCTTCCAGCTTAGTCTGAGATCACTGACCTCAAGAACTGCCAACTAAGATGGCACATAAATATCCTTCTACCTTCCTTCCCAGTGCAGTGTGAGATGCAGACAAATAAGAGGAGAGGATGGGGAGACACTGCTGGGGTTACCACTGTTCACTCTGGGGAAGAGAAATTGTAAGCCACACCAAATAATGTGTGTGCATTTATATGTTTGCCTGTGTCTTGGTTCAGGCAGAAGTGCATCTGAAGGTACGTCAAGTGTTGTTGACGGCACTATAGAGCCTGATCAGCACTGTAAAGTTAAAAGAGCAAATAGTGTGAATGGAAGAACTCCATCTGGCTCCACTATATTGGTGAGTTATCCATGATGAGAGAAGCAATCTAACCCATTAACCTGCTTTGTGAAACAGACTCTTCCAAACTGTAGAGAGAGAATATCAGGAAAGGTATAAAACAGTCTGAAATTACCACTTCAACACAAAGGCAGAAAAAATGGGTTTTCAGGTGTCCAGCCTTCTGATTCAATACACCTGACACTGAAAAGTTGGATGGAGACTATGCCAGTTTCTCATGTCTATCATGAGCAGACAAAATTCATTCTGGGAGCTAACAGGAAACCTGTGGTGCCACAGGCCAAAATGATCACCTATTGTGGGGGCGGCTTGCATGATCTACTTTATGTGTGTGTTTTTAATAGATCTCCAAGATCCTCCAACTGAAGCCAGGCAGGGGAGCAGGACATACTTTAACAATAAAGAAGTAATATGTTCAACTCAAAAATATGCTATATTTAACTCATTCAAGGAAAACTAAGATATAAGTGTAATAATAAATAACATCAGCATTGTTGCTGATCTACTGCAAATTATATCTACTGGGATATCCTTATCCAAGTTCTGTTCACCCATAGTGCAAAATGCCATTGTTGGATGACAACTTTTCCTTTTTCATCTATGTCCACTTTAGTATTAGTTACTTCTGTTACAACAGAAGCTGCTGCCTCAGTGCAGGCCAAGTAGGTATTATAAAGTATTTATTTTGCTCAATTTAGATGTCATACCAAATCATGGGTAAAGAGTGCAATCCTCTGCAGGTTTACCAATGACTAAGTCTCACTATGTTAAGTGTATAGGATCTAACTATTCTGGTTTAGCATGCTGACTGATTTGATATGTCATGATTTGCAATCAGTCAGCAAACCAAAATCACAAGTAATGGTTTGAAGTGTATCTGCACTTGCAAACTACATTATGTCATGTCTGAAATGACAAATTATAGTCATGGTCTTTGCTTCATTTCTGGAGTGCAAAGCAAAGGGGAAATGAAAGCAAACAGCTTTAAACCATGGTTTGCTTGTACATTGGAAGCTCAAAACATGATTTGGGCTCTAACCCATGCATAGGCAAACTCAGACCGCCAGATGTTTTGAGGCTACAATTTCCATCATCCCTGACCACTGGTCCTGTTAGCTGGGATGATGGGAGTTGTAGTCCCAAAACATCTGGAGGGCCGAGTTTGCCTATGCCTGCTCTAACCTATGGTTAGAGCAAACCATGGTTTGATGTACTATGATATCTGAAGAAGTGTGCATGCACACGAAAGCTCATACCAATAACAAACTTAGTTGGTCTCTAAGGTGCTACCGGAAGGAATTTTTTTATGATATCTGAAGTAAGCCTGTGCTTTGACAAAAGCAATAGCTGTTGGTCATCAGTCCCACTTTAAGAAACAATGTAATGAACTTTGCTACTCTCAATGACAGAACAGTTTATGTAATCTAAATCTGCATATAGTCTAATACAAAAAGAAAAAAAAATATGTGGGCAAAATATGGAGTATGACTCCCATCATCCCTGACCATTGGTCATGTTGGATTCAATTGACAAGACTCAGGAGTCCAACATCATGTGGAGGACCACAGATTCCACAGCCCTTCTCTAGATCAGAGACAACACCCCTTTGCTGAGAATCTACCTTTTGCCCTGATTGTGAATTCTTGGTTGCTGCTGGAAACAAAATGCTGGGCTGGATGAAATTTGCTTCTTTTCTCAATTTATAAATATATATTGTTTTCTCAAGTTATTTATAGTAAACTCTGCATATCTTTGCAACTTAGCTATTTGTCATTTCTATATGCATGGGTGTGGCATATTTCTTAACGCTAGGGAATGCTCTTCTTGCACGCTACCAGAAAAGCAAAAAATCAGGCATTTCTAATTGTTGCCATCTGCCGAGATGTTTGCTGCACACCTGATGGGCAAGTTGCTTTCTCCAGTGGGTGCATACACCTTATTCCCAGAACTCTGACAGGACGAGACAGGCAAACTTACAAACAGGAAGGCTGTGCACTCACAGCTGTGCTCCACACCTTAAAAGTGGGGTTTACTTTTAGAGTTCAGGACGTACCCGCCCTGGAACCTGTTTTCAAAGGTTGCGCTTCTGCTATAAAACGTGGGAAAGTGAGGGACGGGCGGGGCAATGGGTCATCATCATCGCCATAAGGAAGCATGTGCAGAGTGCCTCGCTCAACCTTCCCGGGGGGTGGGGGCACAGCCCTGACACACCTCTCTCAAAATTAGGTTAGGCGGCCGGAGTTGTATTGGCGGAAAGAACATGGATAAGGGATTCTCTTTTGTCCCTCGATCTGCCTGGGAGCGGGTGGAGGCGAGGTAATAAGGGGGGGGGAGCGGATGCAAGCAGCCAGGTATGCGAGCGGGGCACCCCGTCTTGTTCCGTGGGGCATCAGCCCGTCAGGGTGCTGCAGGCGGCGGAGGAGGAAAAGCAGGAGGCTCCTCGCCCGCCTGCCCGACGTATGTCACGGAGAAGGAGATGGGCAGGGCTGTGCTCGAGTCGCCCTCCCAGCACCAGGTGCGACCTGTTCTTGCCCTCCCCCTGGTTACCTGTGGAAGGAGACGGCCGCTCGACCCCGGGGAGCTTTGCCCTGCCGGTTGGAGCAATTCAGCGCCGCGCAGCAGATCACCATCTCGGGAGGCCGCGCGGGCGGCCCTGCCTCTCCCCCCACCTCCACCTCCTCCCCCCCCCCCCGCTCCGCGTCCGTACAACAAGATGGCGCAGCCTGTCGAGTCACCTCAGCTGCCTCGCCGCACCCTGAACGGCCACTTCCGTACGGAAGGAGCAGCCGTTTCACAGGGGCGGTCCTCAGGCGGCGTTTGGTCAGAGCGTACCTGCATCTACAGCACACTTGCCTTTTAAAAAAACAACAGCAGCAACGGCTTTTTACCTCACTGTCGGTACACAGAAAGAAGGCCGGACTGTTGTGGGGCTTTAATATGGTTAGAATGGAAGTGTGACGTGAACTCCTAGACACTGCAATGTTGCAGGTGGGGGGGTAAGGGGGCGGGGCGTTAAGGTTCCGTACACAAATATGGCGGCCTCCACGGTCTGAGCTTTTCCTATCCTGTGCTGGTTGTACTACTCGGAGAGCTCGGGAGCACATCCTGAAGAAATCAAAGCGTCCCCCACTTCAGAAAGGTGCGAAGTTGGACCTAAAGGAGCCCGTTTGGCGGAGTCACCCTCTCCGTACAGCAAGATGGCGCCTCCCTAGCATCAGGAGGAAGCGATGCGGTGCAGAAGAGCTTGCTGACCTCTTCAACGAACCTATCCGCCACTCAGATGGGCTGCGAAGAGCTACGCGATTGGGCGAGAGTCGGACAGTCGAGGCGAGTAGGTTAGAGTGCGCCGTTGTGGTGGTCTGTTTCTGTAAGGAGACAGCCGTGGTCGCCCCTGAATCTTGAGCGGGGGCAGAATGGACGCGGGTGAGAGAAGGGAAATGTCTGGGTTACTGGAATGGGGAGGCTATTCGGGGGCCGGCGGGGGGTGGGTTTCTTTGTGTCTGTGGCTCAGGGGTGTGAAAGGGTGGAGGATCGGTCTGTTTATCAGGAGAAGCTGGTGTTGCGGGATGGGCTAGGGAGAGGGTCGTTCAAAGAGTGGGGAGATGGAAGGGGGGCGCTCTGTGTCGGGGGCACAAGAGGTCGTGTCTCAAAAAAGAGAGGGGGACACACTTCCTTTATAGAAGAGGTCATTGGGTAAAGTTGTTAAAAGGAGTCAGGCAAACGTGGTACTTCGCTTCCCGGTCTCGTTTCTGTAATAGACACACAGCTTGCTATGGCATTGTATGCTATTTATGCATTCCCTGCCCAAGCCAGCCTGTTTTTTGTCTTCCTAGCATTAGCAGAGAGTGGTGTTTTCAGTCCACAGTGCTGACGCTTCATCACCGGTGGGTTCTGTGACCTAGTGAAATATGCCAGGGTTGAAAGTTTTATGAAGTTGACAAGAACTTGGGAATTAGTGGGAGTTGGTGAAGTTTGCTTGTGAGGCCTTGTAAGCTGAAAGTGTGCTTTCGTTTTTTTGCTCCCCGACATGTTGCTGCAGTAGATTCTCCTTGGGGCATTGTGAGACAGTGCGGCTGCATGACAGCTGGTTATAATACTATGTCAAAGTGCTACAACTAAGATGGAAAAACCGTGAGGATAGTAAATAATAAGACAGCGAATCAAGTAACTCTCTTATTCTTCATCCCCTCCTTGAACTTCCCCAGTAGGTGGAAAAACATGTGATAGTCAAGGACTGAAGTTCTTAGGTTCCCCCCCTAAATGAGATAACTTAAGCAGTACACTCACATTCTTAAATCTGTGCCCTACTGAACTTTGTTGAAAACCCCTAGGTGCCTCCCAGATAACTGATCATTTCTGACAGAAATGATCAGCATTCTCTTTCCCCCCCTACTGGCATACCCCTACCGATCAACTGCCATGTAGTAATCAGCTGTTCTGAATCAATCATGGTATGAAATGTATGGCTCCTAAAAGTATACAAATACCCTACAAAAATATATGCTCTTTATTTCACAACACCATAGCTCCATGACAGCCCTATCTTTTGGAATTTTGATCAAGCCATATGAAGTGAAAATAATTAGAATTAGTTGCAATACAGTATTAGAGTCATTTGATTGCAGGTAACCTGTTTCCTTCAGCCAGAATGCTTGAGGGCAACTCAGAATTGTGTCTGTGATCACTTGCCTTGTGGAAGAAGATTCCTAGTTCAGATCAAATTGTTGGCTTTTACTTGCTGTGTATTTGATGTCAGCCACATTTTAAAAAATTACATTTGTATTCTGCCTGTTCTCTCAGGAGTTCAGAGTGGTATTTTAGTCTCCCAGAAGCCCTGTGAAATGGGCTAGACTGAAAAATAGTAATCTGTCCAGCACTACAGAGTGAGCTTTACAGCTAAAGACCAAACTATTAGCACATTTTGTCTTAGTGTGTCTGTGTTTGCTGTTTTTTGATTTTTACAAATACCTGGTGTGTGTGAGCTGTTTCAGGACTATAGTGTGGCAAAGGTATAATGTCACCCTTTGCTCCATACCATGGTTCAGTCCAGCTGGGTTTGTATTGTATGCAAGCTATTTTTTAAACAGGCAAACAGCCATAAAAGGGTTGGTGGTGGTAATAATGTCATTACTTTGGCTGTTATTGGGTTTCCCATATCCAACTCTCTAGCCACTGCACCTACTGGCCACCTGTGGAAGGTTATTATTATTGTTGTTATTATTATTATTATTATTATTATTATTATTTACAGTTTTGCTCTTCTGTTTTCTGTTGCTTGGTCACATGCTGAAGTCATGCAAAAGGGAACCCTGGGGCCCTTTTTGTTTGTGGGTTTGGTGGTGGTAAATTTTTAAAAGATTTCCCCCAATTTCATCCTAGTCATATTTTGACATATTTAAGAGTTGGGGCTTATCTCCAGTGCCTTAACACTACCCAATAATTTGCTTACTTTCTTGAAACTGGCACTATGATAAACACTTTATTTTAACATCGGTTGCTAAGGATCAGTTGCCCAAGAAGTTGCTCTTGAGCTAGTGAAGTGACGGCTCAGTAATTGAGGTTGCTTTCTTTATTGTAGCTTGGCATTCCAGAAACACTAACAGTTTATTCTGTTCTGATCTTTGACTATAATCATTGAGAAATGAATAAGTTTTTCTCATTACTAAGAGTCTTAACAATGGCCATTCTTTATCAAGCCTGGTCATTCTAGTTGTGGAAGTTGCAAAGCAGATAGAACAAGTGGTTTTGAGTTTTTTCATGTTGCCTACGTTCACAGACAGCTGTGAGAATGATGTACCATTTCCCAGAGTGTAATGGCAGTTCCTCGTTATATTTCATTTTTTGTCCTTCCTTTGACATGTACTATAGAATCATTTGTCTATAAAAATGATGGCTTTGTCCGGATAGGCGATGTAAACCTCTCCTGCTTTGACCAGTAAAAATAACTGTGCATGAATAGCCTATAATGGTGGTAATTGGCCTGTGTTATTTATTTATTTTTGGATTTGCTTCCTATGAAACTTATTGAAGCGATTTCACAACACAATAAAAACAGTTAAAACAATTGCATATATAAAACAATTTGAAATAAATTCAGATACTGACAATGGAGACTCTGCCTGTCTGATATATAGTGGGAGGGATTTCCAAAGGGTAGGTGCCGCCATATTAAATGTCCAGTTCTGGCACTGTGTGGAACACCCTTCCTGATAAGATGGCATTTCTTTGTTTTAAGTCACTTTGAGTCACTTTTGTGAAAACAACAAATATTGATGGGGGTAAATAAACTTGATGCTTTCTTTGCTGGTTTGTGACTATTTACTACTACTACTACTACTACTACTACTACTACTAATTTTATTATTTGTATGCTGCCCATCTGACTGGGTTTCCCCAGCCACACTGGGCAGCTCCCAACAGAAAAATAAAAATACGTTAAAACATCAAACATAAAAAACTTCCAATAATAATAACATAATACATCCAGAATAGAGAAAACTATGTTGACTGCATCACTACAAATCTGGACTTCCTGATTGCTTCCACTTTGTTAAAACTATGTTTGTGAGAGTCCTATCTTCTTTGGATGAAAGAAAGTATGGTGATATAAGAAACCAGAGGCCTTTCTCTTGGGCATGGTCGGCCAGTTGGTGTCAAAAAAGGATAGAACTTTCTTTATGTATGCTACAACAGCAGCAAGAATACTTATTGCAAAGCATTGGAAGATGCAAGATTTACCCACTCTGGAAGATTGGCAGATGAAGATGATTGACTGCATGGGATTGGCAGAAATGACCGGCAGAATCCGTGACCAGGGAGAAGAGTCGGCGGAAGAAGATTGGAAGAAATTTAAGGACTATTTACAGAAATATTGTAAAATTAAAGAGTGTTGAATGATGTTGGATAGAAATTAAGGGGTTTCTAGCTTTAATGTTTTGAGATAAGCATTTGCTGAGTAAATAATTTGAACTGGAATACAAGAAGGGGAGGTATGAGGAGGTCAGGGAAATATGTCATTGAAAACTAAGTATTGTGAATTGTACGTGTTTTTTAAACTTTTTTGCTTTTTTCTTTTTGTTTGTATAAAAATTGGAAACCTTAATAAATATCTTTTAAAAAAGAAAGAAAGTATGGTGATATAATATATGAGGTGCCAATTGAAGGAATAACAAAAATAGATAGTAAACAAACATGAGTGAAGATCATACAATAGAATAGAAATAATAATACTTATAGTCCGTGGCTTCTGGTGAGAGGAGGGGGGATTTTTACCTTCCCTTTTATGGATGCCAGGGTGCTCATTGCAAAATAAATCAAATAATTATATTTAATTTATTTCCCACCCAAATATTCTAATTTTTTTTGGGAGGGGATAAAATAAATATAATCAGCGGTAGCAGGTTGCCATCTCCTAGAGATCTCCTGGATGATCTTTTAGCTTTGTATGTATAGTTGAGTCCTTTTGATTGCCTTTCTGACTCCTTGCCACAGTTAATTGACAAGAGTTTTTCCTTGTACTGCACACTTGGTAAGGTTGCCAGAAGTTATTTGTTCCAGAGCAGCCCCATAGAAGTCAACAGATGAAAGATACTGCAGCTGGTACAACAAGCTAATAATCTAAACCATGTGCCTGTCTATGCTGGGACCATCTTTCTGCTGCTTATCATCATACTAACTTGACCACAGTATCATGTGGTTTATAATATATATCAATCTTGATATTGAAACATCTTAATGCAGAGGAAATATTGATATGTGACTTGATGGGCATCCTCACTGTCTGGGAACAGAATATAATAAACTAGCAGTGGAGCATGATGCCCTCTAAGGTGAGGCTGCAGAGCATGTGAAATTTGAACTGAATGTATGATCTGGAGATCTATCGATTTCTTGACTACACAAAATGAAGAAGGTCAAGGAGAGAAAGATGTGACATTGAGGTGCATATTTGTTTCAGAACCTTTATTTGTTCATGTTGATTCAGATTCCTAGAAATGGGGTGGTTGGTTCCTTTGGTGTTGCTAAAGAGGCCTAGGATTTTCTCTTTTTGTAGATTTCAGCCTCCTGCTACTTGTTCATCGTGTTACTTTTACTGTTGCAGATATGAGTAAATTGGGGAAAGGTTACATTTGTTTACCAGATTGATTTCCTGCCCCTCATCACATTTGATCCCAGAGTAGGCTGCAACAATATAAAATACAATATGTCAATAGAATACAGTCGAAAAACATTTAAACAGGTCCATCTCTCATGTAAACCCCAATATACTCAGGTGGCTTAGACAAGTGGTTCTTAAAGTGGGTGGCAGGCATGCCAACTCCTAGGGGTTGGAAGTGTTTTCAACTCCCTTGAAATCAGCTGACAGGGGGCCGGGCCCCCTCAATGCTGAGGGGGTAGAGGAGGCCAAGTGAGGAGCCAAGTGTGGCTGGTTCCTCCTGAGCATGAGAAAGGAAGCCATGCCGCACTGGGCTCTGCCTTCCCCTGTCAATGGAACATGTGCATGATGTCACACACTTGCAATGTGCACGGGGGGCCCTCAATCTTAAGTGTAAGGTGGTTCCTCTGGTAGATGGTACCCACCTGGGAGGGCAGTGGGATTACTTGGGGGGAGCACAAGAGGCAGGGGCACTGCAGGTGTAAATGACTATCAGCCTTTGAAAAGCTGGTATCTTCGGATCAGGGGCGTCAATTTTGCTGATTTAATGAAACTATATATTTTGAATTGGATTTTGAATAAATGTGCAGTTGTTACTGTTTTGAATTTTATTGTGTGAGTATCTTCTTTAGTGGGTCATGCAAACTGCTATTCTGAATAATGCTTTTTACGGGATAAGATAAGGGACACTGGAGAGGAGTTTTTAGAACCAAGGGGGAGGCTCGAAAACATTTGGGACCCACTACGTAGACTAGAGGAAGAGTTCTGTCTTCAACTGGTACCACAAAACAGGCAAAGTAAACACCAGCCAAGCTTCAAGAGAAGAGTGTTCTACAACCAGGACACCATTGCTAAGAAGGCCCTCTGGCAGTGTAGCATGGAATAAGTGTTGGAGTGTCTCTTTTGCTCCCAATAAAAGTGAAATGTAAGACAGGTTCCTAATCTGTAAATTGGGAGTGAAATAGCACTTCTGGGGATGAGGGAGTCTTCCTCGCAGCAAAAACCCCTGAAGGGTTATAAGGAGTGAAGTGTGTAAATTTTGATAATTGCATAATATTCTTCTCGTCTAACTCAAGGAAGGTTGTAGCCTTCAGCTTTTTCTCTCTGAGTTGTTCTTGCTCTGTTACCTTATCTCCTGTTGCTCCTCCTTTCTTTATTGTTCTTTCTCTAAAAAAAACTGAAACCAAAAAAAGTGCAGCTGGTGGCTTTGGTGTGACCCACCGGTTGAAAACCACTTGAGAACGTACAGTGAAAGACCAGAATCTAGATGCATCCAGTAAGTGGCTGGATTCCAGCAGAGTATCTATCTTGGCAGACAGTGAACAGAAAATTCAGCTTGACATGGAGCAATGTGTGTCATGTTGTTCGCAAATTGGCTACTGGTTCTTTTGCTGTGTGTTTGGGTGTGAATAATGGTGATGAGGCCACCCCCACTACTGGCTTTCTTGTGTCTACGTATGCTAGAAAAGGAAGAAATGAAATGTTGATGTTTTAAGATTGGTGATGGGCAGATCAGTTCATAAGCGTGCATTTATCAATCCATTCTTTTCTATGTTGGTGTGGTGCTTTTTTAAAATCTTTATGAAAATGCACATTTAAATATGGACTTTTGAACTTATTTTCTCCCAAAATATATTTAGAAGTGTGCATTTTATCTGAAATCATACATTTTAAAAAATCATTTTAATACCTCTTTGAGTAAGGAAACTGCATTGCAAAAATTTGGTAAGTATAACCTCCAAACCTTACCTACATGTTGATCCTCACATGCAGGGACAAAAGGCTCAAAAGATTAGTGACGGTCTTGTGTATTTTTGTTTTTGAACAGCTACGCTCACGTACGATACTCTCAGGTTTGAGTATGAAGACTTCCCGGAAACCAAAGAGCCTGTTTGGATCCTGGGGAGAAAATATAGTGTATTAACAGGTATTTGAAGGGCTATAAATATTCCAGTCAGCTGTGTTGCTAACTCTACTTTTTGAAGGATTGGGGTATATGTTTGTGGCTTTGATTTAACAGCTTGCCTTTCTCTTTTCCCTTCTTAACCACCTCCCCTGAATATTCATAGAGAGAGCAGTCATCATTCAAATACAGATGTGCAGTCCACCCTCCTTCCTCATTTTCCTGAATGAGCTTAGGCTCTGGAATCTAAAGGCTAAAATAAAGAGGAAGAGGGAGAGAGCTCCCAATAAAAGATGAAATGTTAATGTGTATTCTCCCACATGCATACTGTATTAGTCTTGGCTTAGTTGTCTTATACCTTTTGTAGTCTGTAGTCCAGAGAGCTGATGAACCTAAAAGGTTCCTAAACCTCCCTAAAAGGAACCACTTAAAAAAAAAAGACTTCTCTTGGTTTGGTTAATTAATTCGGTGACAGTACCACTGAATCAGCACAGTGTCAACGCACTTCCAGAAAAAATGACATTTGGTGTTTTCACTTCTTTAGAGAAAGAGGAGATCCTGTTAGACGTGACCTCTCGTCTTTGGTTCACATACAGAAAAAGCTTTCCTGCCATTGGTAAGTAGGAGAGTTCATTCACTATGTTACACCATAAATGAAGTTAGTTTATTTCTTAGTACCCAATTGCCCCTTAGCTCAGTGATGACAGCAGGGATCATGCGTTGAGTTGTGCTACCAAAATCTGAAAGCCCTGTTCTGCTCATTGGAGGGTGGCATAGAAGCATGTTGCTCTGCTAGGTTCTGGAAAGCAACTTTACTTCTTCCTCTGTTCTGATGCGACATCTGATTCTATTTCTGGTATTCATAGAAAAAGGAAATGTGCTCCCACCTTGAAAACAGGAAACACACAAAAAATGCAGAAGTTGAAAAATACAAAGGAAACTTGCTTTGGAGGGTGGGTGGGTGATGATTAGAAGTCTATTCCCAGAATAATTTATTTGTTGCATATCTGTATACCCATACCCTGGGATCACTTGTTGGGCGAAAGGTGGATTAGAGATGAAAAGAAACATGAAATAGATCAATACTTGACTTGCAAAAGAGGAAAATAGCTTATATTCGTTAAAATAATTTGGCAATATGTTACTTTCAATAACATTGCTATTGGATTTAAAAAAAAATGCTCTGGAAGCCAAAGTTGATAGTTCTAAAGAATGCTGAGGTTGGAGAGAATTTTCAAGAAGGTGACAACCCACATCCATTTTAAGGTGTTAAAAATAATAATTAAAAGTATAGGTGGAAATTAATGTTTTCATATACGGTTAGGGTTACATGGAAAGCATTATACTGAGTCAGACTCACTAATGTCTACACTGATTGGCAGTGTAGTGTGTTCTAGACAGAGGACATTCCCAGCTCTACCAGGAGATACCATGGATTGATTCTGGGACCCTCTGCATATAAAGATATTCTACCACTGAATTAGGGCAGTGTGCAAAACTCGCATTATTCTAGGCGCATTTTGCAACTGGGAATTTCATTAGTGTGAGCAGTTTCTAAGCTCTGGGTGCAGTACTGCCCCTAAGATTTCAGATTAAAACTGAAGAGTGGAAGGAACGGAGGACCTTTTTCTGCCTCCCTTACTTCCAGCTACTCTCTGAAGACTGGAGAAGAGACTCTCTTAAGAATATTAGGGGGTTGGGCAGGGGAAGGACTAGACCAGGGGTAGGCAACCTAAGGCCCGTGGGCTGGATGCGGCCCAATTGCCTTCTCAATCCGGCCTGCGGATGGAAATCAGCGTGTTTTTACATGAGTATAATGTGTCCTTTTATTTAAAATAACATCTCTGGGTTATTTGTGGGGCACAGGAATTCCTTCATTAATTTTTTTTCAAAATATAGTCAGGCCCACCACATGGTCTGAGGGACGGTGGACCGGCTCACGGCTGAAAAAGGTTGCTGACCCCTGAACTAGACCATGCAAAAAATGAGCATAATACTTTAGCTGCCGTTCATTCATTTTCAGCTTTGTTTTCTTGTTATAAAAAAGAGTGCCTAGACATTCTGTTGTTCCGCCTATAAGCTAGGTTTAAGGTGCTCGTAGCTTTCATATCTCAGTTTCTAACACTGAATTAGGGTCATTCCCCTTCTCCCAAGTTATAAGTTGTTCTTATAATGGCTACAAAATATCTGTAGCTCTTTTTCCAATACTATGTGTAATCCAGGTTCAGTGCAATAAAAAAAATGTGTGTATGTGTGTTACATAAATATATTTTACTTCATCTAATTTTTGCATTTATTTTTCTGAGCTGAAGAGTAGACCAATATGATACAGTGCAGTCCTATGAATGCCAATGCAGAAATAGGTCAGACTGTGTTCAGTGGGTCTTAACCCCAACAAATGTAAATAGGATTACAGCCATAGCCGGGTTTCTGGGCTTTCCAACCTATGTCTGCTCAGGTATACAGTGAAAATCACATTGCCCCACACCACATATGCCACATGTGCCACTATGGTTGGTTTCTATTCTTTCTTTTTGGTTCCAGGGGGAACAGGTCCTACATCTGACACTGGCTGGGGCTGCATGTTAAGGTGTGGTCAGATGATCTTTGCTCAGGCCTTGGTTTGCAGACACTTAGGCAGAGGTAAGTCAAATCCCCCCCAAAACAAATGAATATGGTACTGTGACAATGTGATATGTTTGTGTGTTCAGATACCAAAAGGGCCTTTTAAAAGCTGTATTTAAACTGTGATGAACTGGACAATAAAGCTGTCCCTTAATAAAATATTCCAGTTCAGCCTTAGTAGCACCATCTCCTTCATAATAGATATTATGTTGGGTAAAAGTGCAATTCACAAGGGACATGCTAACCTACAGTTATTTTGGTGGTGGGTCAACTTGCTTGCTCCTTGCAGTGTGAAGTGTTTTTTGAGCATGGATTTGTCACAGTAGGAATAAATTGTTACTGTTAGTGCTACATGACAGGAATGCAAGTAAACATTCAACTGGAGGGTGTTAAAACAAGATTGAGGTGTCTTTCGCTACTCAGAGACCAGACTGGAAAGTAAAATGTTGATTTTGCTTTCCTTTTCTTTGCCAAACGGTTTTGTTTAATAGTTCGGGATTACAGTCTTCAATATTCTTTGCCATTTTTTGTGATGTTGTGAAAACAAATAATGTGTGGCGTTGAGAAAATTGATTAGATCTTCTATATCTCAGATTGGAGGTGGGTGAAAGGGAAGAAGCAAATGGAAAACTATTACAATGTTCTAAATGCCTTCATTGACAAAAAAGACAGCTACTACTCAATCCACCAAATAGGTAAGATGGATACCTATGCTGTGTTTCTATCCCTTCCTTGCAGTAAGGAGTTCCTGATTTTAATTTTTTTGAGGGAAACTACTTATAAATTGCACTGTTAACTATATACTAAGAATGTCGACTGTGTTTAGACAGTAAACTCATGCCAACTAATGAGGACAATGGTATAGTCAAAGCATCTGTTGCTGTTGCTGTAAAAGAACAAAACAACATATGTTGTTTGTGCTGTTCAGAAAGAGAGGTCGTTATGTGAGTTTTGGAGGAGGAGAAGGAAACATGGTGATGGAGGTGATTCAGATTTCACATTTTATGGAACTAGGTGATCTAGATGTGGGCCATTTCAGAATTATGCTTATTTCTATAATAGTGCAATCCTATACATATCTACTCAGAAGTAAACACCATTGGGCTCAGTGGGACTTTCTACCAGTGCATAGAACTGTTCCTGAAGTCCTACTTGTCAGTGTAAAGGTAAAGGTAAAGGGACCCCTTACCATTAGGTCCAGTCGTGGCCGACTCTGGGGTTGCGGTGCTCATCTCGCTTTATTGGCCGAGGGAGCCGGCGTACAGCTTCCAGGTCATGTGGCCAGCATGACTAAACCACTTCTGGCGAACCAGAGCTGTGCACGGAAACACCGTTTACCTTCCCGCCGGAGCGGTACCTATTTATCTACTTGCACTTTGACGTGCTTTCGAACTGCTAGGTTGGCAGAAGCAGGGACCGAGCAACGGGAGCTCACCCCGTCACAGGGATTTGAACTGCCGACCTTCTGATTGGCAAGTCCTAGGCTCTGTGGTTTAACCCACAGCGCCACCCGCGTCCACTTGTCAGTGTATTTTTCCTTTGTAGCTGGCTCATCTGGACAACACTAGAGCCCATGCAATTAGACTTTTTTTCATTTCCTATTGTAAATCTTGTCCCAGAGAAGAAGGCTCTAATCAAGAGATTTTACTCTGCAGAGTAGGCTACTGTACAGTGAGATAGACCTTCAACTTCCTTTCATCTGTAACAATACAAACAAGATCTCTTGGCACATCTGCTTCACAGAATGTGGGGTGAAATGCACACAAAGTGAAGCCCAGTGAGACTTTCCTGAATAGCCTTCAATTCAAAATCTTCATGCTTCTTCTGCGCTGAGCAATCAAATTACTAGGGAGCCATTAGAAATCTATTTGTTTTTAATTTTTAAAAGTCCACTGTGGTTTGACCTTTAATATTACCCTTATATTGTCCTGCTCACAAACAAACAAATGAAGACAATGGTATATTTTTAAAAACTGTATGTTTTATATCTGGTGCCAGAGAACAACTCTTGCTGAATGTTTTCACTAGACAAAGTCCCTTGTGAGTCAGTCTCTGGCAGCTGTATATATCACCTAAATGGTCTTGTGAATCCACTTCTGGATGGATGGACCTCCTCCATATTTGGTGATCATCTGATACTAGGCACTCTCAACTTAATTAGGAATCACAATTACAGTGGTACCTCGGGTTAAGTACTTAATTTATTCCGGAGGTCCGTTCTTAACCTGAAACCGTTCTTAACCTGAAGCACCACTTTAGCTAATGGGGCCTCCCGCTGCCTCCGCGCCGCCGGAGCATGATTTTTGTTCTCATCCTGAAGCAAAGTTCTTAACCCGAGGTACTATTTCTGGGTTAGCGGAGTCTGTAACCTGAAGCGTATGTAACCTGAGGTACCACTGTAAATTAAAATCCTGGTTTTAGCATAACAAGCAGTGTGATACTATGCGTGCTTACTGAGAAGTAAATCCCACTGAGTTAAGTCTGCTGATGCTGTGGCCCTATACTAATTTATCCAAGTAAATCAGACTCCTGAAAATAGGATAAGAAAAACAGACAGTGTGACTGTCAACGCCTATTCATATGCTTGGCTATGGTCAAGCAGTTAAAAAGAGTCAATAGATTCTCTGTGTGTGGCACATTCTAAGATTTTTGAGGACTGCTTGAGAGTAACTAATGAAAAGTCAGGAGTTGCCCCAATGGACATCACAATGATTGGCAGCACCCAAACATATGTAGCAAACACAGAAGTTCTAATGCTTTCAAGGCTAAGGTGCAGAAATGTGTTCTTAGGGGTAAATGGAGAAGGCAGGAAAGATGTTATAACCCTGGTCTCCAAATATGCCAAGCAGCTGCAATATGATTTAAGGAGAACTGTGGGTTCTTGGAATCTTTCAAAATCTGGTGAACAGAATGGTTTTTCCAACAACAAAAACTGTGTCAGATTATTATGGCTTTCCCCATGGAAGCACATTTTTGGTACTTTCCTGGGTGCTTCTGGAGATGTCTTGTGCGTTACGGAGTGCGAGCATTTCTCCCCCACTTTTTAATACCTAAATCATTTCAATAGTGATTAGAACGCTTTCCCTAAGCCTTCTAATATGCCTTCTTTGAGGAGTATGCAGATTGTTGCTTGATACATTTTGCAATTATTTCATGGCCCTTTGGCTCCAGAGAGGTAGCAAAATCTAAGTATCTGCTAAGTACTTTAAGTACCCATAGTGCTTCAGAAAGAGCCTTGGCTGAAATTATGGACCAATTCTGGTTTGTTTGCTGTTTGCTGTTGCAGCCCAGATGGGAGTTGGAGAGGGGAAATCCATAGGCCAGTGGTATGGACCAAACACAGTTGCACAAGTACTCAAGTAAGTGCTCAGTGAATCCAACTGTCTTGGGTATTATTATTTTTTAGTACACAAAACTCTTAGTAACTGTTACTGCGCTAAAAATTAGAATGATTTGCCTTGGATCGAATGATTAGAAAACATTTCTCCAAATCAACACACATATATGCAGTTCTGACTTACACCATATCACAATATGCATTTTGTATTGGGTTAGTGGAAGGGGTGATTGAGGTTAGGGTTCCATATAAGTAAAGAGTCTATGGGGAAGGCGGATAGCCCTATGTAGATATTCTGCTTCACTCGTTATTAGAAGGCCAGCCTAGACCATGTCTCATCTCTGACCTTTTACTATGATGTTTGTATTTTATACACACGGGGAACATCTCCTGTGAAATAAGAGCTGCAAAAATTTGCTCGCTAAAATAATATGAAAAATAAGACTTGGGATACCATATTTGCTACATGACTACCACCGGGTAGCAATCTGGATTTCCAAAGTGTTCTAAACCCTTGATGTAGTGGCAGATTCTTCTTTCTCTATTGCATTTGCCTCTAACTTTCTTCTCGTTCTCTTCCTTCTAGAAAACTTGCCACTTTTGATACATGGAGCTCCTTGGCAGTGCACATAGCCATGGACAATACTGTTGTGATGGAGGAAATTAGTAAGTGTTTCCTTTGTGGGGCTGTGTTGTCTTTTTGATGAAATAAATCTATATGGAATGGAATGGAACTGTGGAGTGTCTTATGTTACAGCAATGCTTCCTGACTCTCATGGGGATGTGCTTTAGAAACCCAACCAGAAAAGCCAAATGGGTACAATTAACTTACATCATTTCAGATTGTAAAGTGAAACTGATTCTTAACTATGAACAAGGGCACTTCCTTTAAAGAGGGGAAAGAATTTTACAAATATCAGACCACTGACTAATTTAGGTGGGGCATGTTAGAGGTGGGTGCCTGAAATAGGACAAGAGCAGAAATCTTCTCGAGTGCTTTCATATTGTGCTTGGAGGAAAGTGGAAATGTCCTATTGTTGGTGCCCCAACTCTTAGATTCTATGAACACAAAGGATGTTTTTTTGGCAGCTATTTGAGACTTTTGCTGAAAGTGTTTGTGCTTATGACTTATCTCTTCATAGGAAGGCTGTGCAAGCTCAGCTGTCCATGTCCTGGGGCTTCAGCATTTCCTGCTGCAGAATCGGACTTGCTTTCCAACGGTTATCCAGATGGAGCAGAATGTATGGACAGGCTATTGTCCTGGAAACCTTTGGTGCTCCTGATACCTCTTCGCCTTGGTCTCACAGACATCAATGAAGCCTACATTGAAACACTGAAGGTAGAGGGGGAAATTACTTACCTGGGAGCAGAACTTGTTTATGAGGAGACATGCCTAAATTGTGCTGTCAATTACCTTGCTCCTTGCAAATCTTGTGCACTGCGGTGGTCCTCCCTTGCGGCAGAACATTTGTTCTAAAAATGACTGTTCTGCTGCCTTTTCCTGAATAATCTGCAGGCCAGCATGTGTCTCCATGTTTCTAAACACAGATTGTTCTTTACTTGGGTAGATTTTCCAGTTTATGCCAGCTGATATGTGACTCATTGCCTGCCTGTTTTCCAGCACTGTTTTATGATGCCTCAGTCCTTAGGAGTCATTGGAGGAAAACCTAATAGTGCTCATTATTTCATTGGATATGTAGGTGAGTAACTGTCGTCAGTGAGTACATCAGTGGGTTACCTAGCTAAATTTTGGGAGTACAGCTATAAGCCTACCAAGGGAGCAACTTTATCAGATGCACATTGCCATGTCACATGGCACGCCTTGCCATTAAAGAAGAATGCTTTGCTAAATAACAAATCTTTGTGTATCATTTTGGTTTAGATAAAGTATTAATTGTTGAGAAATAGAGTCAGTGCTTCCCCCCACCCCTACAAAAATAGGTGCCAGAACTCACCATGAAGTCGTTACAGTAAGTGTCATGCTTTTTAACAAACAAACAAAAAAGAAGTGCTGATACTCACCATGAAGTTGATACAGTAAGTGCCACGATGTTTAATAACAAAAAAGAGGTGCCAGTACTGTGTGCCCATTGGGTACCCCCTGAAAAAAAGCACTGAATTGAGTGGTCCCTCATGCATTACCATCTTACGCCATTTTTCACTGTTTCCTTTTGCAAGTATTTAAGACCTCTCTGACTTTCCCATTCCTGATCTTCCCGAAATGTAGCAACAGCGTACATTTGATCCGTTCTCTTCCCATGGGAAGTCTAATATTGTATTTCCTTTTTATGGTGTCTATTTTTGTCTAGGTGAAGAATTAATCTATCTTGACCCACACACTACTCAGCCTGCAGTGGAGCCCATGGAGAGCGGCCACATCCCTGATGAGAGTTTCCACTGTCAGCATCCACCCTGCAGAATGAGCATTGCGGAGCTTGATCCTTCAATTGCAGTGGTGAGTGTGTGCACCTGCAGTGAACTTTCACATTGTGAGACAGCTGCTAACTGTCTTTCAGCTCTCCATTAGTTTCTAGCTGATTCCTCTCCCTACAAGGACCGTGGTGTTGCCTTGCATCTGCTTCTCAAAATGCATCTGCTTCTCAAAACATTTCCAATATATATTCATTTACACAGAACACGAGACACGATTCTTGCTGATCTTGAAGGCATTTTCTGTTAATGTTAAGCCAATGCAAACTTTGCCTTTCCTTGTAGGGCTTCTTCTGCAACAATGAGGAAGACTTCAATGACTGGTGCCAGCAAGTAAAGAAGGTTTGTCTACAGCAAGTCCTTTGGTAAAAAAGGATAATATGTGCCCAAGTAACTTTAAAAAAATTATAGAAGTGAATTCAGCTTTGATGGACACTGACTAATACATTGGAACAGAATCAGCATTAATGCAAAGATGTGTTGACCATGTGATCTTAGCTTGACTTCTTTGAGACCAGGGCCTTCCTTAATAGCCATGTGACCAGCATCTGGGATAGGTCAGGAATGAGGAACCTGTGGTCTTTTAGATGTTGCTGGATGCAACTCCCCTTAACCCTGTTCCCTATTAGCCATGCTGACTGGGGCTGATGGCAGTTGGAAGTCCAGCAACATTGAGGAAGCCACAAGTTCCCCATCCCTGGGGCAGAGGAACGTTCAGGTTGTACTTAACTAGGGAAATGTTTCAGCTGCTTCTCTTTTTAAACCTTTTTGCCTGCTGCTCCTCCTGTGAAGTTCCCCATGAAATATATATTTGTTAATATATTTATTGATCATTTGCATCTTCCAGGATTTTTTTTAAAAGTCATGGTGTTTTGTAAAAGAGCATCTAAGGCTACAATGCTATGCAAGCTTTTAATAATAATCAGCCCAAAATGGGGAATAAGCCCTAATGAATACATCCAAACTTACTTTGAAGTAAACATGCTTTGCATTTCACTGTAAAATGATATTAAATAAGCAATAGCTTTTAAAATAAATCCATAAAGTGTGAAACTGTCTTGCTCAGCATTAACAAGTTATGGTAAACCCTAGAAATACCCTGACTGAGGAATTACCAGCTAGTTGTACACTTTTTCCATTATTTTCCAACAGTTGTCACTGATCAGAGGAGCCCTACCAATGTTTGAACTGGTTGAACACCAGCCTTCACACTTCTCTAGTCCTGATGTTTTGAATCTTACTCCAGGTGATGCTTGCCTATTTGACTGTTTTTTGGTTACTCCAATTGCATAATTGTTGTGGTAGCTTTTAATTCTTCTTAACCTAAAGTATATGTCCTAGATGAGGCATTCGGCATTGGAAAGCGCACTGAAATTATTCATTTCAGTTGCAGTTTTGGAATGTTTAATCCCATATAGAATCACTATTAAAATGAACATAGTGACCATTTAGGCACATTTTCTTTCATTAGAAGGGATGAGGAGACCAACCTATTTCTTGCCAGAAATAATATGCATACACTTGTGATACTGGTCTCCCTTCTAGCAAAATGTTAACTAATGCTTTACTTATTTCACCATTCCTGCTTGTGGGAAAACGTTTACTTTTAAATACTATTTTCTCTATAACTGTAACAAACCCCCCTTTTGTTGTTGTTAAATTTATATCCCACTGTTTCTCAAGGTGACTTATGTGGGTCTCCCCCTGCTGTTATTCTCACAACAATCCTGTGAAGTAGGTTAGAGTTGACTGACTCGAGGTCTTTCTGTAAGCTGCTAGACTGAATGGAAATGTAAACCCTGGTTTGCTAGGTCCTAGGTAACCACTAAACCATATTGGCAGTCTCTCCAAAACTTCTCTCTACAAATTTTAACGGAGAATATTTGGTAACATTGTCATTACATAATTTTACAGCCGCAATTAATATTTGTCAACCAGCATATAACATTTGGCAACCAGCATACAATATTTGGGGACGCGGGTGGTGCTGTGGGTTAAACCACAGAGCCTAGGACTTGCCGATCAGAATGTCGGCGGTTCGAATCCCCGCAACGGGGTGAGCTCCTGTTGCTCAGTCCCTGCTCCTGCCAACCTAGCAGTTCGAAAGCACGTCAAAGTGGAAGTAGATAAATAGATATCGCTCCGGCGGGAAGGTAAACGGAGTTTCCGTGCGCTGCTCTGGTTCGCCAGAAGCAGCTTAGTCATGCTGGCCACATGACCCGGAAGCTGTACGCCGGCTTCCTTGGCCAATAAAGCGAGATGAGCGCCGCAACCCCAGAGTCAGTAACAACTGGACCTAATGGTAAGGGGTCCCTTTACCTTTACTTTACCTTTTACAGTGTACCAACTGCATGTCAAATGGTAATTGAACTGTGTTTGGGTATAAGAAAGCTACACATTCAGAGGGAAAGCATGCTGAGAAATCATGATATTCATAAATGAGAGGTATATGATGGATAAACCGGATTCCCAAGCAACTTTCAAACAAGTTTTAAAACTGGCATATTAATGACTCACCAGAGTTGGCCACGACTGGACCTAATGGTCAGGGGTCCCTTTACCTTTATACAGTATTTAGTAAATTAGAATAATAACTCTTATGTATCCTCTTGAGCAGGTAAAAAAACCAAATATTGTTTAATTTTGATATCAGATTTAGAATCTGAATTTTGAGGTGAAACTCCAAATTGTGAAACTTTAAATTTTGTCAAAGGTTTGCGAAAATCCTTATCAGATCTGATTTGAAATTTGTTTCTAATATTTATCATAAAATTATAGCATGCTTTGCTTGAGTTTCTGCTTTTTAGTGTACACTAACATTTTCTGTGGTTTCTGTTGGTACTGTTTAACATTTTTTGCCAGTACAATGATCTGTGTGTTTCTATTGTCCACTCATGTCAAACTGGACCTGTTAAATTAGCTGGACATGGTGAATCTCATTGCCAGCTACTTGAACTTGTTCTCTTTGGATCATAGACACCATGGCAATGTTGTTGTTTTTTGCATCTAACCCATACGGGGAATATAGTGAAGAGACTCACATGTCAATATATATATATAATCTTTCATACGGTCAGTGACCAGAAAGCAATTTGTAAAAATAAAACGTTAAAAGTGGTATTGTGCTACAAATAACAGTAGAAATATGGCCAATTCACAGTATGACTCACATGTCATTAATAATGTGTCCAGGCGCTAATTCACACTTTCAAAGCAAAGTATTGTGCTTTATATAGAATGTATCACGTGTAATATGCAAGGGAACAAACATAGCTATTTTAGGATAAAGAGTGTAGCATCATAGCACTTTAGTATGCTCTCAGTCTTCAGAGTTAGGGAAATTACAATATTCATTGACCTCTCCCAGGTATAACAGGAACAGAGCCTGTTTGCATGTTATCTGATCAGTGTTTTTCTTTTACCTGCACAAGCAACTTTCCGTAATGTGCTGGTTCCCAAAACAGTCCAGTAGCGTTCCTGGTCTTCTTGATAGATCTAAATATATGTGCTGGTGTAAATAATTCCAGGACTATATTAATTATGATTATACCTCTCTTTGCCTTTCAGATTCTTCCGATGCAGACAGACTGGAAAGATTCTTTGATTCAGAAGATGAAGACTTTGAAATCTTATCTCTTTAAAGAACAATAAGAAGCTAACTCTGCCAATTTGTGTTTTGGGGGGAGGGGAGCTTCATGGAGAGCCTAGGGCTACCAGCTTTCATAGGTGCTTGTTGACATCCCTGCCTCCCATCCACCCCAGCATTCTGTGCAGCCTTGGAGCTGAGTGGATTTTTTTGCAGTGGGATCAAGAAACGGGTCATCATTTAAGGCCTTAATAGATTTAGTCAGGCTTTCTCCGTGCAAGAGTACCTGCAGGAAAAGGAGGCAGTGTTTCCTAGGAGCTGAAGATTATTTTTATGTTAGCAAGCCAAAAGGGTGAGCAAGAATAGTAAAAGCCCTTCCGAGTGCTTGGTTCTTACAAGTTCTGTTATTAAGGAAAACTTAAAATCCCATTTGCTTCTGTCTCACTTTTTGTAGTTTGATGTGGAAACCAGCATAAAACACAGACACCTATCCAATAGCTGTCTCTTTAGCCCAGCAGAATGTGTTCTGTGTAAATTGGGGGGTAAAAGCTCTCACAAGATGATTTGCATCAACTGTTGCTACTCATGCTTTAATTTATCTCGGATACAGTGCTTCCAGAGAGATGTATTACTGCTTTTAAGTTCCAAAATGGCCCTTCGTTTTAAACTCTCATACTCTGCCCAGTGGTGTCATTCTAGAAATCATGGAATCTCATCATGCATAGCAAATGATACAGTAAGAAGTATGGGTCGAAAATTACAAATATAACTTTTCAGTATAGAGAGTAGGGAGGGCTTGGACAAGTGCTCTCTTTCAGCTTGGAGGCCATTCACAGCACATCCAAAAGGAAGAACTGACAAGTTAACCAGGATATGGCTTCATTAAATATAACCTGTATTTGTTGGGTATTTTTCTATTCCATATTAAAAATATGGTGGCTGCTATTTAATAAAATGTGGTGGTAGAAACATCCACCAGCTCACTTGAATTGAAAGTACCTCTGCTTCCTTCTCTTGATTCCATCTCTTTGTGTTTAGATTCTGATCATGAAATCCGGAGATTGTTACATGGATTTAAAATGCTTTGCTTTAATGCCAAAACTGTGATATTAAAAGCCTGGCGTGGTTATTGCCAGAGGCTTGGCCCCCTCTTTCTTTCCCCGGTTTATACACTACACAAGGCTAAGTTTCTCTTGTGTGGTGATGTTCACTTGCTTTTCAGTTTTATGTTGTGACTTGTAAGGTATACTAGTTTCTAAAGAAAAGCTCAGCAAATTCTGGATGCCTTGAAATGTTAATTTACCAGCTCTCAGCTAGGCTGGAAATGGTGGCTGTTGTATTCTTCAAATAGCATTAGAGCTACCTTTGTTTAGAAGAGATGAGAATGGCTGGAGAGGACCCGCCACTCCCCACCCCCAAGTATTGACCACCTTTTTGAAATTCAGTCGCTTCATTGATGGATGCTGGAGGTGGCAAATATGTTTACAAAGCATTTTTTCCTGCATTTATCAGCAGTGCTATCAGCCTAAAAGATGGCAGTATAGCCATCTATAAAGTAACTGCATCTAGGGGTAACTGGTCTACTGGTAGTAGGTAGTAGGTCTGATTGCCCCTTAAAGCTGCCAGAAAGCAGAGGTCTGAACCATGATGCTTATTTGTCATTGTTATAACTTGCTGTCTTTCTCTTGCTGTTTCTCCTCTCCTCTTGATCATAGACTTTTGGAGGGAGAGGAGGCAGAGGAAGTGGGGCTGTGCTCCATTCATCAACTGCTTTCAATTTGTATCTGAATAAACCAAGTTAAAAGAAACCTTTGTATTTCTGGTACTTCTGCCCTGCTGAGTCGGAAATGTCAGACTAATTGAAAAGTGGGTCATAACCAAATGCTGTTTGCAACATATTCCATGAAATTTTTGGCCTGCTCTGTAAGATAGGGTAGAGTCCCTTCCCCTGAAGGATCAAACCAGGAGTGGCAAGAAACATTCTGCTCACTTCTCTCCTCCATATTCTGGTACTGCTTGCTTTGTGAGGCCAAAGCTGCATTTTTCATAGAATCAGAATTGTAGAGCTGGAAGGGATCCTGAGGATCATCTAGAATCAAGTCCCTCAGGGCCTCTCCTTGCACGCTGCTTGACAATGCTTGCTCGATCTCTGTAGAAGCCAGAGCATTTCCCCACCAGTTTGTGCGATGCAACGGGTGCTCCTGGGACATGCTCGGTTCCCTACTTATCCTGTGACAAGGGCAAAATATAGGACAGGATCTGGCACTGGTAGATGCCTCACTGCTCTTGTTGAACATGTGCTCTTCTAGTCACTGAGTCTGGGACCAAACTCTTGGTTTCCTTCTGCATTGCTGAGAAGTAGGCAACCTCACTAGGAAGCAAAGAAGATTGATCCTGCTTATATAATACAGGGTATAATGTCATCCCAAGGTTACGGACTAACTTCTGGGAGAGGCAGAAAAATGAGGTACTTGTTATGTCCTAACACAGCAATCAAACATGAGGCCTAAAGGTTGCATGCTGTCCTTGAGGCTTTGGTAGCCCTGGCACTGCCAAGGATGGTGCTGGGGATGAAGCGTAAGGGCTCAGACAAGGTCCTAGAGTCCTCCACCTTCCCAAAGCCTAGTTAGTGCTTTTTCAACTTTGAGAAGAACGTGAGGGCTCTAGGACCCTGCCAGAGCCCCATGCCTGCTTCCCCAAGTCCAGCGCCTTGCGAGGGCTGGGTGTTTGTATCTTTAGTTTTCTATGTATTTCTGTTTTCCTTTAACACATGTAAAAGAATACTGAGATCAGAAGATAATGATGGAAGACAGCCTCAGTGTCTATATTGCACCTTTGAGACCATGAAATGATGTAGTACTAGAATTGCATCCTACTGTAACCTCCCCTGCTCTTCAGTCCAAACTCTAGTTACAGATAGGTAGCCGTGTTGGTCTGCCATAGTCAAAACTTCTGAAGAAGTGTGCATGCACACGAAAGCTCATACCAAGAACTAACTTAGTTGGTCTTTAAGGTGCTACTGGAAGGAAAAAATTTTTTTTGTTTAGTCCAAACTCTGATGGTGATCTTGATGGTTACCTATAACTACCCTCAAACTGAGTAGTAAGAATTTTGAGAATAGCCCTGTGGCTTTGTCAAAACTTTCTGGAAACAAAAAACCTGATTTTTAAATAAAATCCTACCAGATATCCTAGTTTAGGTATAAAGTCTAGCAATGTCAAATTACATAGCACCAATGATCAAATTAATATTGAATTCAACATAAAAACTTGAGAAATAGCCTAGGAATTGCCTTATTTTTGTTTTTTTTTAATGGGGAGGTGGTATGATTAAAGGATAGTTGAAATGTATTTATAGATTGCAGCTTAAGTTCCAAAGCCCATGAAGCGATTTATTATATTAGAAAAGGTACACACAATTCCAAGAGAACACCAACATGAGTAAATAAAAGATTTCTGGATATAAAATGCAAGACTGCTTTCTTTAAGAATAGGAAAGTGCAAAAATTGGCAAATAAGTTAATAGTAAAGGACAAATTTGAAGAATGCATTTCTAAATATACAAGCAAGATGCTTCTTTAAATACATCACTAATAGGAAACTGAACAAAGGCTTTATAACCATAACAAGGTTTGAAGGTGATAGTGGGAACAATATTGTGAATCTGCAAATATGCTAATTCTCTACATCAGTCTACACTTTAGAATATGGTGGAGACCCATATCTAAACCACTGCTTCCAAAGAACACACAAAAAAGTCAGAAGTTAATAATAATAATAATAATAATAATAATAATAATAATAATTTCTTTAGAAAGGAAAAAGTCAAAGAAATATCCCAAGAATCTGAGAACTAAAATACAGTACTTTCATTAAGACACTGCTCTAATCAGGATCTTTACTACATAACTGGACAGCAGCCCCCGTAATACTACTAAAAAACAAACACCATAAATGGGGCTAAGATAATTAGCAAAGAAATGGTTTTAGTTGTAGTGTTTTAAAAGCGTGCAAACATTTCTCCTTTCATAATACTGAAATCCAGAGTCATCCAGTGAGCTGCCAGTTGAGTTTTCAAGGCTCTTCAAATGTTGTTGGACTCCCAATTACCATTAAGCCGAGCCAGCGTGGTCAATGGTCAAGAATGATGGGAGTTGTAAGCTAAAACTTCTGGAGGGTTCCTGTGCCATGCTAGAGTTAAGATTCCTTATTAAGTTAGCCTTATTTTGACCATGTACCATAACCTCAACTCTCTCATATGACACTTTCCCTCATTTTTGCAGGAAACGAAAAATACTGTCCGTGGCAAAGGGTTGTGTGTCGCTCCAAGTATTTAGGTTGGGAAGTTGATGCACTATTCTCTGTTGGGAAGGCAGGGTGAAACATCACATGAAGTCACCCTAAAGCATCTTGATCTAGAGCAGGGGTGGCTATGTTGTGGCCCATCAGATCTTGAACTACAGTTGTCACCATTTCCAACCCCTGGCCATGGTGGTGGAGGCTGATGGGAGTTAAAGTCCAACAACATATAGAGGGTGACAGGTTAATCACTCTGTTCTAGAGTGAAAGGTGCTTAATCAGCACTGGGGTAGGCATGTTTCAAGTTATTTAAGCCATCCTATCAAGTACATATTGCAGGGATAAGGAACCTCCAGGTAATTCCCTTGCTGGCCCTTGGAACAAGCCCAGGCCCCACCCCTAGCCTCAGCCCATACCACTTACCAACCCAGCAATGGATCTTCCTTGACTGCTTCTGTAGGGCTGGACTACATCCTTGAACTCTGATAATGCCTCTTGCTTGTGTGACTGGAGAGGTGCATGTGTGTACAGGAACCTTTGAATTTTGCATAGCTGGAACGAAGCTTACCATACAAAGGGAAGAGTTGTTTTGTTGTCTACCCACTTCTTGCCTCTCAGACTGTGTACCACTGGCACGTGACCTTCTAAAAGGTTGCACATGAGGCAGTGTGGTCTTTGGGCTGAAAAAGATTCTCCACTCAACATAAGTTTTTGCTCGACAAAATTAGGTGAAAATCTGAGATTTATTAGTAAACTTCTTCCCCCTCATTACGAAAAGAAAAACTGTTTTAAAATTATGACTCTGGAAAACAACAGCTACTATACAGCTGAAGTATTAAGTCTCTCTTGGCAGGACAAAAAGACCTTTGTCTAATGCTTCTTTCAAGCATCTACTCCAGTCCAAGTCCCGACAGAGCTGCCAGACCAGTCTCTTATAAAACGCCACCCGAAACAGAAAGAAGAGAGCTGCATCAAGAGCAAGTCTAACAAATCCTATTTGATAATATAAATACAGTGTGGCTTGAAGGTGAACGGTGCAGATTTTGGCTACGTGAGAAGTGACGCCTAGGAGATGATATACTCCAGTCCTAGTTCCACAGTTCTCCTATGGGTTTGTACTGAGCTTCTCGCATGACCTCCTCTGCAAACGATTTTATTTCATTATGCAAGTCTTCTATGCTCTTTGAAGCATCAATCACCTGCATCCAAAACAAAACCACAAACACATGAAAAACTCCTCATGTACAACCCAACTACAGAAGAACGGTTGGTGAAGAAATAAAGTATCAAAATATACTAATAAGGTATTATGTTGCTGTCCATGTTTACTCTCATCCTACAAGTTTTTCTTCCCCTTCAACAGATGTTTCAGATTTCCTAGAAGGGTTGTTTGATTTTTTGGGGGGCTTATGAATCCCACAGTGCTCCTCCTGAAGGTTCCTTTTTTACCTTCCAGTTTAAAGTCTTATCTTCCATCAAATGGTAGAAGCGTTGCAGAACTTTCTCCTGAAAAGAGCTGTACTCATATCGTTCATTTCCAAAGTCTCCTCGTTTGGATGCTTCAGACAGGCTCAACTGAAGAAAAAGGATCAAGTCTGGCTTTGGAAGCCCAACATCAGGTTGCTTACACCATTCCAAGGAGAAGTTCTGTTTGGAGAGAAATGAGAGATGCAGCAAGCAGCCCAATGAAGCCAAGGAACAATTTGACAGGAACACAGGAAGCTGCGTTATACTGAGTCGGACCACTGGTTTAATCTAGCTCAGTACTGGGTACCACTCTCTGATATTTCAGACAGGGTTTCTCCCTTAACTTGCTTGGAGATGTGAAGGATTGAACCATTGAACCTGAGACTTCAATACAGCAAATCTTTCCATAAATACTATATTTATATGAGGCTGAATTGGTGTTTTTTACCCACCTCTTTAGCACCTGTGAAGGCTACTCCAGAAAACGCGTATCTGTCCACTACCAGAGTGATACCTTGGTTTAACTTCTCTTTAATCAATGGCCTGAATGGTAGAAAGATACCACTGTTAGAGAAAAATCGAAGCATAATAATTTGGAATAAAGCAGTGATGCAAGGCATAAAATTCCTGGGACTGTATTTATATGGAGAAAATGTTATGACATTTGGATAAAAAAATGTAAAGGAACCCCTGACAATTAAGTCCGGTCGCAAATGACTCTGTATACACCCTCATTAAGACAAGAGTACTCTGGGACGTGGGTGGCACTGGGAGTTAAACCACAGAGCCTAGGGCTTGCCAATCAGAAGGTTGGTGTTTCGAATCCCCGCACCGGGGTGAGCTCCCGTTGCTCGGTCCCTGCTCCTGCCAACCTAGCAGTTCGAAAGCATGAAGTGCAAGTAGATAAATAGGTACCGCTCCAGTGGGAAGGTAAATGGCATTTCCGTGCGATGCTCTGGTTCGCCAGAAGCAGCTTAGTCATGCTGGCCACATGACCTGGAAGCTGTACGCTGGCTCCCTCGGCCAGTAAAGCGAGATGAGTGCCGCAACCCCAGAGTCATCCGCAACTGGACCTAATGGTCAGGGGTCCCTTTACCTTTTACTCTGGGTGGTATACTGTAAATAATAATGCATTTTTAAAAAACGTAGTTTCATAAATTGGTGATTTCAAAGTTGCAAATAATTTGGTAAATGTGCATGCTAACAGTTTTTGGTGTCTTCATTTTCTTTCTCAAAAGTTTAAACAATGTAAAGAAATGTATGCTATTCCTGTAATGTCTATACAAGTATTCCAATAACCTAATTTCTAAGACGTTTATTTATAAGGCTTTGGATTTGACTATAACATTTAAACCACACTGAGTGCAATCACATGCATGGCTACCCAAAAGCAAGTACAACTGAGTTCAATGGGACTTCTTCCCAGATGAACATGCACAGAAGGGATGGGAAACCCGTGGACCTCCAGATGCTGCTTGGTTACAGCTCCCATCATCCGGCAATGCTGGCTGGCGCTGATGAGAGGTGGAGTCCAACATCTAGACGGCCACAGATTCCCCAACCCTGGTGTATGGGACTGCAGCCAAACTGTGCTTCTGTATATTGATTTCCCCCCATATTTGGTATTTGAGTTCCACAACTTTTGACTATTGTTGGGGGGGGGAGGGGGGAATCTGACATATAAAGTTAACATGGTATATATTTTAAGTTTGCTTACTACAGCCAAATAAAAATTTGCTAAATGGCTAAGTAACCTATTTCTTAAATATTTCCAAACTCAGTCCTATTTAAGAAGTCACCAGAAGTGGGCTAAGAATTGCTTGGATATTTTTCTTCTCCTGCATAAATTATGCCACATCATTTTGAATTACCCTATTTACTTGAGTCTAATGCACCATCAAATCTAATGCACACCTCAATGTTCAGAACCATGAAACAAACAAAAAAATTATTTGCTGGCGAATGTAAATGCACCATGGAAACTAATGTGCACCTTAATTTCCGCAACGTAATTTGGCCAAAAAAGGTGAGCATTAGATTTGATTATATGTTGTTAATTAATAAACATTTAACTAGGAAACAATGCCTCACAACTTCACCAGTAAGAGATGTTAAGGCATCAACACTATTACCGGTAATTCACTCCTTGTAAGTGCGGTCAATAGGTAGACAGTGAATAGGGAAATGCAAGAAAACACTGGGCACATCACAATACTGTGAATAAGGAGCATGCTACTTTCTCTTTCAGTCTACTCAGCCCAGAGCCAGAAGCAACATAGTGTGAATCAACAGCATACATTAGAATGCTTCTCATTCACAGTAAGCTATAAACCATGGAATACTATTACATGCAAACCAGCCCACTGCGCTGTTATCAATAGAATAGGATATGAAAACAGATGAAAGATTATGTGTTAACTACAAGTCAAGATATGTAATAAGTAGATGTATTCTTACATCAAGAATGTGGGAAAGAAATCAGGAGGGGGGGGTGTATGGAAGTAAGTGAATCGATAAAAGGGAAGGTGAGAGATTGGTTGCATTATCATCAAATAAATGAAGTGTTTAAAATGGACAGTAAAATTGGCTTCCAGGTGGAAAAATCAAAATTGGAGACAGAATTGTTAGAACCAAGTACCAAGAATTTGTCAAAAATGTATAATTTGCTGCTGAAATGGAATACACAAGATGAAACGGTTAAATCAGCTATGATTAAATGGGCTCAGGACATTGGTCATAATATTTTGTTTGCTGATTGGGAAAAGTTGTGGACCACCGGGATGAAATTTACGGCATGTAATGCCTTAAGAGAAAATATTATGAAAATGATTTATAGGTGGTACATAACCCCAGTCAAGCTTGCAAAGATTTACCATTTGCCTGACAATAAATGTTGGAAATGTAAAGAAAAGGAAGGTACATTCTTTCACCTTTGGTGGACGTGCCCGAAGATTAAGGCATTCTGGGAAATGATCTATAATGAACTTAAAAAGGTATTTAAATATACTTTCACCAAGAAACCAGAGGCCTTTCTCTTGGGTATTGTCGACCAAGGGGTGTTAAAGACAGATACAACTTTCTTCATGTATGCTACAACAGCAGCTAGAATACTCATTGCGAAGTACTGGAAGACGCAAGATTTACCCACACTGGAAGAATGGCAGATGAAGGTGATAGACTACATGGGCTTGGCAGAAATGACGAGCAGAATCCGAAACCAGGGAAGAGAAGCAGCGCAAGAAGATTGGAAAAAGTTTAAGGACTATTTAAAGAAATACTACAAAATTAATGAGAGTTAGAATGATGTTGGATTGGAAAGTAAATGGTTACTATTAGTAATGGTTAAGACAAGGAGAATAAGGAAGATTAGCTTGAATTTTTATTAAAATAAGGGAAGATTTGCTGAGTAATTGATAAGAACTTGGAATACAGAGAAGGGAGGCATGAGGAAGTCGGGGAAGAAAGGTGTAAGAAACTAAGATATGAAATGGTACATGTTTTTTGTTTTGATTGTGTTTTTTGTTTGTTTATGTATTTGTTATATGTTTGTGTTGTTATAAAAATCTGTAATAAAAAATTATTATAAAAAAAAAAAAAGGAAGTAAGTGAATCGCAATTGCTTCTATTCTGGATTAGTATTTATTACCCTAGCCTTTTGTAATATATTTTGCATCCAGTCCCTGACAGCAACTGTAATTCCAGCATCATGCATGAATTTTGATCAAATACAAACATTTCTCTTATCCTCTCTTCAGCATGAATTGCCAACTAGACAGAATAAGTTTGATTTTTTCATTTTTTGAGAAATATGCCTAAATTCCAATTATTAAGGCACTTGACTCGTGGTGACATTCAATAACATCTACCTGCTTGCACAACAGAAATTTGCTTGCATAGCAAGAGCAGGTAGGGGAACCAATGAGAGAAATATGAAGACTTCCTGTGGGAGTAGACACCCACCCACACTACATTGGATCTCACCCAGTATTTTCCCAAAGCAGAAAAGCAGCATTGAATTAGTGATAACAGGGGCTCAAAAAGGTACTCATGTATTTCATAAGCATTCTATTTACACTTGCTCCCAGCGATTAGCAGAAAATAGCAGATGCACTGTATGGTCCTCCAAATTGTTCTTCTTTTCCAAATAGGAACTTATCAGTCGTCCGATTTCTGTAGTTCTGTCTGCAATAAGATGTAGACAAGAGTGGAATAAGACAAACATATTCAGCTTCTATAAATTCTGTAATATTCTCTTCCCAATGTACATCACTATTGGAAGCATGAGTCAAATGCTACTTCTAAACTTCCTAAAAAGATAGCAGTCTTCAATATCATAAATATACATTCCCCAGCATCTAGGCTATGGTTACCAGATTTTTTCCCATGAATCCGGGGACACTTTTTTTTTGAAGCTGAGTAGCAACAGGGAGTTAGTAGTGAGGCAAAAGACCCTGAGGCCAAGCAAACATGCATATTGTATAAAGGTGCAAAGCCCTTCTTTCGCACCCTGTGAAATATAAACGTGCAGAGTTTTTTAAAAACTGGGCAACGGCTGCCCGCCTGCGACTCCCGAGCCTCCCCCGATCTGTCAAAACAAAGGCGGCAGGAGATATGTACCACAGGACGTCCCGGTTCCCCTTCGGCAATGGCAGTGGACAGCTCCTGAAGCCCGCCAGAGCCAACTGCGCTACCAGGCCAGCTCCGGGCTGCTGAGGCTGCTGCTGCTGCCACGTTTCCCAGGGACAGATTTGCAAATCTGGGGACATTCCGGGGACGGAATTTGTCCGGGGACAGATTTGCAAATCCGGGGACTGTTCCCAGGAATGTCTGTTAACCCTAATCTAGGCAGAAAATAGATAACCACGATCCCAACCCACAAGTGGGATTACACCCACTTTATGTGTTACTGCATCTTCCATCGCTGTACCTTTGCTATAAGGATGGTTTAATGCTATTTGTCTCTCTCTGCGTGTCACAATGTATCCTAACACACATGGTCATGCCAGAATGCCAATTCAGTTAGAAAGCAGATCTAAGATGGTAGCATCGTACTTAGTTTAAGTTATTCTTTAATAAGCACTATTTTGCACCATGGTTTCAAAGACACTCAAGAAAGTATAAAGTTAAAGAAGCCTTCAAAACACACACACACACAACCAACCAACCAACCAACCACAACCATAAAGAAACTGACTTTTTCGAATGTCAAAATGATTAGATATTAGATAAATTAAATTAAGAAAAACTCGAGGAGGTTATCTATGAGGAGGGCCAGTGACTCAGCCCAAAGCTATGACAATGCTGAAAAGGAACGCTTTCTACATATCACTAGCACCGCCACAAAACGTATTAGATTTGGCCCCCTTTCCCACCCCATTGGCAGCCTTAGGACAGACAGAAATCCCACAGATGAAGCGTTCCCGCCACTGCACCTCCGTAGCGGGAGAGGCTGTGTGCACCTGTCGACTTTCACCCCGCCACCCGTCTGTCAAAGGCACAGACATGCTGCCACAGCAGGGGAATTGCCGACAACCTATACAGGTAAATCTAAGGCAGTGTGGCGAAGGGGCTGCGCCATCCTGTAGCTGCCGCGACCCCTAAGCCTCGCATACCGGGAAACCGAAGGAGTTCGGCCCGGTGTCCCCCTGCCAGCAGGCCCTCCACCAGCTTTCTGGTCTGCGTGCTTTTGCCAGCTCGGTCCACCCCCTCCAGCACGATCAGCGCCCCTCGCCTGCCAGCCATGGCGCCCCTTCTCAGTCAGCGGCGAAGGGAAGGCGATCGAACGACAACTGCAAGCTTCCCGCGCTTTTGGCGCAATCACAGAGTTACAGTCCTCCGGCGCATGTAGAGCGGCTCTGGTGTAACCATGGTGACCAAACCCTCGCGCGATCACGGAAAACACAGCAAAGCGGAAGAGTCTGGAAAAAAGCAGAAGCCGACTGCGCGGTGCTCGACAGGATTAATCCGTTGGAAGCCGCTTTCTTTCTAGGCGTTTTTTTGCCCATCTCGCTGGTATTAACCCTTAGTTGAGTTTGAACGTAAGGTATAAAATACCAAAGCAAACGCACTCAAGAGCACAACGCTTTTCTGATGTCGGCGCAAAAGACTTGCCAGTAAACTTGTACCCTTAACGTGGGGGAAATCTTGTTACGGGCACCCGTGTTTTGTAGCTAAATCCCTCGGGGATTCGCGGGCGCGCGCGTTTTGCATGCACCCGTGGGATCCTGACGAGCGTTTCACACATTCGCCCACCCACGCCCCATGATGCCCTTTTAAAATGTGGAGGTTTTGGTTTTTTAGGGGGGTATTGGGTTGTTTTTATTTTGAACATATATTGCGTGGTTTTATTTTTTTATTTTGTTCTGTAAACCGCCCTGAGACCTTTTTTATATATAAAAATAAAATGCCAAGAGAGTTTTGGAAGGGTGGGTTTAAAACAGAAACAAAAAACTTAAGTAATGATGCGGGGGGAAATGGAGGTCCATCCATATTGCACGCAGCCCGTTATAAGTGGGGGCATTAAACCGTCCTCCTTTTCATGTAATGAACTAAATAAAGCTTTCAGAATTACGTGCAACCATATATATTTTTTCTATTATAAATAAAAATATGTTTACATATTTATCTGTAAGAATGATCTCTTCTTCCATGTTGACGGTAACCAGCAGCATCTAGTCCACACTGGAAGCCCCCATTCTCCGCAAGGCTCACCTGGGCTATAAGCTACACCGAAAACCGTGCCACTTCTTACAGAGTAAGCACGCGTAGGATTGCGCTGTGCGCCATAAAACATCTTTCTTCTCTCTTCACCCACATACCCTTTGAAAAAAGAGCGATTTTATGGGTACATGAAATAAGGGACATCTTGAGGAGGTGCCAACGAAGGGACGCTTAAAAGTAGAATGTTTCTGTCCTTGGGTGGATGCAGAAATCCTGAGAAGATCCCCCCTTTTATTTTTTACTCCGCTAAGGCTACTTATACTGTAAAATACAAGCCAGCTTTCCGGGAGACTGACACGCGTTTGCTCTGCCACGTCTATACATCCCGAACCCGCGAGCTCCCGTGCACTTCTATTTATTTGAAGGAAGCTCCGTCGGCGTTTTCCCTTCCAAACAGACACGTGTACGCCTGGAACTGCCTCACGCGAATACCGCGCGGGAAAAACGTAGCCGGACCTGCGCGGGAATTACGACGGGAGGAATGGGGAGGAAGGCACCACGCGCCGCCTCCGCGGACACCGGAAAACGGCCCATTCCGGCCGATGGCGAACGAACGTTGACGTCGCCTCCCCCGCCACGCCCCCTCATTCCTATGCAGCGGCGGCGTCCGCTTGGCCAATCGGCGCCGGCCTCTCATGACTATGCAATGAGAGCCCCGACCGGCCATTGCGAAGGCGCCCGCGTGACAGCGCCGAGCGCGGCGGGGCCGGAGAGTGGGCGTTGGCTGGCCGGCTGGCTGGCGCGAGATGGCGGCGGCGGCCTTGTACCTGGAGCACTACCTGGACAGTGAGTGAGTGCGGCGTTGGGCAGAGGGAACGGGAGGGAAAGAGGCCCAGGCCAAAGCCGGGCGGGGGCCACGCCGGCAATTGCGGCTGCGTCACACAGACCCGGCGAGGGAGGGGGCGGCGGGCGAGGTTTCTTGCTGCGTCATTGCGACGCGTAAAGGAGGGATCTCCGCGCCGGCCTTCTAAGGGTGCAGCTGCGATCCTTGGCCACCAGGGGCCGCTCCTACTCTACTCCTGTGAGCGCCGCCTGTCAGACGAGCAGCAAAAACATCCCCCCCCCAATGCTTTTAAGGCGCGTCGTGTTGCGCATTCTCCAGGACTGCCACCTAAAAATAAATATAAATGTCAGGGTTTCTCTTCTTTCCCCAGCCGTGTGACCAGTAGAAATTCAGCAAGTCAGGTGGCGAGGAGAGCGCCATTATTTGTAGACGGCTGTTGAAGTCAACATAGGAAGCCAAGGCATAATACTAATACTATTGATAATAGTCGCTTTAATATTCCCATGTATTCAGCCCCGTGCATCAGTACTTCATTAGCAAAGCTGCAGACCTCTCAACTTAAAAGACACATGGTTATTTTATTCTTAAAATCTGTATTCTGTTTTATTGTCAAAACCTCTAATCCGTTTATGTAGAGCATAATATCCACATTAAAGTTATGAATAAAAGACAATAAAAACAAGCTGACCTAAAGAAAACACAAGCTTTCATAAAATGTACCTGCCCCGTAGCTAGTGGGAGCACCCAGCTCAATATGCCATATACAACAGGGAACAGATAAAGAGGAAGGTGGTAGGGTAAGGTATTTATGGAAAATAGGGTACCTGGCGAGGTTTATGAATGCTTTTTGTTATGCGTAGTTGGTTTGTGAACGTAACTTTTATATTAAGAAAGTTATGGTAGAGAGGGGACTGCAGCATTTCTGTTTTTGTATTTCAGGCATTGAAAACCTACCTTGTGAGTTGCAAAGGAACTTCCAACTTATGCGTGAGCTGGATCAGAGAACAGAAGGTGTGTTCAGGTATTCTGGTTCACAGATCTTCTTGTGTGCTCAGCTCATGCTAGATTTGCACACATCTGAGATTCACTTGTCATATATATTCACTGGGAAAGTGAGAAGTAGCCCATAGCAGAGTTCCTTCAGCCTCCCAAGTTTTTGCTATTTCAGTGCAACATGAAGATGGGGTGTGTGTGTGTCATAGTGTGGCCAACAATTGATTCCATTGTTTCATGTGCACCACTTCTAGCAAAGCTTGTAGGAGCAGAATTATATAATGCTGTATTTACATTTGAGTTTGACAAAGCCTTGTGAAGGACTGTAGATGTGTATGAATTGATCTTGCAAGCACAGTCTTACTACTTTTTAGTCAGTTGTGCCTTACTAAGGTTGGAGAACATGCCTGCTCATTTGAACTTTTAGAAGCACAACTCAAGAATTCAGCTGGCACATGTGCTTTGGTTTAGTTGCAAGTATTTTAAAATGAGGGAACAAAGGACCAATTAAGTGGTCAGATGAGAAAAGAGGACAGTACTCCTTCACTTTTAATAGTCATGTAGCTGAGGGAATGTCTGCAGGTGTAGCTTGCATAACAAACTATGTCTCCTAAAAATCCTTTTTTTACACAGCCACTGAATGTGCAGAAGCCCTGTACCTTTTTCCCCGGGCTACCCCAGAGAGACATTTCTTTCATGGTTGCTAAAAAGGTTTCCAATTGTGAAACATATAGTTTGATCCTAAATCAATTTACTTACAAATAATCCCACTGAGTTCAATGGGATTTTCCCACAAGTAAATGAGCTTTGGGTTGCAGCCTCACAGCTCAGTCTTACTCAAAATTAACCCCCATAAAGCTCAATGAGGCTTACTTCTCAGGTAAGTGAGTATAGGGCTGCAACCTCAGTCTCATGCACATACTGTCTCCCATTGCTCTTCAGACAAGAAAGCAGAAATCGACAGTCTTGCTGCTCAGTACATTTCAACAGTGAGGAGTTTGTCATCAGAGCAACGGGTGGAAATCCTGCAGAAGATTCAGAATGCTTACGCAAGATGCAAAGAGTACAGTGATGACAAAGTGCAGCTGGCCATGCAGACCTATGAGATGGTAAGGTTAGATTAGGTAGACAGAGGACTTGTGTTTCAAAATGAAAAATCCACCCTCTGTATTTCTTACTTCTCCCATAGCTACCTCTGAAGCTTGTATTACAGGTACTAGTCTTTCTGCGTAATTAGTAGCTGTTGACTGACACAGACATGAGGATCCATGATCCCGGGTTCAGTTAGAGATAAAAAAGATAACAGGCAGGCTTGCGTCACACATTCTCTACTTCAAAAAGAATCCTGATGTGGACTGGGATTGTGTACAAGGTTGTGACCTCTCCCTGTTTAATCTTTTACAGTCTGGGAGCAATGGGGCAAAAACCTGAGGCTAAAGTTATGGTGCTGGCAAGCAAGTAGATTTGTCAGCAGTGCATTTATCAAAATTCTTTCTGTGACTACATGTTCTTATTCATTGGACTATTACAGAGAGAAAGTTGTTTTCTGAGGCAGTGCAGGAATCTTCACTGCTTTGAGAATCCAGGCTATGGGGTTTATAGTGAGGGTCAATACAACTAGACTTGCTAGGATTCATGGCTCTCTGTTGTGGGAAGGGTTTGGGGGTGGTCAAGGATCTGCCACATTTCCTTAATCTGTACATATGTGAATGACTATGGGTATTTCCAGACAACTTGTCCATGGAGCATTCACCCCGATTTGTCAGCACAAGTTTATGGGGAGCTTAGATGTTGGCTACTTAATGAACATTCCTTCTGATTTGTTTGTGAGGTTAGATGACATTGAGTCAAAGCAAGTGTTATCCCAGTTCATTTTCATGTCACTTTCCTTATCACCAAAAATCTGAGCTTTGGGGGAAGCAGGTTTCTTTCACAAGACCTCCCAATCAACTATATTTTGCAACCTGAATTTGCTGGTCTGTGATTGAATCCCACCTGAAAGTAGGAACTGTCTGGAAGAGTCTCAAGACTACAGAGGGACTGTGTGGTTTGTATTGACCACCTTCCTATGGTTGCTGGTTTTTCTGCTCTGTCCCTCCCTCTGCTCCCTAAATGGTCTGTGAGCGGCTGTGTTTAACGCACACACCAACCACAGTTCAGATGAGAGAGGTGGGTTGAGGTGCATTGAAGTGATAAATACCAGAAAAGGAAGATAGCAAGTTGAATCCGATGATTTCTAGAGATATTATTGGATTTTGTTTTCTTTAGCTGTGTGGTCTCTCTTTCTGATGTAGGTAGATAAGCACATTCGACGGCTGGATGCTGACCTGGCACGATTTGAAGCTGATCTGAAGGATAAGTTGGAAGGCAGTGACTTTGAAAACCCTGCAACGCAAAACCTAAAAAGTGTGTACATTATGAATAGTGTCATCTCACTGTGAGGAAATCCTTCTATATACTTTTTAATTTGTTATTATTATCATCTATTAGACTTACAAAACTTTTAAAACATAAATACTAATACATTATACCATAAAAAACAGAACAAAACATCCCCCATAACAGCTACAGGAAGCTTTGGCACACACTAGTACCAAAGCAAACATCTTAAGTGAGTCTATCGAAAGCCTGGGGGGTGGGGAAAATAAGGCATTACCTGGTGCCAGAAAGATACCAACAAAGGCACCAGGCAGACCTTTCTTTCCTAGTAAAAGCTGTTTCTCATACACCATGAGAGTCTTATATAAAAAGCATACATGCCTGCTATGAGGAACAAAGGGAGAAATCAGTGAGGAGAAACATTTAGTTGTACAGAATTGAGCCATAGTTTTTCTTCAATATGGTTTCCATAATTTTGGCATAAAGCAGGCAAAATTATGTTGATTAAGTTAATATTAGGAAGAGTCCTCCTACCTCAAACCACAAATCCACCTGGTCCAGTTTTGCTTTATAACCTGTGTAAATTCTTCCACAAGGTATTGTGCATTGACAGTGGCTTCCAGAGTTCTTACTCATACAGAAAATAAAGTAGTACCAAGTTTCTCCAAACCCATTTTCTAATCCTTTAGCTTCTCTTAGTAAGTTTTTTTGATAAAGCAGTTTGCCTGTGGATTACATTTTGTTCCTCTGAAATTATATATTTGTTATAAGATCATATATAGAACAAAAATTCTATTAAAATAAGAGTCTGGTGCACAATGTTAACAGGGTAAAACTGTAGTAGTATTTTTTAAAATGATTATACATATAAACAGCTTAGGGTGATTTGAAGGTATGTATATATGAGCTATTTTCATTTGAAGTATTGTCAGAAGCAAATTTATCAAACATTAGTTTATTAGGTACAATCTTCAATGTATTTTACAAGGAGTAAACCTCATTTGACTTGGTGGGTCTTACTTCTAAGTAAACCTGTATAGGATTTTACTGTTAGACACTTCTTGAATGTACAAGTAGAATACATTGTTATTTATCTTAATGCCCCAGCTTACAGCCAAGTTACTTGAACAATCGTACAAAAAGATACATAAGATTGTTGTCCAACAGGTAATATCTTAGTGATTTTGGTTAGTTACAAATTTTACAAATGTCAGGTTCAGATAATAGGGGAAGTTGTGCTGGATAAAGTTGTAGGATTTTTTCAGTGTATAGCTACATCAGAGGTTGCATTGGCAAATGGTTTCTGAACAAGGATCACTTTCCAATTTATATAAAGTCTGGAAGAATAGATGAGAGAAAAAAGAAAAATTAATCATTTTTGAATCATTATGGTGCTTCAGAATAATTGAAATGGTACCTCGCGTTACAAACACCTTGGGTTACAAACACTTTGGGTTACAGACTCCGCTAACACGGAAGTAGTACCTCAGGTTAAGAACTTTACCTCAGGATGAGAACAGAAATCACGTGGCGGCAGTGTGAGGCCCCATTAGCTAAAGTGGTACCTCAGGTTAAGAACGGTTTCAGGTTAAGAACGGACCTCCAGAATCAATTAAGTTTGTAACCAGAGGTACCACTGTATAGTATAAAACCTCTGGTTTTTCTTCTTATGGTGTAGTTAACCAGAAATAACTGTCTTTCAGAGGGGCGAACTCCAAAGGATAAGAAAAGCTCTCGGGGTCGGGGCCGGCGAACATCCGAAGAAGATGTCCCAGTAAAAAAGAAACCAAAACGAAGGTAAGTGACTGCAGTCTGCAGTTAGCTTGTTCAGAGCAGCTTCCATTTGAATTTTTTTTTTCTGCCAATGTGCCATAGTAACCAGATTTTTTCGCATGCTTAGTTTCACATGCTTTATACTTTCTCCACTTTTGCTGTCTTGGTACTCTTCAAACTAACCGACCTCCCAAATAGTTCTAGTTAGTTTCAAACTGGAGATAATTTTTTTACCATGCCAGAATCACTGGCATTTACTCAATATTTGTTCACGTTGCTCCCATTGCAGGTCTGAATTAGCTGATACCATCCTGTCGGTTCATCCTTCAGATGTCCTAGATATGCCGGTGGATCCCAACGAACCAACGTATTGTTTGTGTCACCAAGTATCCTATGGAGAAATGATCGGCTGCGACAATCCTGATGTAAGTACTGAGATAACCCAATGTGGCCATACACACGCTTCCCTCCTCAAATTCTGCGTGAAGGTGCTTCCTTTAGAAAGAACGGAACTATGCAAGGGGAAAGAACCCCATCCAAGTGACCAATAGAAGCTGCTTCCAGACTTCCCCTGGTTTCTGAGCACAAATTTGAAAGCACTTTTCTACAGCAAAAAATCGTAGCTTATATATTTTAAATGAAAAGGTGGATCTGGATCTTAGGACTCACTGGATTTGATACTTCACTCCATATTTGAAGTTGTTTGTGCACCTTTCATACATATACAACCCTGAGGTCACGTCTACACCCCAAGCTAACTTGCTTCTATTTTCCCATCCTGGAATCTTCAGATGAAGGGCATTATACAAATGTTAATAGTAATAATGATAATCGTTTACATCATGCTTTACGGGCCATTTGCAGTGAGTAGTGCATCCTGTGTCTGCAAAATTTGGGCACTTCACAAGCAACAAAGGGCTCATGAAGTTTCCTATGTGATGTGCAGTATATGCCCCTTCGATTGTGACATGCCAGGTACCAACCAGGCTCCCATTTCTGTTAAATCTGATAAGATAAATTAATGTTATCAAGCTCTCTAAGAAAAAACATCTTTTACTCTTCCCCAAAATATAGTGCCCAATCGAATGGTTCCATTTTGCTTGTGTGGACCTCACCACGAAACCCAAAGGGAAATGGTAGGTGTCATGAATAATAACTTTCTACACTTGTGTTTTCTTCACTTAATTTTCTTCATTGATACTTTCTTCACTTTACCATAACAAAAGCACAAAGGTCCTTGACCGAAGGCTCACAATCTAAAAGAGACAGCAAGCTTATATAAAGGGGTGGGGCAGCCTTTGCCAACCTTGTGTCTTCCAAATGTTTTGGACCACAGTTCCCAAAAGCCACAGCAGCATGGCTATGCTGGCTGCAGCTGATCGGAGGTGCTGTTCAAAACACGGTAAATACTAGAACCAGGAAGTTAAATGTATAATTCTTGAGTTTTATTTTTCCCAAATGTGACGTATTCCCAAAGTAATGCATTGAACTGAACACAGTGATTCTTTTTTTAACCCTTAGGTTTTGTCCTCGCTGTGCTCAGGAGAAGAAAAAGAAGTAGAATGGGAATGTACAGTCTGAAAGAAGAAAAAGTTTAATATATTCGTACATGTTGCAATATTTTATTCTATCTTTTTTGTCACTTACCTATCTTGTTTGATTTGATATTTAGCAGTGGCCAGTCATTTTTCTTAACGTTGGGGGGGGGAGCTATCCTAATGAGAAAAGGAGGATGTGGAGGAGGTTTACTGTGGTGATGGTCACCTGGGTTTCACACTTCTGTGGCACTGCAATCAATGTTATGAAGTACTAAGAGTAGCCCTGCACTGGAATTTCTGCTCACGTACTAAAAGTCTGTGAAATTGCCTATATGGCCTTCCAGGTGAACGATGATTTTTTGTTTTGTTTTGTTTTGTTTTGTTATCAACAGGGTAGTCACTCTGCTCCGCACAATATTTATGAAGGATTTAAAATCTTTAACTGCATCTTTACAGAACCTTATAACTACTGTCAAGGAAGGAATGTGCTGTTCTGTTCCTCAGTTGCAGCAAGCAAAGAATTGTTTCTTACAAAGGCAGATGAAAAGTAATGGGTATTATTTTGGTAAGGTGTGATCCACAAGTAAATTTCAAGAGTAGTACACCTGTTCCAGTTGCTTTTGAATTGTACACTACTGCCTCTGCGCTTCATACGAGTCCCTCTGAAGTCATCTATCTTATCCTGATGGTAAGCAATGAATGCTTAAATTGAGGCACAAAATGTCTAGGAGACATCAGTATAGTTTGATTCACTCATGAAACGAAAATAAGGCTTATTTTTCATTGGCTAAGCTATTAGATGTTAGACATTAACAATCAGGAAAACCAGATGTAAAAAGAAAAACTTTTTTTTTTTAAGGAAAGATTCCTAGGACTGCAAAGCACTAAAAGCAATTTGGTGTAATTTTATACTGAACTTTTATCTGGTTTGAGATGTCTGTTCTCTGTCAGCACCGAGATGCCGTCCAGTATAAAATGTGAATGTGGGTGCCCCTTAAAGCAGCTTTGAGTTGGGAGACGGACAATATTTCCCCCCAGGAAGCTGGTAGAGCCATCGTTGCCTGTGATGCACACAATATCATCACTATCCTCTCTGATAATGCAGGCGGTTTGGATCCAGAGTGTTCCTTTCATGAGCCCACCCAGGGGTGGCTGTGGGTAGGATTTCTGCATTGCAGGTGGTTGTAGTAGTAAGCCCTTGAGGTCCCTTCCAGCTCTGCAATTCTATGAATGAAAGGGCTTCTTCCCATTGCAGAAGGGATTGAGATCCAGTGGAGGCTCACACCGGAGGAAGGCAGATTTCGTTTATTCCCTCTACATCTCCCCATGCCACCTCCCACACTGTTAAGGAGGGTCACCCAACTTCTTGGCATGGTTTTGCAGAGGGGAAGGAAGAACCATGAAAATCACCTCTCCCTCCTTTGTGAGTATCCCCTGGGCAGAACTCCATTCACGGGAACTGGATCCACGCCAGGGTTTGCAGGCTTTATATGTAACATCAAAAACATGCAAATGTTGTTTGACCAAAGACAATGAATAGGGAGATAAAAATTATACATCATGGATCATGTTGACTCTGTCATACCAATATTTGTTAAAGATGATCATCTGTCTCCAGCTTTGCATTTCTCAGCTAAAGGCTGGAAAAAGCAGCTCAAGAAGGATGGATAAATAATATTATGTACAATGGCTAGTTTGTCTCAACTGTGCTTGCATTGTGAGATAATGTTGATTATTTGCATATGGTGATTAAAAAACAGCCAGCATATAGCACGCACAGCTGTTATCTGTTCCAGTGGTGTGGAGTTTGTTAAGGATTCAGGTATACCCCAAAATCACAGTGATGAGTTATTCTTCCTTCTTGAACAACTTGGACCACGTGATACCTGCAATTTTGCAGTAATCTCGCTTCCCTTCTGGAAGGTAAAGGAGAAAACTATCACAACAACAAAAATGTGGAGCTTTAAATTGAGAAAAGGTATATTTGTTTTTTTCTGAAAGGACATGGTTTGGGGTTTTTTGTTAAGAAAGAATGCAAGTCCTAAGTTCTTATTTCACATGACATTGATTTTGCATGGTTTTGTAGGCAATTCAGTGAAAGTATTCTTTATTTGTATCACTTTACTTTCTATAGCTAGATCTAGTTTTCAGTGATCACATGCACATTTGCATTGGCCGCATAAGAGTGAACTAATTTTGGAGGTTTGGTTGTCATAACTTGCTCTCAGAATGTTTTGTCTCTACATAATGTTCTGCTGTTGTCAGGCTTAAGTACTTACTGGAGTAAGTTGTCACTCTGAGAGTTAACCCCTAAATATCATGCACACAACTATGGAACTTAATGCAGACAATGAGGACATTAGACCATTTAAGTCTTCCATAACCTCGTGCCCTCCAGATGTTTTTAACTACAGTTGTCTTAGCCATTGTGGCCAATGGCAAGGGATTATCAGAGTTCTAGTCCAACTTCTGGAGAGAACTAGGCTGGGGATGGTTGTCCTATGAGACAGCATTTTCATATAAAGTTTGGGTGCACTAAATTAGCTTTTCCCAACATGAAACCCTTGAGATGTTTTTGACTACAATTCCCTTTAGCATGGCTGTCCAAAACATCTGGAATGCTCCAAGTTGGGGAAACTCTTTCTCTTTTAATGCAAAGCAATCTTCCACAAGATGTGATCCACCAAGCTGTATGTGGCTCCAGCAGTGTTGTTATGGTTATCAAGATGCTTGACAATTCCCTGGCTTTTGCAGTCATGACTACAAAATAGGAAATGAACCTGATGGCAACAACACATAGTGGATTGTAGATGGATTTTTGGGGGGGGGGGTCACAGCTTTTGCATTGTGCATTTAGATTTTAGTAGGAAGTCTTATAAGACCTCATGAATCAGTAGTTCAGTTATCAATAATGGACATGTGTTTTAACTTCCCATACAGTCATGTTAGCTTCTATTATAATAGCAATGACTTTCAAGATCTAGTCCCCCCTTTTTCCACTTACATTGTATCTTAGATAATGGAAAACTAGTGCTATAGGTTGGCATACATCTTGAAAGTCCTTAAAATGTGTTTTGGGGTAGGAAGTTAGTGCTGCCATGTAGGTATTGAAGCAACCTGGACCTGTTACTTTACCATAAACTAGAACCAATATCATGTTTCCGTCCCAAGGAATTGAATGTTTTGTTTCCTTTGAGGCTCCAGACAGTAGTGAAGATGTGGTGGCGGCGGCAATATTTCACAGCACGGTTTCTCGTGCTGTATAGTGTTGAACTGTACACTACAGATGTCATATGTTGCTGTCTTGACTATAAACAGATTGTCAACTAGATCATGTTCTTTCAAGTTTTTTATATCCATGCTGATAATGGACATTGGGCATTCTGGTCTGTGAAGAATGTATTCTCCTGAATTTTGAATGTATCCTGTTTAATAATAATTACTTTTGTCAGGATTTAGAGCACAGGAATAATCTTCCCCTCTTTTTTTTTTAAAAAAAAGATAAATCTACATATTTTGTGGTTGTCGCCTTTTTTCATAGTTTAACTCACAAGTAATCAAACGACAGAGGCTATACTTTCTTGTCAAAGGAATTAGATTTATGTTTTCTTTGTAAATGGAAGAGAATATTAGAAATCTTTTTATTAAAATGTGAAAATGTTTATCTGTATTTTTGATCATGTTATAGATATAATAGGTATATTGTTACAAATAAAGTATTTTTGAGAACAAACAACTGCATGTTTTGTTTGCTTCTGAGGTATAGTGTGCAAATGGCAAGTTCATGCTACCAACAAAATATATGTACATATACTTCTAGCATTTAATTGGGTCTTGTGGAAAACGCTGGTTACTTGTATGTGTGAAGGTGGACAAGAAAATCTTGGATCCTGTGAATTGTCAAACCCAGCTAAATGCACTAAGGTGACATGTAGAAATTTGAGAGAACACTGAAGTGTCATTTGGTTGATCTATTCTGAAACCAGAAAAAGTACTACGTTGGAAATAAATTCCAAAACCCACTCTTGGACAATACCTTTATCAAGAATAATCAAAGTTACAAAATCATTAACAGAACTCTTCATGAGGGTGGATGTTAAGCAAAAGGGAAGGGAAAGAAACCTGACGAAACAACAAAAGAGCATCCTTTGCTTTGATCTTAAGTATATTAATTACAGCAACCATGACTACCAAACTGCAAAACTTAGTACGCTACCACTGTTCATCCTAGAGTGATGTACAAAGCTGGCTCATTATCGGTGAAAAGGTGCCGGATGTGATTCTCAGATCTAGATTACAGCACCTAGTACAAAGTTTCTACACTAGTTTGGAAATGGTGCTGATAACAACCTAAATCTCTTCCCTGTTCCTCTGCGGACAAACGTCGCCTCCCTTGGCCAGTAAAGCGAGATGAGTGCCGCAACCCCAGGGTTGTTCGCAACTGGACATAACTGTCAGGGGTCCTTTACCGGTAGGCTTGGCTGTCTACATGCATGCCCTGTTGGTACTTAATAGGCATAAGAGAACCAACAAATTAGATGGCAAAGGCACAGACAAAAAGGAACTCTTACAGCTCTGCATGGGAAAGACTGAAGTTGCTCTTTGGGTACAGTTCAAATATGTGAGGGTGTGGACTACAGTTTAATTCAATGGCTGCTGTTTTCTATACATTTCAGCTGTGCAAGTCTAAATAAGCAGGCAAGAAATGCATTTATTAGCACAGCTCAAGGACCCATTCCAAGCAGAAGCACTCAAGGAGGTTGCGGGTGAGAGAGCTGTCGAGGCAGAGCCTGGGAAGCGTTTGGAGAGCCAGAAAGAGATGTCTGGTGGGCGATATTCAGCACTTGGGCCCAAGGCTCCCCAGGCCTTGTGCAGGCGCTCAGTGCTGGTCCTGACAACGGTAGCCTGGTGGGAGGAAATGTGCATATCCGGTTCGAGGCAAGTATAATATGAAAAGGGTAATAATAGGGCTTATGACCATCAACCAACATATAAAACTTGTGAAATAAAGGTAAATCCTTTCTGCATCTCTTTTTGCCTCAGCTTACAATAAAAAAAGACCCCACACAAAACGGCAAATTAAAATGCATCCAAAGTATTATTAACTAAAAAGGGCTCAGAAATGGACAAGATATGCGAAAAGGCAGGCAGACAGACTTGACGCGCCCGCGCGTGCGCACAAACGCCGAGCGCAAGTCTTCCCTCCGCCCCGCTCCTTGCCTGCCTCCTGGCTCCGCCCACAGGGCGCCCCTCTTTTTTGTTTGGTCCGGAAAAGAGCACGAAAGGGAGGAGCAAGCGGAGAAGCGAGCGGCGCTGCCTACCGAGAAGTGCGCGAGATCCCGTGGGCCCCGTCCAAGGTGAGCGCAGAAAGGGCGACTGCAAGGACGCGCGCGCTGGTGATATCTGGGCTTGGCAACGTCTTTGGCTGCAGCCGGTTTCTAGAGAGCTACCTGCTCTCCGGAGCCTAGCGGTGCCTGGGTCTGCATTTCCCTCCCGGTCCTAAACACCACAATCAGCTCCAGGCAAAGGGGCGGATCGAGGTCTGACACCGCGTCTTGCTCTGACACCCATCGCGTTCACTTTATGTTTGCACCCAAACAGTGACTTTGAGGGACCTGAGGCTTCCTCCTCTTACCGCAGGATAATTCGCGGCCAGTAATAACATGCCTAATGGAACTTAACAAAGGAAACAGCCATGTTACTCCATTACAGCAAAATAAACAAATACACACACATACAGGTTTATAATACATGCCAGCTAAGTGCATGGCAGTTAAAGAGTGCAGGAGAGGACACCTCCTTATCCCAGAACGATCTTAAAAGTTCAATATAGGAGATCGACAGAAGGAGGAGAGAGGAGTGGAAGCAGGGAAGCAACAGCAGTTGTTTCAGTTGCATTTGCTTCAGTTACCGGCTGAATTTGAATAGGGCAGGCAGGGCCGGATTTAGGTTTGATGAGCCCTAAGCTACAGAAGGTAACATATACTGAAGGTATATGTCCAGCTGTCCTTTGTCAACAACAAATTGTCGCTGTTTTTTGTGTTGAATATATCCTGTATAGTAATTTATGGACCTAATAGGTATCTAAAGCCATTTGCACATAACAAATAGGAGCCTACACAAACAAAACACTGTTGCTGTAGGTAGGTTTTATTTTATTTGTTTTTTATCTTATATTTTGGAAATGTACACCCAGGGGTTTTTTCTTTTAAAAAATTTTGGGGCCCCAAGAGAGTGGGGCCCTAAGCTATAGCTTGTTTACCTTACACATAAATCCAGCAGGTAAGGGCAACCGTATAGTTAAAGCCATGGTTTTCCCAGTAGTGATGTATGGAAGTGAGAGCTGGACCATAAAGAAGGCTGATCGCCGAAGAATTGATGCTTTTGAATTATGGTGCTGGAGGAGACTCTTGAGAGTCCCATGGACTGCAAGAAGATCAAACCTATCCATTCTTAAGGAAATCAGCCCTGAGTGCTCACTGGAAGGACAGATCGTGAAGCTGAGGCTCCAATACTTTGGCCACCTCATGAGAAGAGAAGACTCCCTGGAAAAAACCCTGATGTTGGGAAAGATGGAGGGCACAAGAAGAAGGGGACGACAGAGGACAAGATGGTTGGACAGTGTTGTTGAAGCTACAAACATGAGTCTGACCAAACTGCGGGAGGCAGTGGAAGACAGGAGTGCCTGGCATGCTCTGGTCCATGGGGTCACGAAGAGTCAGACACAACTAAACGACTAAACAACAACAACAACGACCAGAATGTGGTCCAAACCCGCCTTTAAATCCATATCAACGAAAAGAAAAGAACTCACACTGAAACTCACCTACAGGTGGTACCTAACACCAAGGAAACTAGCGCTAATACACCCAGGAACCTCACCAAAATGCTGGAGAGGGTGCACCTCCACAGGCACATACCTCCACATGTGGTGGGAGTGTCCCAAAATCCAACTATTCTGGACAACAGTCATACAAGAAATATGTAAAATAACTAAGCAAGTAATAGACATCACCCCAGAATTGGCCCTACTAAACATCTTCCAAGACAACAATGCCCATCTACACCACAAAGAACTCATAACCCACCTGCTTTCAGCAGCCAGAAACACCATAACCAGACACTGGAGAGACCTGTCAGGAGTAAGCATGGACCAATGGTACCAAACAGTATGGGAAACAGCCCTACTAGAAAAATTAACTAATAAACTGAAACTGACACGGGGACAAACAGAAGAAGACGCCTTCACCCCGGTATGGCTCTCCTTTATCACATACACAGCCCAACAGGACAATGACAATAATCCACCAACAGCATACAAATCAATATGGCTAACCTGATCCAAAACACCCACCCACCTCACTCACACACGAAAACAAAGATCACCACAGCCAATCACAAGCAAACAATCACACCCTAGGCCAACCCCAACCTCTCTCACCACCAAAGGAACACAAGTGAACAACACAAGCAACGCTGACACCAAACTCTACATACATTAAACATAATAGAAACACCGTCACCCGACCCCACCCCCATCCATCTTCCCTCTCTCCACCCCCCTTTCTTTTCTTTTCTTTTTTTCTTTTTTTTCTTCTCCCCCTAATGCCTCAACAAATGAACCGGATTTGTAAAAATGTTACATGAAAAAACAACAACGAGGCACTACACTTACTTCTGTAAAACAAGAAAATCCTTAATAAAAAAAACAAAAAACAAAAAAAACAAGGGCAACCTTTGGCACTCCAGATATTGCTCCCAGCATCTATGACCATTGGTCATGCTTGATGCTGGGGCTGATAAGGGTTGTATAGAAACAAGAGGGTTGTGCTTTCTTGTTGTTTCTTAAGTGCTGTGTCCTGAAGCTATCCTGCCCTTGATCGTGATCTTTCACTTCCTGAAGGAGTTCTCTTTTCCCATGAAATGAGATAGCTGAAAATAAAATAAATCAAGTCGAGTGCCTTTCAGAGGAAGTTGATCAAACTGGGTGTTTATTTTGCTTTTGCAATTCAGGTTCTTCATGGCTGTTGTTTGCAGCCTTGTCCGGCATTTCCCGTTCAGACACCGCTGGTCCTTACCAAGGTTGCAGATCAAATGCCAGAGAAAAGCCTTGAATGTGTGGACATGTGGGTCCCCCCGGTCCAAACTTAAGAAAGAAGGAACAGGGCCATTGAAGAGAGAAGCGCTCATCATGCCTTCCATCCGATGGAGCATCAGTCACTTGCCCAAGAGATGTCTGCATGCTACCCAGCTTCACCTCCAGGAAGTGATGCTCACCAGTGAGCGATATGGGGTGCAGAGGCTTCCTTTTGCCCATGTTTCCAGCACTGATGTGTCTTTCTTTGAAAACCTTATGCCTGGCAGAGTCATCACAGATTTAGATGAATTAAAACTCTTCAATGTGGACTGGCTGAAGTCTGTAAGAGGTATGTTATTTTGTAAAACTGCTTTAAGTATTTTCTACACCAGCCCAATTGGGTTGGACTACAAATTTCATGGCTCTGCTATCTGGGGCTGATGGGAGTTGTAGCCAAAACACCTGGCGAGCATCAGGTTGGGGAAAGCTGAGCTGCACTTACTGGAAGCCGTTCTCCAGAGTTTGAGGCAGGAGTGTTTCTCAGCATCACCTGGAGATTCTGGGGACTGAACCCTGGACCACATGCTCTGCCACCGAGCTCCAGCCCTTCCCCTTAAGGCTATAAATCTGCAATGTACCGTATTTTTCGCCCTATAGGACGCACTTTTCCCCCTCCAAAAATGAAGGGGAAATGTGTGTGCGTCCTATGGGGCGAATGCAGGCTTTTGCTGAAGCCTGGAGAGCCGCAGCGCCAGCCCCACAACATCGGGGGACAGCAGGGAGGCAGAATGCCGCCATCCCGCTGTCTCCCGACGTGGTTTGGAGGCTGACGGCGGGGAGACGCGTGCTTTTCCCCGCCGCCAGCCCCGCAAGCTCCGGGGACAGCGGGGAGGTGCAGCGCGTCTTCCCACTGTCCCCGGACCTGGTCTGCAGGCGGGCGGCGGGGAGAAGAGCGCTTCTCCCCGCTGCCTGCCCCGCAAGCTCCGGGGACAGCGGGGAGGCGCAGCGCGTCTTCCCGCTGTCCCTGGACCTGGTCTGCAGGCGGGCGGCGGGGAGAAGAGCGCTTCTCCCCGCTGCCGGCCCCACAAGCACCTGGGGGGGAAAGAAAATTTTTTTTTCTTCCCCCCCCCAAAAAAAGCTTGGTGCGTCCTATGGGGCGAAAAATACGGTACTTTTTACTACATGCACATGAATTTTAGCCATATTAACCAGCACAGGTATTTTTTTATTTGGGGGGTGGTAGGGGAAAGCATAGTGCGGGCGAGCTTCTATTCTATTTTAGAATGTTGTACTATTTTATTGTTGTTAGCCGCCCTGAGCCTGGCTTTGGCTGGGGAGGGCGGGATATAAATAAAAATTATTATTATTATTATTATTATTATTATTATTATTCCAATTTCAAATGAATGTTCTCACATCTTGTTTACATTACAGGCTGCAGTAAAATACTGTTAAAGCCACGGACAACAGCAGAAGTATCTGAGATTCTCAGGTAACAAAAAAACTGTGTTTCCGTGAACTCAATAAACCACATTAGAGATGTCTGTATTTAGGAGACTGTGCCTTACTTCTGTGTTGCTCAACTATGTTTTAAGATATGCACAGTAGTACCTCTGGTTGCGAACGGGATCCGTTCTGGAGGCCCGTTCGCAACACGAATAGAACGCAACCTGCAGCAGCGCATCTGCACATGCGCAGGTTGCAATTTGCCACTTCTGGGCATGCGCGTGACATAATTTTGCGTGTCTGCGCATGCGCAAGCAGTGAAACCCGGAAGTAACCCTTTCCGGTACTTCTGGGTTGCCATGGGATGCAACCTGAAAAAACATATCAGGAAGCAAATGTAACATGAGGTATGACTGTATATTATCTTGTTTTTTATCACTATGAGTCATATTCAGGAGTCATATGATGGTATCTCAGAGTCCTTTCTTATGTGTCTCTCTCTGTATCCACTCTGATAGACAGAGGCATATGAACACCCAGTAAAAGCGTTAGGTCAGTACTCTTTAAAGAGAAGTCTGTACAGTGGTACCTCGGGATGCAAATGGGAACGCAAGACGCGACGGCGTGTCTGCACTTGCGCGGGTCGGGTTTTGCCGCTTCCGCGCATGCGCGTGACGTCATTTTGAGAGTCTGCGCATGCGTGAGCGGCGAAACCTGGAAGTAGCGCGCTCCGTTACTTCCGGGTTGCTGCGGAGCGCAACTCGAATGCACTCAACCCGAAGCACATTTAACTCGAGGTATGACTGTACTCACCTTCTTTCCTTCCTTTTCTCTCTGTGAGCAGCAGCTGAATCATATAGAGCAGTGATGGCCAAACTTGGCCCTCCAGCTGTTTTGGGACTACAATTCCCATCATCCCTGACCACTGGTCCTGTTAGCCAGGGATGATGGGAGTTGTAGTCCCAAAACTGCTGGAGAGCCAAGTTTGGCCATCACTGATATAGAGAGTCCATCACATTTGAAGGTGGTCTGTTCTCCTGTTTAGCAGCTTTTGCCATTAGGAAGTTTCTTCAGCTGTTAGCTGGAATCTGCTTCCCTACAGTTTCCTCCCATCCCATTAGTCTTGTCCTCTAGAGTAACAAAGAGCAAATCTTAGCCTTTAGTGTTAGCTAAACTGGGGGAAAATGCCTCCATAAATATGGTATTCTGTTTTTGTTTTTATTACTAAATAAGTTAATTGATGATAGATGAGATGATTTCAAATAGAATATGGTTCCTAACGTGTATGTACTGTGAATCTAAAAGCTATAGGAGTTTTTTCTTAGTCTTTTCCTATGCACCTTTCTCCCTCTCTGCTTATTTCCCCCCTCCTTGCCATCTGTATGATGCTTAAGTGAAAATGCCATGAAATTAAACTAAGGGTGAGCTACTTGCCCACCCCTGTGTTAAAGGGATGCATAGCATCTCAGGGCTCATTCACACAAGCAGGTAGATTGGTGTACAATCATGTGCCAAAAAGTGTGAACCCAGAGCACATGCAAGACAGCTTGCAACCACTTCCAAGATCCTGGCCAGACTTTCCCCCATCACTACTACCATCTTCATGTGTACCACTTAATTTACATTTGCGTGGCACCTTCATATTCTTTAGGATTTTGAATCTCAACCCACTATTTGAAGTCTTACTGCAGTAATGGGATTAGTATGCATCTTAAAACTATTGAGTAGTAGCAGCCAAGTTTACTCTTGAGTCAGTCTAGAACTTTGATCTTAAAAAAAGACTTTTTCGTTTTACTAGGATCGCCTTTTCAAAGGCATTATAATATGCCCTTAGGAACAAGACCCCATGGGCAAAATGTGTTCCCTTTCAGGTACTGCCATGAGAGGAACTTGGCTGTGAACCCTCAGGGGGGTAACACTGGCCTCGTTGGGGGCAGCGTCCCTGTCTTTGATGAGATCATTCTCTCCACAGCTCTTATGAACCAGATCATCAGCTTTGACGACGTTTCTGGTAAATATATCTTCCCAGGGCAGGGGAAATGGCTACGCTATCATCCTCTAAAGATTGCCATTCTCCTAAATTAGGGAGTAGGGAGTGTGGCCCTCCAGATGCTGCTGGTCTGCAACTCTAACCATCCCTGCCATTGGCTCTCCAAAAGCATATGGAGGGCAAACAGGTTCCTCAACCCTGTCTTAAGAGTTTCCATCAGGGCGGACAAAATGGGAGGTTCTTGAACCCTGAACGGCAGAGCTGATTCCTCCCTCTGCCAATAGCAATGGGATGTAAGCTCAAGTAAAGGGGAAGCAGAGGTGGTTTTCTATTCAGAAGTGTTGGGAGGTCATTGCCTAGTAGCACAACCCAGAAATAACATCTGGACAGCAAGAAGTGTAATTCTGGTTGTGTTGCTGGCATTAAATGAAAGAACTGGACAATGGTGCCAGTAAACAAACAAGAAAACCCACCTCACAGATCCTTGATGCTGAGGCTGTTTGGGGGGTGGGGGTGAAGAATGTTGCTTCGTTGCAAAGGCTCTGACAGACAGTAGATCTCTTTGGGTTCAAATTACCCCAACGAAAAAGGAAAATTACATCCGTTTCTCAGACTGTAACTGGATACTGATTTTTCAGGAATCCTTGTTTGCCAGGCTGGCTGCATTTTAGAAAACCTCAACCAATACCTGGAGCAGTTGGATTTCATCATGCCGCTTGACCTCGGAGCAAAGGGCAGCTGCCACATTGGAGGGAACGTAGCTACAAATGCCGGTGGTTTGCGTCTCCTGCGCTACGGCTCTCTGCGAGGGACAGTCCTAGGACTAGAAGTGGTAACATGAAACTTTGAAAGCTGCTTCCCATATTTTATCATCTTCTTGTCCTTGACCATTGGAGGGATGAACTAGAGGCCCACAAAGCCCTAGCTGGTGTCCCATCAGCCCCCTTGACCTGATACGCTACAGACATGGGTGGGAAGTCCAGGACATCAGCAGATGTTCATCCTCATCATGCTGCTGAGCTGGGTGGGGAGGTTTCAACCTCTCTGCCTACTGAACACCACCATCGCGATACAGGTTATTTCCTCCTCCTCACTCACCAGGTGATTGTTTGCATGAGCTGTTGCGAAGGGAGAAATTGTATCTGTGTCCTATGCATGAACCTGTCTGCCTGCCTGCATAGCTTCCCCAATGTGGATATCATGTGTGTATCCACACACTGGTGTGTATGTGTGCGCATGCTGTGGTGTGTGTATGCTAGCTGTGGGTGGCCATGCCCACTTCATAGCCCCACTGGGACATGGTCCCCTGGAGATGTGGGAAGGTGGTGACTTGGTCCTTGGACCCCAAAGTATTAGCCAGCCCCATCATTCAGCCTGGACACTGAGGTCCAGTCCAAAGGCTTTCTGGCAGTTCCCTCACTGTGAGAAGTGAGGTTACAGAGAACCAGGCAGAGGGCCTTCTCGGTAGTGGCGCCCGCCCTGTGGAACGCCATCCCATCAGATGAACAACTATTTGACTTTTAGAAGACATCTAAAGGCAGCCCTGTTTAGAGAAGTTTTTAATGTTTGAGGTTTTATCGTGTTTTTAATATTTTTTGGGACCTGCCCAGTGTGGCTGGAGAAACCCAGTCAGATGGGTGGGGTATACATTATTATTATTAGTAGTAGTAGTAGTAATTTCACTCCCACTTCAGATGCACATACTGTTAATTACTGAATTGTAATCTCTTCATTCCATTTCAGATCCAACTCTGCTACTGTATTGTCTTATTAAAAAGTTCCCTCCTGAAATATTCTGTGTGATGGCAACTAATTAATCTAATTGAAAATGTTATGTTTAATCTTATTGTAGCCTTTTTAAAAAACAAAAACACACACCCTCTCAAATATATCAAGGAATTATCTAAGGATGTCCTCTTCCAGGTGCTGGCTGGTGGCTCTTTGTTGAACTGCTTGGCATCTTTGCGGAAGGACAATACTGGCTATGACTTGAAGCAGTTGTTCATTGGGTCTGAGGGGACCTTGGGCGTCATTACGGCAGTTTCCATTCTCTGCCCACGAAAACCCAAGGCTGTGAATTTGGCATTTCTTGGTAAGAGCTATTCTCCTCTCTATTTTCAGAAGTGTTATTTGTAACTACTAGTGGTATTTTAGCAAGACTAGACTTGGACACAACTCCGCTTATGGTGAAACTGTTACAGCCCTCGAAGACAAATTGGTTATATTTATATTTTGTTTCCACTGAATATGATGACTGACTTATTAGGAAAGGTTGGGATAAGAAGAGAGAAAGCAATTGGCACAATCAGCAGGGTAAGGGCAGAAAATGCAGTTAACGTAACCAGCAGATCACTCTTCACATATGTCTGGAATAGTTCTGGGCTGAGCTTCAAAATCAGGGTGTGTGATGGTCCTACAGGCAGCAGGGTGAATTGCCTGCCTGGCCCAAAGGTTGCAGATATTGCCTGTCGCCCAGATAGCCTGGTGGACAATGCTGGGGTGGAGTCAGTGGTCGTGGGACGTGTTGGCAGCAATCACATGGGGAAATGTAAACATGAGGTCCTGGAAGCAAAATTTAGGCGGCTAGGTAGGATGCCTGATTCAGCAGGCACGCCATACTTTCTTAATAAATTCACTGAGCCAAGGAACTGTCAATAAGTTATAGCCGAATCCTAACCTGCTCTACTCAGAAGTTATTCCTATTACATTCAATGGGTCTTATTCAGGTAAGTGGGGTTAGGATTGCAGCCTTAGGCTATTTTATGGGTGTCATTCCTAAAGCTGCTGTTAATGTTGTTTTGCAGCATGGAAGTCTCCAGCCTGAAGAATGTTTTTTTTTTTGGGGGGGGGGAGTTCTGTGTTTATCAAATACCATATATACTTTAGTATAAGCCGACTTTTTCAGCACATTTTTAATACTGAAAAAGCCCCCTTCAGCTTATACTCGAGTGAGGCGGGCAGCGTCGGCGGAGGGACGAGCGAAAGGAGCCCTTTCTCGCCGCTGGTCCCGCTGCCCGCCTCTTGCAAGGGCAGGCACAGGAGCCATGGTTGGGAGAGGTGCTGCGTTGTGCTTCTCCCAACCGCGGCTCCTATGCCTGCTCTTGCAAGCGGCAGAGGCAATGGCAGAGAGACGAGCGGCCCGAAAGGCCTTTGCCGCTGTCTTCCTTCTCCACTCCCAGGTTTGTGGTGTGGTGAACCGGCTTATACTCGAGTCAATAAGATTTTCACAGTTTTTTGTGCTAAAATTAGGTGCCTGGGCTTATATTCGGCTTGGCTTATACTCGAGTATATACGGTAAGTTGTCCTTTTCATCTTTCACAGTTTTGCACACATGTGGCTCCTTTCTAGAAGGCTTATTGATGTGTATAGGTGTGATGTCATGTTTCCTCCTAGTAGTTTTTTTGTTTTTTTAATGCAACTTTCTTTTCATTGTTTTATGTTTTCCTTTGTGTAAAGGTTGTCCAAGTTTCTCTCAGGTCCTGAAAACTTTCACTCTCTGCAAGGGCATGCTGGGAGAAATCCTGTCTGCCTATGAGTTCATGGACAACGAGTGCATGAAGCTGGTTGAGCAACACCTCAAATTAACCAACCCAGTTTCAGGTACCAGCTAGCCATATGCAAAATTCACAGGAGGGATTCCTTCACCGATTCTGTTGGGGATGTGGGGGGCGGGGAATAGAATCAAATGGTTGAATTGAAATGTACAGGTTCCCTAGGAGCTTTCTGTGCTTGCTGCAACTCAGTTGTCCGCTGTAATCTTGAATGCATTCATTGCTCACATTCACGCTACATCATGGATTTTGTAGTCTTAAATAGAATAGAATTTATTATTTATACCCCGCCCATCTGGCTGGGTTTCCCCAGCCACTCTGGGCGGCTTCCAACAGAGTATTAAAGTGGTCTGTTAAACATTAAAAGCTTCCCTAAAGAGGGCTGCCTTCAGATGTCTTCTAAAAGTCTGGTAGTTGTTCTTCTCTTTGACATCTGGTGGGAGGGCGTTCCACAGGGCAGGCACAACTACTGAGAAGGCCCTCTGCCTGATTCCCTGTAACTTGGCTTCTCGCAGTGAGGGAACCGCCAATAGGGTGGAGACACTCCTTCAGGTATACTGAACCGAGGCCGTTTAGGGCTTTAAAGGTCAGCACCAACACTTTGAATTGTGCTCGGACCTGTGCACACATATTATACCTGATGTTGCCATGCATCAATATTTTTGTTGTTTTGTTAAACTTCTTATTCAGTGTTTACACATTGTTAACAAGCATTACACACATACATAATGTTATCTGTATGCACCTTTCCATAGTTGAAGCCATGCTCAAGGTGGCTTAAAATACATACAGTGGTACCTCAGGTTACATGCGCTTCAGGTTACAGACTCCACTAACCCAGAAATACTACCTCGGGTTAAGAACTTTGCTTCAGGATGAGAACAGAAATCATGCTCTGGTGGCGTGGTGGCAGCAGGAGTGGTGCTTCAGGTTAAGAACAGTTTCAGGTTAAGAACGGACCTCCGGAACGAATCAAGTACTTAACCTGAGGTACCACTGTAATTACAAAGATAACAAAAGTAGTTAGAAACAATAAATGACATCAAAAAGTACACAACCAAATTGAATCCATTTCCATATAAATCATAATAATATATAAAATAAAGATACCAAAAATTAATATCAAAAACAGCAAGAACCCTCACCCCTGCCAATACCCCAGCCTATGCATTTTTTACACCATATGTAGTTGAAATTTCTCTATCATTTTCACAAATTCACAGAGCCATCTAAGGAAGGTGTGGGCAGGAGAATCTGGAAACAAAATGTTTAAACCAAAATCCACTTTTTCTGAATTTTGGCAACTAGTCCAGTAAAAACAGGATATAGGCCAGGAAACTGTGTCATGTGAGGCATTCCACAGATTCATTTTTCTTTGGGGATTTCTTTTAGGTTAGAAATACTAGAGAAACAAATTTTTGATAAAAAAACCAAGATGGCTGCTAATGTGACTTCAGGAAAAGGCCTTTTCCTCCTGTCCTTTGGTTGAACCATTTTGGGCAGGTTGGCAGGATTCACTGAAAGTGTCTTTTAAAAGATCCAAAATTTCAGAGAAACACCGTTTTCTTAACTTCTGCGTGGTGCAGCAGGAGTCACTCCAGTGAATATAGTGTGGTTTTTAGCTGTTGCAACTGATAGTGACAGTCTCCTTTCTGATTCTGCTTTTCCAACTCCAGAAAGTCCTTTCTATGTGCTAATTGAGACTTCAGGTTCCAATTCTGCCCATGATGAGGAAAAGCTGAGCCACTTCCTGGAACATGTCATGGCCTCTGGTTTGGTAGTAGAGGGAACTCTGGCTTCAGAAGATAAAAAAATAAAGGTAATTTCCCATTTCTCCCTAACTGTGCTTGAATTGGGGCTCTGATTTGAGTCTGAACTGCGTACCAATGGATGTGCAACTATTGGTGTATGTGGCATACACCAGTGATCCCAAATTGCTAGGCATTTATCAAATAGTCAACGCTGTCTAATTAATTAATTAATTAATTAATTAATTAATTAATGTTCTGCTTTTACTAAATTTATGTCCCTCCCTTCTTCTCAAAGGAGCCCAGGGAAGCAAACATTGAGAGACAAAATAATACAAACATATTTAAAATAATTCCAAGGCAGGTGCAGGCTGGGAAAGATTTCAGATTAAAAAGCTTGAAAGAGGAAGGTAGGCACCAAAAAGGCAGTAGAACTGGCACTGCCTGATATTAAAAGAGGGGATTCCAAAGAGTGGCTGCTGCAAGAGGGAATACCGTGTTCTTATATTGTTCAGAATGGACTTCCTGATAAGATGGTACCTGCAGGAGTGCAGTGATCAGTTGGGTATATAAGAGGTGAAATGATCATTCAGGTCTCCAGGTCCCAAGCTCTCTATGACTTGATAAACCAAAACCAGCACCTTGAACTTAACCTAGTAGCTGATTGGCAGTCTAATCTCTGTGAAAAACAAATCAGGACAAATGTCCTTTGAGACTTGTGTGTGGCTGGTCCAACTGCAAAAGGAAGACTTAAGCTGCTGTGGAATCGCTCATTGGAATGACAAAATAATATCAGACCAGCACTAAATAGGCTTTTGGTGATTTGTTGAAGCTAGCCTAAACTCATTATTCTTTGAAGATTAATTGGTTCTTTTAACATAAACACCTAAGTATTCGAGATGACTTAACCAACAGTGTTTAGATAGCAGGTCACTTTTGTAAAGCCATCCATGTGGAATGAAAACGAAAGCATTTCGTTTTCCATCCAAGTCACCGCTTGGGTCCGTTGCAGGCGCTGTGGGCTTTGCGGGAACGGATCACAGAGGCCTTGACTTGCGACGGATCCGTTTACAAATACGACATTTCGCTGCCTGTGGAGAAACTCTATGATCTGGTGACGGACATGCGGACACGGCTGGGTGGCAGTGCCAAGAATGTGGTGGGCTATGGCCACCTAGGTAAGCTGGAATGTGTTTGGAAACAAATGGCCTTTACTGATTTGGATTTAGGGCTCTTTAAAAAAAATATATTATTGAAGTTTTCTTGGTTTACGAAGGTATGTGCAATGTCTCTTTTTTTCAAGTTACATTTTTCCATAGGTCAGTTTCATTTGTTGAGAGGACTTAGAGTTCTTATAGCAAAGTGATGTATAAGGAAGTCCTTGCTTCAGCTCTCACCTGCTCTAGGGGGTTGTATTAGAGGGGTCCCTTCCAACTATACAGTTCTAGGATTCTATGAGCTGCTGGATGGTTTCCGGCCAGCTTCTGTCTCTCAGCCTTAACCAAAAGGAAAAGCCTCTCCTCCTAACAGAGGGGAGGAGTTGTGAGCGGGAACCGGTTCCTGCATTGGAGGGGGGCATATTCGGCCCTTCGTCAGCTTACCTGGCTGCCGTGCTGCGCCCATAGGCCAGCCAATAGGGCTGGCTTGTGGGTGGGGTTTAGCCGCATTCAAGCGGCCGCGGCAGCTCCATCTTCTCATTCTGCGCCCCTTCGTCGTCGGATCACCCGCCCACCCTCCCTTTAGGTCATATTTATGCATCTGACCTTGCTATGGACTCAGGTTGGTTGCCCTGGTTGCCCAGGGGGCCTGGTAGGAATTTTTATCCATTTGGCAAATTGGAACCAGCCTCTTGGTTTTTCGCCTACCTCATAGCAAACCGCCACAACTTTTTGGTTATTGGCGGTTAGGCATTGGAATATGTGTCGTGTGTTGGAGGGCAGGTGTGGCCATCATCTACCCCTCCCCTTGTTGGGTAGTCCGTTAAAGGAATCCGGCGGTTGTGGATCCTGTCCGATGCCCTGCTGGTGGCTAGGGCCTTGGCACGACCCCTGGTGACATCAGGGGAAGCTTCAGTTGTATTTGCATCAACAAACTCCTCCCGCTGGTTGTTAACCTTCGGATGACTGTCTGCTGAGTGGGGTGGAGTCATGTTTAGACTGTTTGATCCAATGCCTAAAGCCAATACCGCTCACATGCTATAACCAATAAGGTTGTGGCCTTCTTTAGCCCATTAACCTTAAATTCATGTGTCCCTGTGTCTTATTTATCTCTAAGCGGGTGTCAGGTCCTCGACTCATAAAGAGTGATGAAATAACTTCACCAAAAGAAAATGAAATGATCTGCTTGCCATCTGAAAGGAGGTTGCTGATGATAAAGGGTTTTTTTTTTTAGCCATGGTACCTAACTTACAGAATGGCCTCCCCAGGGTGGTTCAGTTGGTGCCAACTGTGATGTCATTATGACAACTGGGAAATACATTTTTATTCCCCGTGGGTATTCCAGCACCTAGTGTGAGTTATTTTTTATCTGCTCTGTCGATAACAGAACAAATCTGTTATGATTTGTTCTGCATCTTCCTTTCAGCTGTGGTTTTTACCCCTTTTTTGTTTTATTCTTTTTTATTGCACTGGTAGCTTACTGAAGCATGGCCTCTAGAAATCCCTTGGACCATGAATACCCAATGTGTTGCCCCCAGATGCTGTTAGACTACAACTCCCACCAGCCCTAGCCAACATGGTCAGTGGGATAATGGGAATTGTATTCCAGCAACATCTAGAGGACGCCACATTGTCTACCTTGCTTGTAGACAAATAATATTAATGAATAATCTTCATTATATTTTAAAATGACCCTCTTTTCTAGAATGAAGAGAGGAATTAGGGGGAGCCACTGCACTGCATGCCCAGTAATTGAATGTGTTTTCTGCTTTCTCTTTTGAAACCCACCAATTTGGGACTTTGCTTTGGCAGGAGATGGAAACTTGCACCTGAACATCACAGCAGATTCCTACAGCCATTCCCTGCTGGAGGCTATTGAGCCATTTGTGTATGAGTGGACTTCCCAGTACCGTGGGAGTATCAGTGCAGAGCACGGTCTGGGCTTCAAGAAGAAGCATTATATCCACTACAGTAAACCCCGGGAGGCAGTCCTTCTCATGCAGCAATTCAAGGCCATGTTGGACCCCAAAGGGATTCTAAACCCTTACAAGACATTGCCGATTAAGGGTGCATGATGGTGACTATGAAGAACAGGATCAGGAGACCTTTGCGTGGAAGTTGTCTAGCACGGGAGCTGTAAGCAAATTGTGAAACTGCAACGTGAAATGGAAGTTTGCTCCCCACCCACCCCCAACAAAAGAAATAGTAAAGGAGTTGAATTGTCCTCCCAGTATTATCTATCTACCAAGCTCTGAATTATCCGAGAGGCAGAGAAGACAACATTTGTTTTCTAAGGCTCTTTCTTTCAAAGCTTCTGGTTGCTCCCCATTTTTAGGGCTTTGTTCTTATCTGAATACAACATGTAGGAGTGGAACTTGGGATAAGAGAACAATTTGCAGGAGGAAATTCGTGGCATAGCTTCTCTTGCCTTCTTGTTGCAGCTGCATACATTCAAAACACAAATCGACAGCTGCAGGATTTGCAAGGACCTTGAAGAAGATAAGAGGGTATTCTGTGCTTTGAACCAAGTGTGGGAAACATTTTACCTTTCTTCATGGAAAAATAAAACCTGTAATGAAAACATTACCTCAATTTCTCTACGTTTCAAAGCAGCCCTTCTTTATAGGTTCCCCATTCTTACTCTACAAAAACTTAAATTGGAGATTGGAAACCTGTGGCCCTCACATCACCATCATTACTGACCATTGGCCATGTTTCCCTGGGGTTGATGGGAGTTGGGAATCCAAAACATCCAGAGGGAGCACTGGGTTGGAAAAGGCTGCTCAAGTTGTCTTCCTCAACCTGGTGCCTTTCAGAGGTTTCAGGCTACAACTCTCATCAACGCCACCTAACAGCCGGTCACTGTTTTGTGACTGCTGAACATGTGTCCTGCCTTCATTGGGCTGTTTGGGGTTCCACCCCCCTTTCCCTCCTTAAGAATATCTACTTCACCGAATGTTGGTGTTGCCTGAAGCCTCCTGCTACCTCCCATTTGTGTGTGGATGGTACGTTATACTTTAGCTGCATAATGAGCCATACTTAGATGGTGAACATGGTATCCGTGTGCACTGGTACCTCTGGTTACGAACATAATTCGTTCTGGTGATCCGTTCTTAACATGAGGCATGCTTTCGCTAATGGGGCCTCCCGCTGCCACCGCATGATATCTGCTTGCACTCCAGGGCAAAGTTTGCAACCAGGAGCATCTACTTCCAGGTTAGCGGAGCTCATCTTCATAAGGAGGCTGGTACATAACAGGAGGTTACACTGTATTGGATACTTGGTGGAATGTAATAATCTTTGTTAGGCAGTGGGGTTTCTTGGGTGGGTGGGGCTATAGTTCAGTGGTTAGAGCACACTCTTGGCATGCAGAAGGTGTTGGGTTCAATCACCTGCATCTCCAGTTAAAAAGATCAGACGGCAATTGATGGTAAAGGCCCTGAAGCCAAGCAGAGCCACTGCCTGCCAGAGTTGACAGTTCTGAGCTAGATGGACTAGTAGTCCCGACTTAGCATAAGGCAGCTCCTTGTGTTCTAACGCTCTCATGCAACCACTTGATTGACACCCAGTGCCCTTTTAAATATGGGAGGGGGGATTATTGGTTTGTTTTTGTTCTTGATTTTATTATGTATTTTATATTTTTAATATTTCAATTTTATGTTGTGAACCGCCTGGGATCTACTGGTGTAGGGTGGCATACAAATTTAATAAATAATAATAATGACTTCAGCATGGCCATAGCTCAGAGGACAAATAACCCCCTACATTGACTTCCAGTTCCATCAGCCTGTGGCAAAGCTGTTGTGCTCATGCCATTGCCCCTGCTCCCCATTCAAGCCTCAGGTTGGCTTTTGGCGTATCTCCACATTCTGGTTGGGATGAAATAATAATAATAATAAAGGTTTGCATGTTCAGAACTGTAGGAGTTACCATTTGGTCACTATACTATAATTAACTAGTGCCTCTGGCACTCATAGTTACAAATGAATTCTGTTAACTGTGGAAACTATTGTACTTTCCCAGGTGTGAAGTGTAGTCCTTTTACTCACAAGAATCTTGTTGTTTCATTCACAAAACATCCATCAAAGGTGGGTGGTAAATAAACAAATAAAAAGCAAGTGACCTTTTAATGTGTAAAGCAGGAGTCAGCAAACTTTTTCAGCAGGGGGCCAGCCCATTGTCCCTCAGACCTTGTGGTGGGCCGGACTATATTTTTTTTTGGGGGGGGGGGAATGAACTCCTATGCCCCACAAATAACCCTGAGGTGCATTTTAAATAAAAGGACACATTCTACTCATGTAACAACACACTGATTCCCGGACCATCCATGGGCCGGATTTAGAAGGTGATTGGGCCGGATCCGGCCTCTGGGCCTTAGTTTGCCTACCCATGGTGTAAAGAGAAGAGGATTAATGTGTAACACTCAGAGCAGCAAGTCGTGAATTCTGCCGCCTGGGGGTGCTGTGACAGCTGCCAACCTCGGGAGAAAGCCACACTGGGCTTTCAAATCAACACATGGTAGGCTTGTGTGAAATTCCATCTTTTGAGGAAATGATTTGGAACTAATGTTGCTGATGAGAGTGGCTATTGAGAATGGAAGTACATTCTTCCCAATGCCATAGGAATCTTAAGTGTCGTGCAGTATGTTGTTGTATTACAGTATATTCTTTGTGCCACTGTTTGCAGTCCCTTTTAGACCGAGAATAACTACGTAACTGCATAAGAAATGCATCATTACTGATGACTGTACAGGGAAAGAAAATTCCAAAGCTATGGGAGACCATATCGTATCAGCAACACAGAAAGCTGGCGACATCCAGAGCTTTCCCAGATGTACCTGGAGAGGCCAGAGATTGATGTGCTGGCGCTGGTGCACACTCACCCATTTATAGCACAAATAATGTAGCTTTCTCAATGCAGAATTGTTCGTGCTCATTCTCGACATGCTGCTTTAAATCTAGGTTGCTTCTAGATTCTACTGTCCCCAAGGGTGGGTGTGGATACTTGATATGTATTTGAAAAACACATAGCTTATTCATGCCCTTTCCTCCCTGCACATATCCCAGTAGAAGAAAGAAGGAAGTCTCAGCTGTGATCTGCGTATACACTGTGATAGAATTTTTGAGGTCTTAGATATATGGTATATAAGGCTCCTCCGAAGGCTGGCGGTGGGGCGGAGGGCCCTTCTCCCCGCGCCAGCCTTCGGATGGCTTTTCTGAAGGCTGGCGGTGGACCGCCAGCCTTCAGAACAGGTCCGGGGACAGAGGAGAAGCGCAACACACCTTCCCCTCTGTTCTCGGACCTGTCCTGAAGACTTGCGGTGGGAGGAGGGTTTTCCTTCCCACCACCAACATTCAGAATGCTGTTCTGAATGTTGGCGGTGGGGAGGAAAGCCCTTCTCCTCACCGCAAGCCCCGCAAGCTCCGGGAACAGAGGAGAAGCGCAGCACGCCTTCCCCTCTGTTCCCGGACCTGTCCTGAAGGCTTGCGGTGGGGAGAAAAGCCCTTCTCCGCACCGCCAGCCCAGCAAGCGGTTTCCATAGGAACGCATTAATTGATTTTCAATGCATTCCTATGGGAAACCGTGCTTCGCAAGACAAAAAACTCGCCGAACGAATTAATTTCGTCTTGCGAGGTACCACTGTATTCAAAAGTCTGGCAAATTGCCCTTTTAGAGAATATTTATCCTAAAATCTAGGGGATATAGTACAGTGGTACCTCGGGTTAAGTACTTAATTTGTTCTGGAGGCCCGTTCTTAACCTGAAACTGTTCTTAACCTGAAGCACCACTTTAGCTAATGGGGCCTCCTGCTGCTGCCACACCGTAAGAGCACGATTTCTGTTCTCATCCTGAAGCAAAGTTCTTAACCCGAGGTACTATTTCTGGGTTAGTGGAGTCTGTAACCTGAAGCGTATGTAACCTGAAGCGTATGTAACCCAAGGTACCACTGTACAATGTATTGAATTCCACACACCCCATTCAATACGGTTGTATGATTGTGCAAGAAAAGATATCCTCCTTCCTTTCCCACACCCTCAATCTCCCTTGCTAAGGATCCTGACTTTCTCTGTTCTGCTTTTTATTACAAAGGTAAGAAGAGTAATGCCACGTGATACTTTCTATTTTGCTATCCTGCGGGACCCTCCTTCATTGCTGGAATCCTCCAATGCTTATTACAAAACATATTCACCAGCATTTCAGAAAACCAAGACACTGAGTGAGTTTCTGGCATCTCCTTGGACGTACTACAATATAAGCAAAAAGTCTTGGAACTTTTATGCCAGGAACTTCATGTGGTTTGACTTGGGCTATGACAACAATGCAGAATATGATGACTTCTACATCCAGTCTGTAATACAGGATATTGAGCAGAATTTCCAGCTGATGCTGATTGCTGAATACTTTGATGAGTCCATGATCCTTCTGAAGAATATGTTATGCTGGGACCTGGATGATGTGGTTTATTTCAAACTGAACACCTGGAGCCTAGACAGTGTTCAGACTCTGAATCCAGAATACAAGGAAAAGGTGAGAGATTGGTGTGCTCTGGACTGGAAACTTTATACACATTTCAATAACACCTTCTGGATTAAGATCCAAGAGAGGATGAACCTAAAGACTTTGTACAAGGAGGTTGAACTTCTGCAAAAGAGACAGAAGGAACTGATGGAGATGTGCCTCTTGGAGGAAACATCAGTTGATGGAAGCAAAATCATAGACAATAAACTGAAGCCCTTACAGCTGGGGCTTGCGAAAATCTTGGGCTATCACCTCAAGCAGGATTTAGACAATAAGACCCAGATGATCTGCCAAAAGATGATCATGCCTGAGCTCCAGTATACAGCATATCTGTACAGTCACCAGTTCCCAAACAAGACGAGAAAACCCATGGACTTCCCCACTCTATGAAACAAGATTTGCTTATGATAAGGATATACAATTGTGCTGCCAATATAGGGGAATGTAGTCTCATTGGAGGGCAAATGGGGCACTGCCCCACCAACCTCAGGATGCCCTCACTTGTCTACATTCCTATTTGCAACCAGTCCAGGGGGTGGAACTGGCTATTGTCTTAATTCCTCCTTGCAGTACTCCACAGGGAGGAGCCAGAACTGGTTGGTTCTGCTAGCCATTGCCCCAGCTCCACCTACTGTTGGTCTCCCCTGCCCCTGCCCCACTCCCATCACAGTGGTCCAAGCCACCACTGTATAGTCTCAAGTCTCAGTGGTAAAGACCCTGACTCATCACATGTGGGTGGTGGAGATTTTATTCCAGTGAGTGTTTGCCTAATTCGGCATCTTTGGTCTAATCCTCTTTTAAAGCCATCTAAATTGGTTGTCATCACTTTGCAGTGCTCTGGTCCCCAGTAGTTTGCAGCCACTCTTCTTTTTAGTTAAAGGTAAAGGGACCCCTGACCATTAGGCCCAGTCGTGGCCGACTCTGGGGTTGCGGCGCTCATCTCACTTTATTGGCCGAGGGAGCCGGCGTACAGCTTCCGGGTCATGTGGCCAGCATGACTAAGCTGCTTCTGGTGAACCAGAGCAGCGCACAGAAACACTGTTTACCTTCCTGCTGGAGCGGTACCTATTTATCTACTTGCACTTTCATGTGCTTTCAAATTGCTAGGCTGGCAGGAGCAGGGACTGAGCAACGGGAGCTCACCCTGTCGTGGGGATTCGAACCGCGACCTTCTGATCGGCAAGTCCTAGTGTCTGTGGTTTAACCCACAGCGCCACCCATGTCCCTTCTACTCTTCTTTTTAGTACATATCAATAGATGAACCAGGTCATTTTACTCAGTTAGTCAATGCGATGCTGTGATCTTCTAAATATGGGGTGGGAACACACATTACAACTCACTGAATGACTATTTTTATAGAAGGTTCAAGTTCCCACAGCCTTGTTCATGGTTTCATCATCCTTCAGTCAGTTTTGCTCTTATGCTGTAGAGTTACTAGGTAACCATTATGGCTCTGAACCATGAGGTCCTCTGAAATCAATTTCCAGCAATGTATTGAAAGCTCATTTTGTTTGGTTTCATTCCATCTTCTAGGCCTTCAGTTGTCACAGCCCCCTTTGTCCTCAGGTTTCTGCTCCTTGCTTTGTTTAGTCTCCGCCTCCCCGCTTTTCTTAATGGGAACATTTGGACTCAGCTCAGTGAACTGGAAGTAACTCTGTCAGCACGAAACCTAGTCGCACAACATGTCAATTGATTTGCGACTGAAATCAAAATGCAAGAAACTCTAGCCCATGTTACCAACTGCTCCAGTTCAAGAAAAACAGCAGTTTAAGTCCCCAAATGCATGGTGGTTAGGAATGAGGAATAAAATAGAATCAGTTCCCACTCAAAGGCATGCCAGCCTACTTCACACTTCCTGAAACAATGCAAGAACCAAATCACAGCCATCCTTCAAAATCTGCACTTCTCCAAATTTCTCAATGCAGTTTTCCAGGCAAGTACAAGAATATTCCGGTAATAGGGTAAAGTTGCATAAAATGCATATATTAGTTGTTAGCTGAACAATGCTAGCTTGTGCATGTTTACTTGGAAGTAAGTCCCACTGTGTTCAGCGAGACTTGCTCTCTAGTAAGCATGTTTAGGATTGCAGCCTAAAGCAATTTTTGTAAAGGCTGGGGAAAGCTTGACAAAATGCAGAAGGTGAGGGTCAGGATGATGGCAAAGGTGAAGGGCACTGCAAAACATCTGACCAAAAATTGTTTGCTAGCATGAAGGACATGAGGATAATGCTAATTCCTGTTTCTGAGGTTCTAACACCTTTATCAGAAGCCTGGAAATACCGTATTTTTCGCTCTATAAGACACACTTTTTCCCTTCTAAAAAGTAAGGGGAAATGTGTGTGCGTCTTATGGAGCAAATGCAGGTTGTGCAGCTATCCCAGAAGCCAGAACAGCAAGAGCTTATAGAGCGAAAAATACAGTATAGAGTACAAGCTCCCTGCAATGTTTCTAGATAATTGTCTGATGAGAACAGTTTAATGACATGAGCAGCTTTTCATTAGGAAGTAATGCATTCCGTATATCAATAAACTATCAGAGGCATATGGACTGCAGCTGACATTTTGTGTACTCATAATGTGTACACTGGTGGCACTGCATTGGAGTCAGAGTAAATGGTAATTAATGTGTACACGGTCTAAGTCAATAAATTCTGGTGCTTACACCCTCTCATCGAAGCATCCTCCAAACATAAATATCAGTTGCCATCTGGTACCCTATCCAGGTCACCCATCCTACTTTATGGACCTCCGGGGTTGTCTAGTTCAAGTACCGTATCTCTCTTACAGTTCTTCATCTCTAAAGAAGGAACAGCAGGCAAGTCTTGAAACTGCCCATCAGCCAAACAGAGAATTATAGGTAGGTAGGTAGGTAGATGTTATTTGTTATCTGTACAAAGTATGGCTTTGTAATCTACACAGATGTTACAAAGGATAAGACAGTTTCCCCAGAATTCCGTTCCCAGGCTTTCCTTTGAGGAAGGAAGGGGTGGAATTCCGATAATAATGTCGCTCTTCCCAGACTTTAAGGCTGCTAGTCTGGTTTCTTTCCATTTGCACAGATAAAAGCAGAGTAAAGCCACATAGGCCAATGGGCTTACTCCAGCAGCATTAGAGAGGTGAACATGACATTCTCCCTTCACTGCCATTACACTAGACATATGATTCTGATTATGGAGATGTGCGGCTAATGTAGTCCACATATACAGACAAGTAGATATGCCCCGTGAGAGTTTCCCAGTTAGTTAAAAAAATTAAAATAAAAGGGAAAGTGATGGTCACAGGTATCTGCACATGGACATTGCTGACTGTGTCCTCACTGTGCTCTGACAATGAAGTCTTTGTCCTCCATTTGCTGATTAAGCTGCTGGCTGCTGGCTCAGTGCTTTCCCCCCAACCATGGAACAAGTAGCGAGCCCACTGGGTCAGAGGTAGAGGGAAGCGGGGGTGCTTGAGAGTCAGAACGTGACGAATGAAATAAGGCATCACATAAGCAGTGAAGGAAGCTGCTGAAATTGCATCGGTCAGCAAAGCGGAATTTGTAAAGGGCTCATATGAAGACAGATCAACATAAATAACTTATCAGTGGCTTTGGGGACAAAAGACAACCTACCAAGCAGAAAGGGGGCAAGGTTTGTGGTTTCGTGCTTGTTTTTCTTCTGTAGTCTCCGTAAGTTTCTAGATGTCTCCTTCCTTATTTGGGGCATGCCTAGATGGACTAGGATTTTCTCCCTCCATTCCTTAAACTTGTAATATCTCTTCTTCCAAGAAGGGATTAAGAGGAGATTCTGCAGTGTAGTGTGGGCACTGCTCCCGTCTTACCCCTGCCTTTTGGCTGCTACCATCCCCTCCCCAGATAGTGTATCGTGTGACACTCACCCTACTTCCTCTGAGAAATCATAAAATAGTGCAGAGTCCAGTGCTTACCTGGGCCATTCCTGTTTTTTCCAATACTTTGCTCTTTCCTACCAAACCACCATCTGGCATACTGTTCTTGGTGTCCTCCATTCAGTTCCTTTGAAAAAAAGAAAATCACACAAAGAGCGATACAAATGTTTTGTCTACAGTGTTCAAAAAACTATCTGTGTGGACTCTTTGGTACTATAGTGGGACCTAAACCTTTCTCCTGAAATTTATGGATCCTACAAGAATTATGTGTCTGGTTACCATTTTTAAATGAAATTGCTTTTCACTTATTAATTTCTTGTCACCTTTGTTGTATTACGAGCCCCTGCAGATTTGCCTGTTAACGTGGGCATATCCTGCAACATATCCTTGACACAATAGTGCATTAGGTAAAGATAAAGGGACCCCTGACCGTTAAATCCAGTTTCGGACAACTCTGGGGTTGCAGCACTCATCTCGCTTTACTGGCCTAGGGAGCCGGCGTTTGTCCGCAGACAGCTTCCGGATCATGTGGCCACCATGACTAAGCCACTTCTGGCGAACCAGAGCAGCGCACGGAAACACCGTTTACCTTCCCGCTGGAGCGGTACCTATTTATCTACTTGCACTTGATGTGCTTTCAGACTGCTAGGTTGGCAGGAGCAGGGACCGAGCAATGGGAGCTCACTTTGGCGCGGGGATTCGAACCACCAGCCTTCTGATCGGCAAGCCCTGGGCTCTGTGGTTTAGACCACAGCGCCACCCACGTCCCAGAGTAGTGCATTACTGGTGGGTTTATTCCACTTTAGTCTAGTTTAGTTAAACATCATTGCCATCTGGTGGGGCTGTTGCAGAACAAAAGTACAGTAGAAGAAAAATAAACCAGAAGATTTTGTGGTATAAAAAGTTGCGGTATTTCAGCAGGAAGTTACGGGATATGTGCTGACTGGAAATAAAGCAGGGTGACCATCCCAAAACATTTGCAGGAGCAAAGAGTGTTAAGTTGCCTGTTTTTGTATTGTGCATGGGAGGCGATGTGGGTTGGGATTCTGGGACATCATCCCGGCATCCCGGCCATCACTGCTTGTCAGTTAGTGATTGCCAGGTATGACTAATGTGGAGCTAAGCATCATCAAGAATTGTGGGTGATGGGGTAGAATGGTCAAGGATGAGGTGGGAGCGGCTGCTGGTGAGTCTGCTTTAGATTTTACTAACATTCTGTTTTTGGAGATGGGAAAGCATAGGATTACAACAACTATGTTGTGGTGGCTGGCATAGCAAGACCAGAAGATCACAGTCACATCCACACTGTAGATCAGTGATGTCCATTTTTCAAAGGGGGCCAGATTTGATGACGTGAAGGGTCATGAGGGCCAACCAAAGGGTCAACCAAAGTTGTTGACCTTTTTCTAGGATTGAGGTTGTTGACCTTTTTTATGATATTACCCCAAAGGTCTTGAGCTTTTAGGGTTGAAGTTCTTGAGCTTTTTTTAGGATTTTACCACAGGAAATAAACTGCCACAGGGGCCAGATTAAACCAACTGGTGGGTTGGATTAGGCCCCTGAAATGGACTTTGGGTATGCCTGCTGTAGATTGACAGATTCACCCATCCCTAGTTACACAAAAAAAGTCTCTGAATAATTGATAATATATTAAAAAAATAGACATCAGTAAAAAAATACATTATAATATGCACATATTTGAACGAAGACACATACACGTAATAAAAAATACAAAAAGCAACACTCCCCATAACAGCAGCAGAAAGCTTTGGCAGCACACTAACAGCAAACAACAGCATCATAATTCAACCAAAATCTGAAGAAAATGTACATTTTTTTCTGGCACTGAAAAAGTGTCAGTGAAGGCGCAAGGCAGACCTCACTGTTCCACAAAGAGGGTTTATTAAAAGAATTTGACACAGAGCTTATTGGCAGCGCTCTAAAACAGGCCTGCAGCAAGCTCTCTCCTAGGTCAGGAGTGGGGAATCTGTAGCCTCCCAGAAGTTGGACTCCAACTCCCATCATCCCCATTCCAACATGGCTGGCTATCGGAGATTATGGGAGTTGTAGTGCAACAACAAGTTCCCCATCCTTTTCCTCAGCCAAAGGAAGAGATGGAATTAGGTGTCTGGAGGCTTGGGTGCACATTGATTTGCTGTCCTTGAAGACAACACACACCCTTCACCGACTTCACAGGTTCTCTGCTTACAAAGAATGTCTGCTGTGTGGATTTTGAGTTTCAAGTCTGCTGTGTAGATACATCCCACCTCTCTCTTTGGTATTTTAGGGCTTTCTCTCCTTGCTGCAAGTGCAATGGGCTCTCGCCATTTCCCTGCCCGGACAGTCTTGTTTGAAAGGGAGACGAGCGGAGTGACATACCGAGTGCCAGCGCTACTCCACATCCCTTGCGTTGCAAAGCTGCTGGCTTTTGCCGAAGAGCGGCTGAGCGTTGATGATGCTCATGCCAATTTGCTGGTGCTGAGAAGGGGCACTTTCTACAAGAACTTTGTGGACGTAAGACAAAATGAAGCCAGTTTTGCCGACACCGTATGACAGGACTGAAACTTAAGGCATAGAGGAAATTATCTGTGACATCCTTGTGAGTTTCCCACAGGCATCTGGTTGGCCACTTTGAGAAGAGGGTGCTGGACTAGATGGGCCATTGGCCTGACCTAGTGGACTGTTCTTACATCCGTCTCTGCGTTGCTCTTTCTTTGTCACTTCTTTTGTTGTTAGGAATAATATAACTGGTGCCTCTTGATTCTCTTGACTCCCACCTTGTTCAGCCACGCATATAGCAGCCATAATTGCCAGGAATGGACCAGAGCAAATTAAATGATAACAGTTTTTTTTCACTCACTATATTTAGATCCTGCTGCAACCAGCTCATCTTGGCTGCACTGAATAGTCATTTTTCTTATGCTTCATGTGGCCTGCGGTAGAGTAGGGTTTGTTCACAGGGGATGGTTGACACTGTGCTCTTCATATGATAACTTAGGCATAAAACTGCTGTTACAGATGATGGGCAAAGCTTTCTTTACACCCCACCAGGCCCAATGCTTGTCAACAGAGGCAGTGTACATATTCAGCTCCTTATCACTGAATGATCAATACTGAAAGGACCAAAGTTCAAGTACAGTGGTACCTCTGGTTAATAACTTAATTCGTTCCGGAGGTCTGTTCTTAACCTGAAACCATTCTTAACCTGAGGTACCACTTTAGCTAATGGGGCCTTCTGCTGCTGCCGTGCCACTGTTGCGCAATTTCTGTTCTCATCCTGAGGTAAAGTTCTTAACCCGAGGTACTACTTCCGGGTTAGCGGAGTCTGTAACCCAAAGCGTTTGTAACCCAAAGCGTTTGTAACCCGAGGTACCACTGTAATGTGTGGAATCAGCCCTAATGGTTTATGGATACCTTTAAAGATAGAAGTTGCTCTCACTACTGCTACTGAAAACATAAGAAGACCAGACCAAAGTCCTGCCTAGTCCAACATTCTGTCCTCAAAGTGTCCAACCAGGTGCCTAAGGGAAACCAATAAGCAAGACATTAAAATTGGATATTCAATTGAACTCTACCATCCACTGCACTGCCCACTGATAAACCTCATTTCCATTTCTTGGTCTCAGTCTTTTCATTTTTATCAGGATAATATGGATCTGTCCTACAGGGTGGTTGTTGCAAGGGTTACTGAACTAATGCAGATAAAATGCTTTGAATACTTAACAGTTTTGTATAAACAGTTCTGTATACCCGTAATCATGTTACCCATCTGCTTTTGGGTATTCTTACTCACTCAAGGGATTGACTGGTGCCAGTAACACTGGTGTAAGTGATTGGCTTAACGTCAAGTACTTTCAAGCTTTCTTCTCTTTCAAATACTACCTAACACAATGTGATCTTTCCTTTGGAATGAGGAGGGTCCCAGTGAGAGAAGCCTCCAACCTCAAAGATGGTCTCCTGATTAAAGCCCACCACAATAAATGAAAATAAATTATCTCAATGAATAGAATATTTCTGTATGATCAGACAAACACAAGATTGCTAAATCAACACCTTCACACAATTCCTTATTTATCTTTGAGGAGTCTCTTTTCCTTGTTTTTACTGACCAGCTATGAATTAATCTCTTGACCAGATGAGCAAACCTTATGCAATAATGGATTCCTATTTCAAATGAAGTGATTAGTTTTTTCAGGGGAAGATGCCGGGGGGGGGGGGAGGGAATGAATTGGCTTCCTAACTCTTTTACTGTTTTTCTTTGCCAGTGGGAAGATATGCGAGCCCTTGAAACAGCAACTCTGGCACATCATCGGTCCATGAACCCTTGCCCTATCTATGATGAGCTTACCGGCATGGTTTTCCTGTTTTTCATTGCTGTGCTGGGCAGAACCCCTGAAGCCTTTCAGATCATCACAGGCCAAAATGCTGCCCGCCTCTGCTATGTGACTAGTTCTGACCAGGGCATCAGCTGGAGCCATGTGACTGACCTCACCCAGCAAGTTATTGGCGTGTCCATTGAAGGTACGAGACACAGGAGCAGTTTACTTACTTACTTAATTACGGTAATTATGAAATGTATATCCCACTCTTGCTCCCAGAGGAATCCACAGTGGCAAACAACAAGCAACAAAACAACAACAATAATAAATCTTTAAAGCATCTTAAAAATAATTTAAATACAGATCCAGACTGGGAAAGATCTCAACTTAAAAGATCTGTTGAAAGAGAATATGGTCTTCAGCAGGCACTGAAAGGATGACAGCATACTTACCAACTGACCCAGAAAACAAGGACACCCCATTTCCCACCGTGACAATACAGCAGCCATTTGGAGCACCTTGGTCTCGTGCAATTTCGGGCCAAGAACTTGCCCCCCCAGCACATTTTCTGGGCCCGCAATCTTGCACAGGATTTTGGACCAGGAAAATTGTGTCCTGGATTTGGGCCGCATTGTGCTGGAGGGTATGCAACAGAGACAGTGCCTGTCTATTATTCATGGGGAGCAAATTTAGAGGGTTGGTGTCAGAATACGAAAGGCCCAATTCCTACATTGTCTGGAATAGACCTCCTGATAAGGTGGTATCTATAGGAAGCTCTCACCTGCAGAGCACAGTGATCAACTAGATATATAAGTGGTGAGACAATCTTTTATGTTAATAAAGGAGAAGGAATGGAGAAGGGGTACATTTAATGAGCATTCATTCTGATTTGTTTGTGGGAAGGATGATGTCGCATCAAAGCAAGCAACTTGCCTGACACTTTTTTCATTGTAAAAGCTTTGATCTTTGGGGGAAGTTGGTTTGTTGCACAAGAGCTCCCAACCAACTATAATCATGCTACCCGAATTTGTTGGTTTGTGACTGAATCCCACCCCAAAACAGTGGCAATTTGGGAATGCCCAAAGAGTTTTGTGGCACCTTAAAGAGTAACACATTTATCAATTTATTATAACTTATCCAGAAGTTTGATTGTTTCCATGTGATATTAAATCAAAACAATGGTTTCTTGTCCCACTAGAGGTGTTCACTGACAGAGCAAAGTTTGGATGCGTGTGCTATCCGCTTTGTGTTCATTTTGCATACCATTAAGCTTTAATTGAAATGTCACAGACCATGTATTTGGAACATCATTGTCATTTGCAACTTTATTTCTTGACATGTCCTCCTCACTTGTCAAATGAGAATAACATTTCATGCATCTGATGAAGTGGACTCTGTTATACAAAAGCTCCCACCATAATAAATGTGAACTTCATTGCCACTTAGTGGAAGGGCCATAGCTTAGCAGTAGAGCATCTACCTTTCATGCAGAGGGTCCCAGATTCAATCCTCAGCATCTCTAGGTAGGACTGGGAGAGACTCCCTCTCTGAAAGCCTGGAGACCTGCTGTCAATCAGCACAGGCAGTCCTGAGCTAGATGGACCAATGGGTCTGTCTCCGTATAAAGCCGTTTATATTCATGACTCTTTGTTGTCATTTTTCCTGACCCTGTCTTTTTCCTTTTGCTTCAGACTGGGCCACTTTTGCGCTAGGCCCTGGGCACGGCATCCAACTGAAGTCAGGCCGCCTGCTATTGCCAGCCTATGCTTACCATATTGACTGCAAAGAGTGCTTTGGGAAGCTCTGCAAAACCACCCCTCACGCTTTCACCTTCTACAGCGATGACCACGGGCAGAGCTGGCAGTTTGGTGAGTTCATCCCAAATCTGCAGACCGTCGAGTGCCAGATGGTGTCGGTGGATGAGGAGGACGGCAGCAACGTGCTCTATTGCAACGCCAGGAGTCCTCTGGGCTTCCGGGTGCAGGCCCTTAGCACGGATGACGGGGCCGTATTTCACTCAGGCCAGCTGGTACAGCGGCTTGTGGAGACCCCACACGGTTGCCATGGCAGCATCATCGGGTTCCAAGCTCCACTTTACTATTTACAGCACAACACTTGCGAATTCCAGAGAGACACCTGCTCTGATAAAGATGTGGGCTTCCTACCTCAGGGTTGGTCTGATATGAAACACCCACCTAGTCTTGCCTCACCTACCCCTTTTTTCTGCAGCCAGCCTCTGAGCCACCGGCAGCCTCAGGAAACAAGAACTTCTGGTGTCTGTTCTGGTCCCATCTCATCAGGTAAAGGACATGCTGATCTAGAAAATGCTAAAGCTGGAAGTATTTCGCAATTGGGCTTTTCTTTCCAAATGCCAACATGGGTGCTATATTGCCACCCAACGAGCTCCAGATCCCGAGTCAACCTGGGGATTTACCTCAGCACTTTCCCTAGGGATGCTGACAGCTGGACTGAGCCCTGGGTTATTTACGAAGGCCCCAGCGCCTACTCAGATCTGGCCTACATTGAGCTGCCTTATCCAGATTTGTCAATAACTGGGATCCCAGCCATAGCTTTTGCCTGCCTGTATGAGAACGGGGTGCGGTCCCCGTATGAGCAAATCTCCTTCAGTATGTTCACGTTGCATGAAGTTCTTCAGAACATTCCTCTCACAACTTCTGCCCCAGGTTTGAAGCAGCCGTCAGGCGGTAGAAAGAGAAAGGGGAAGAGTTGTGTTATTTCTTAAAGATCATGACAGAGAGCCAAACTTAATGTCATACTAAAGATGTCACTAGAAACCATGTCAATTTTTATATTACTAATATCAAGCGCAAAGGCAGATTTTCATAGAGAATGCAGCAAGCAAGAAGGAGTAGAGGTTTAATCTTTCCCTCCTGTTGTATTCTGCTAACTGAGTTTGTGTTTTGATAATTTTGCCCCTAGGAGCACCCAGTAGCTGAGGAAGGAGGTGGAAGGAGGGAGAAGAGAGAGGGAGTTAATAATATGATTGAGAATGTGGCTGGAGGTTATCAATAAAGCTCTCTTTGAAAATCATTAGAATATCTTTCTTCTGGTTGAAGGAATAATACAAAACCCCTACAAGTAGGAAAGCATAATGCAAAAGCCCATGGGATTCTTTCCAAAAGAATTATCTCAGATATCCATTCAGTCTCCAGTTCCTATGCTATCACTGCTACTTTGCTTTCAAACAATGGAACACACAAAGTAGAGAAAGTGACCTATTCACTTAGACCAGCCTTCTGTATTGGCTTTTTGCAGGGGGCTTCAGGGAGTGGGGAATCCCCAACGTGCCAATGGATGCTGATATTAGCTAAAGGGATTTCAATCAGGACTGTGGTATTAGCTGTATACCCCCTGCCTGGCACCAGCACCTTATGCATACCCCCCCCCCCGCACATTAGATGCAAAGACACATAAATGTCACATCTACTTTAGCCCTGTAGTAAGAGAGTGAAACCTGTCAATTTTCTTAAAGGTCTTCCTGAGCAATCAGGACCGGGCTAGCATGGGCCTGCCACCTGCTGGCCAATGCTTGACCTGCTGGCCAATGCTTGTCTAGCAGAAAATTCTCCCCTGGGACAATAAGAAGGATGGGTTTCCAAGTCAGGCTCTAGAGCTCCTCCAGATTGCTGCTTTATTGCAGGTGTATTCTGCAACAAACTCTTAACAACAGTGCATTAGTCATGGGGTTTTTTTCTGCTTTAGTTTGTTGTGCAATTAATGCTTCCCCAAAGCTTCCAGGTTATTGCTGCCTGGGAGGGGCTATAGCACAACCAAAGCAGAACAAAAATAAGCCAGAACATTTGTGGTATAAAAAGTTACAGGATTTCAGCAGGAAGTTACAGGATATGCACTGAATGGAATGAAGCAGCGCGACCACCCCAAAGCATTTGCAGGTACAAATGTGATGGCCTGATAGCATAATGAGCACAAATCATCATTAATGTGCAATAAAAAGGATGTCTGGAGAGGCCCTTTGACCCAATATTAGGGCATTAGTGGTGGATTTCTTCTGCTTTGTTGTTTTCTTCTGCCTTTGGGGGAGGGGCTGTTACCAATTACCAGTTCGTGATATCTCAAAAATCTGTTTACAGTGGTACCTCGGGTTAAGTACTTAATTCGTTCTGGAGGTCCGTTCTTAACCTGAAACTGTTCTTAATCTGAAGCACCACTTTAGCTAATGGGGCCTCCTGCTGCTGCCGCGCCGCTGGAGCACAATTTCTGTTCTCATCCTGAAGCAAAGTTCTTAACCCGAGGTACTATTTCTGGGTTAGTGGAGTCTGTAACCTGAAGCACATGTAACCTGAAGCGTATATAACCTGAGGTACCACTGTACTATATTAAGCCATCATCTGAAAACTCCTTTGTTAGTTTCACCACTTTTTATGTGAGAATAATGGTGCCAGCATGCTGCTAGGGCTTCCAGGGGTTCAGGATGTGAAATTCTAATTAACAACGTCCCCAACTTGAGGTGAGGCAATAGTGTTACAGTACAGTCAATTCAGGTGTGTAATGATTGTGTTGAAACTGAAGTGAAAAATAAACACTTGAGGGAAGTGAAAGACAATGGGGAAATTATGGAGAATGCAGCCGTCCAGAATGAATGCTATCTGTCTTCTCGGGAATGAAAAGAGTGGGTGAATTGTATCAGAACTGAAGAAAAATGGCATCACGGTGGCATCTGGTAGCCCTGAATCCTTTTATAATAAGTATCATTGGCTGAGATCATTTTAAAAATGTATAGAAAAATAGTATCTTTATTTATTTTCACACAAGTTTTCAGCAGCTTCAACCAACAAGGCCACCTATCATGGTGGCAATTACCACAAAACAAGGCCTGAACATAACACAGCTAGGCAATTGTTTTCTGACACGTTTTGAATGTTATGGAAGAAGAAATACAGGTCATCCCACTCAAAATATACTCCCCTCTCTCTTGAAAATAACAAGTCTCCTGAACCTACTCTTGTAACAGAAGGTAGGGTTGCCATATTCCCAAAGATGAAAATCCGGGCAAAGTTGTTGGGCTTATTTTTGGGAAAACATGGACATAAGGCAGCCCTACAGAAGGTATACAAAACACAGACCTGGAAACACTGCCCTACCCTTCCCAATTCTTCAGCAGCATAATCGGAAAATATTGCAATTCTTTAAAAATTAGCTGTTCGTACAGATGTACTGTCCATTTGTTTTCCTTAATTTTAAACTAATTAAACACCAATCTTAATATGAGTATTTGAAAGTATTGAATGGATCTTTGGGTAGTACGACTTGTCAACTCTATACACTCCCTTCAGGGGTGAGGAACTTGTGAGCTTTCAGATGCTGCTGGCCTCCAACTTTCATCAGCCCTGGGCAGTCCAGCCAACGGTCCTGGATGTTATCTAGGAACACCTGGAAGTCCATAGGTTCCCCTTCCTGGAGGGTGGGAATGTGTATGGTTGGCAAAGAGAATTCAGGAAGGCAGTCTCTCATGTGCGCAAAACAGATTAGAACTGTCTCCTTGATGTTGCTCTGTCTTGTTCCTAGACCATCCTTGCCTTTGAGAAAATGTACACGTTTCTAGCATTTGACTAGCTCTAAACTTTAAAGTCTGACTAAAGCAGCACTGATCCCTTTCTTAGACCAATGTATTAGTTGGCTCTTAGTGGTGCCTCTTTCCACTTGCCAACCAGTCCATGACACGGACCTGTGAACTGATGATGCCACAAACTCAAAAATCTGTTGCTCATCAGGTTTGGCCTTCTCAGTTGCAGGGCCTGTGGCAAGGGAGGCAGAAAGTAGAGCCCCAAAGCCAGAAGACCTGATACAAACTGAACCTGTGTGCAAAAAATCTCTACATTCATGCCTCCTGTGTAGCCATTCCCCCCCCTCCCAGAACAACCCAATGTGCTTTCTGCCTTGATTTCATGCCGGCAGGAGTGTTTGAATTTTAGAAATAGCAGGAACACGAAAATGTGTTCATTCAGCATAGGAAACGAGGACTTGGGTAGATGTTAAGGAAGTATAAATAATTAAATAAATAACACAACAACAGTACTAAATCTCAAAGCACAGAGCTCAATAAACCCAGGACGTCATTTTAGATCTGTGACACTGTAAGCATTTCCTTAGTGACAGCAGTTCCAGTCTACATCTCCTGACTGTAGCTGACAATGATGCCCATGGAAGACAATGATATTCCTTGCACTGAAAGGTGGGTGATGGCTTATTACTGTCTGGCAAGCAGCATCTTGAGGCTTCAGGAACAACAGAGGAATCAGAAATGTGCAGAGGCTGCAGCAACGAAAGTTGATGATTGCGGATACAGGTTAATGCACATATCTTTGTAATCTCACATACAGAGATTAAGTAAACAAAGTCTGTCATCTTGATCCTAAAGAACTGATGCTGCAAACAATAAAAATGTGGGGGCCAAAGTATCTGAGTATGCTGGTCTGGGTGTTTCACAGAAATCTTCATCAGAGTTTGACTCAGTTTTTTCTTCCTCTTCTTATTATTATTTGAATATATACTCCCTGGAGTCCTCTAAAAGTTGCTGGACTACAGCTCTCATCATTCCTGACCATTGGCCATGCTTGCTGGGACTGATGGGAGTTGAAGTCCATTACCTCTGAAGGGTCACAAGTTCACCTCTCCTGATATAATGTAATTGCAAAAACGAGGGAAACAAACTGAAATGTCATTATTTTCAAAACTGCTCAACTGTTTTCAGCAGTGAGCTGCCAGAGCTAGAACTAGGAACCAGTGCATTTTGCTCAGGGCTGTGTAAAGATCTATGTAACTTTGGGACTCCATGTTCTAAAATATTAGGAGCAGACGTTTTATTCTTCTGTCCCAGAATCCTAGATTTCTTTCATGTCTCCTGCCTGCCGTCTTCTTTTCATTCCATCTTGGGATGTAATCTTTATGGCTACAACTTTAAGACTTCTTTTGTTGTTATTTTTGGGTGCCCTCCCCTGCCCCTCTCACTACTTTGTGTAACATCCTGCCTGTTTAAGAGGTCTGGAGCAATCAAAAGCTTGCTCACTATTTTGCGATATTTTGATTGGCTCTAGCAAAAAATATTGCTGAATTGTGGGTTTTAGCATTCATCTTATCAACTTCCTTTCCCCTCTTCTACTATTGCTGACTCTCCCAACTTACTCCCCAACTGCACGTGTGTGTGTGTGTGCGCGCGCGCGCACGTACACACACACAGAGCACCTTTTCAAGCACCCACAAAGCTATTTGGTCTCTACCTTCTGCTGAAACCACCATCAGAACCCTGCTCTATCCCTTTTAATATTTCTAGACTAGAGTACAAAACAGACTGGCAGCAGCTGCTGCATGATGCAATATGAGCCTAGTGATCTGTATCTTCGCTGCATGTCTGACTTTTATTGCTGCCTTTTTGGTAATGTGGCAATATGGAAGCTTTCTCTATTGGTCAACCAGCATTCATATTATGTTATTCCCCTTCCCACTATCACAAAGTAAACTACTCTGACCAACTGCTACCCTTCTTATTAGGTATCTGCGTTGACAAGGGTAGAAGGAATGTTAACAACCACCACTTGCTTCTATCTTCCCCTGTTGGTGTGTGGATGCAGGCGGAGGGACCATTCACAGGCCATATGCAACAACAACAACAAAGTTACAAAATTTTAGTGGATTCCTGTTACCTATTTCTTTTCACATAAGCCACAGAAACATCCAAAAAAGCCATTGATGATCTGGAGAACAGCAAGGACCATTTCCACTGTGCTGATGATTAAGAGAGCCGAGAAGAAATAGACATTCCAGCTCACAATATTACGTGGCTCGATGCACACTTTGTTCCAGAGGGCAGGATCATACAAATAATTCCGAGTCCTTAAAGGAACAGATTTTGAATGAGAAAGTTGTAAGCGAAGATACATTATAAACTAAGGATAAGGGAAAGCTGTTCAATCAGGAGAGCACTACATGTGAAAAGGATCTAGGAGTCTTGGTTGACCACAAACTTGACATGAGCCAACAGTGTGACGCGGCAGCTAAAAAAGCCAATGCAATTCTGGGCTGCATCAATAGGAGTATAGCATCTAGATCAAGGGAAGTAATAGTGCCACTGTATTCTGCTCTGGTCAGACCTCACCTGGAGTACTGTGTCCAGTTCTGGGCACCACAGCTCAAGAAGGACATTGACAAACTGGAACGTGTCCAGAGGAGGGCAACCAAAATGGTCAAAGGCCTGGAAACGATGCCTTATGAGGAACGGCTAAGGGAGCTGGGCATGTTTAGCTTGGAGAAGAGGAGGTTAAGGGGTGATATGATAGCCATGTTCAAATATATAAAAGGATGTCACATAGAGGAGGGAGAAAGGTTGTTTTCTGCTGCTCCAGAGAAGCGGACACGGAGCAATGGATCCAAACTACAAGAAAGAAGATTCCACCTAAACGTTAGGAAGAACTTCCTGACAGTAAGAGCTGTTCGACAGTGGAATTTGCTGCCAAGGAGTGTGGTGGAGTCTCCTTCTTTGGAGGTCTTTAAGCAGAGGCTTGACAACCATATGTCAGGAGTGCTCTGATGGTGTTTCCTGCTTGGCAGGGGGTTGGACTCGATGGCCCTTGTGGTCTCTTCCAACTCTATGATTCTGTGATTCTGTGATTCTGTGATATTTTTGTACATTTTAAAATAATAATAATTTATTACTCATACCCCACCCATCTGACTAGGTTGCCCCAGCCACTCTGGGAGGCTTCCAACAGAATATTAGATAAAGATTTCTGGATTTACTGGGTTACTGAGTATGCTGTCCTGTGCTCCATTTTTCCTTGAATGGTTTTACATTTACAATATAATATTAAATATTGTCTTCCCTGGTTGCATTGTCTCAAGACCAAAGACATGTGGTTGCCCTTCCAACACCAACATTGTATAAGTTAGTAGCAGTAATAGTAATTCACCTGGACAGAAGACCTCTCTGCCTTAGGATTCCTTGCACTTGCAAGTGTCGCTGCTTTGTTGACATCCCGGTTCTACTGACATTCCATTATGATAGAGTTCCTCAATAAGTGATCCATGCATGCTGAGACTCCTTCAACTTTTCCCTCCCAGCAACGTTATCCCTACATATTCTTTGGTGCTTGTTGCAATTGCCAGTGCCCGCAGTCCAGTTTCTCTGTATATGTTTTGATGCACAGGACAGGGAATATTCCCCTGGGAAATAGCTCAAGCTAGCCTCACAATTTAGTTGACCAATGCCAATACGGTCTCCTGAGCTGCATGAGCCACATTGAATGGGAGTCAGTAACAGAGAACTTGTTTAGAAACACTGACACTGTCTATATAATTGTTCTGTCTTCAGGACCAACAATATACAGAAAGCCGTATGCCCTTTCAGACATCCTTTTTATTGTGCATTCATGATTATAGGTGCTCATGATGGTACAGTAGTAGTTCCGCTTACGTAACCCTCTGGTTATGTAAACTTCGGGATACATAAGCCGCAAACCCGGAAGTATTTTACCAGGTTTCGCCACGTGCACATGCGTAGAAGTGGTCCTCCAGTGGCGGAAACCTTGGGATCTAGCCGGACCTCTGGAATGGATCCCGTCCGCAACCAGAGGTACCACTCTATTGGGGCAGTTATATGTGATCCCACTTTCAATACTGTTTGTTCCTGCAAAAGCTTCAGGGCAGACATACTGTAGCTTCCTGCTTAATTTCTGCAACTTTTCATACCACAACTGTTCCAGGGATTGTGGTAGTCTTGCTTTTGTTTTACTATAGCATAAGAAGGGTCCCCTGGACAGCAATACTGCAGCATCACTCAGGAAGCATTACAGAAGAACTAATAAAGTGGAATGATGTTTGGGCAGTGCAGCATCCATTCGGCCCTATACTGCATCAATTAGACGCTGCAGAATACACCTGACAAAAACCCCACCTCTCTGTAGGGGCCTATCATCAAGTCATTGCTTGCGGCTCATTTTTTTGGCCATGACTCTGAACTCAATGGAGAACGAGTCTCAGTTTTCACCACTAAGCAAAAACAGCTCTCAACACAGGTTAATAGGCATTGCTCTTCCATAAAATGACCCATGACCTCCAGGTTTTTTTACCTGATGTTTGAGGACTGACTGTGTGTTTGAAGGAATGGATAATCCCACTGAGTCATCTGCGTCCCATTGTGGGTGGTGGAGCTATAAAAGCAGAGAGGTCCCTCTGTCAAGCCCACACCAGACAAAACAAAGCAAGCAGCTGATCCCACCAAGGCCAGTCCTGATAATACAATGGAGAGAAACATCTGTGGGCAAAAGAGGCACAGAAATTAAGGGCACTTCCAGATGACCTGATAACCGAGCAGTGATCCTGACTTGTTTGCAAGGAGATGAGATGGCGATGGCTATTTAATGAGCGCTTACTCCGTTTTGTGTTCCAGTGCAGTTTCCTGTCACTTTCCTTATCATGAGAAGTTTGATGTTTTGAGGAAGTGGGGTTATTGCTCAAGACCTCCCAGTCATTGATAATTGTGTAACCTGAATTTGCTGGTACATGACCGAATCCCACCCGAAGGTATTGACAGTCTGGAAGTGGCCTAATTCCAGTTATGCAAGACCCCTTCAACTGTACTACTGAACCTCAGTAATTAGGAGCAATGGGAAGGGAGATTGGTTCTAAAGGGCTTTATGGAAACGACCTGAGTAGCTATGGTAACTTCTGATTGTTATACTACAGGCACCAGGTTTTTCCCCCTGCTCCAGCAACAGGCTGCAAGGCTCCTGGATGGGGGAATGCACCCTCCAAGTTTGGATTAGAGTGGGGCATGACAAGGTCCTTGACCTTGGCAGTGACTAGTGGAGTCAGGTTGAAAAGTGTAGTGTCTGGTCCATTAGGACAAATGGGACTTCACCATTAACCTCTTTCATCCAGCCCCCATCTGCCTGCCTTCATGTTGACAACCAGCCTAGGGCTGGCACTGCTTGTCCACTTCCTTCTCCTTGGTCTTAAGTCATATCAGGACCATACTCTCAAAGCACTGCAATATTCCTTTAACAGTCTCCCAAACAGTGTTTTTTTCTTTAAAAAAATGTTTAGGGGTACTCTCATTTTCCTACTCATATTGAAATACTGCCCCTCAATGATTCACAAAATATTTAGAGGTATGCGTACCCCTGTGTGTCCCCCCCCAGAAAAAGCACTGCTCCCAAATAATCCTTGTACAGTGGTACTTTGGGTTACAAACGCTTCAGGTTACAGACTCCACTAACCCGGAAATAGTACCTTGGGTTAAGAACTTTACTTCAGGATGAGAACAGAAATCGCACGGCAGGGGCAGTGGGACGCCCCATTAGCTAAAATGGTACCTCGGGTTAAGAACAGTTTCAGGTTAAGGACAGACCTCCGGAACAAATTAAGTTCTTAACCAAAGGTACCACTGTAGTCTGTTAAGGGCACTGAGAGCCATTGGGAGACCCCCATTCCCCTCACCGAACCACATTTTTCAGAGTTCCCTGGAAAGAGGCATTGATTGTGAAGCCACTCTATGAAAATGCTGAACCGTGTACAGTATCAAACTGGAACTTTGTCAAGAATCTTGACTGTTAAGCCCTGCCATTAAAGCTGAGGGCCTTTCATCAGCGGAACAAATGAGCTACCACCCTCATACCTTTTGGCAAGTTCCCCAAGTGCAGGAGGCGTTCTTTCCCCTGAATCCAATAACTGTGATCTGAACTGCGGCTGGGAAGACCTGTGGAAGACAGAAGTGATTCAGAATGAACACCCTTCTCTGCTAAGCGGGAGGGATCAATTTGATTCTGTTTGAATCTTAATGAGAAACTACCTCATTTGCACTTCTTGAACCAATACACAAATTGAAACTTATTGGGGTGGGATTCGGTTAACAAATTTCGCTAGCTCTGGGTAGCCCAGCAGCAGCATGGCTGCAGGTGGAGTCCTGTAGTTGCGATCTTCAGTCTGGGAATCTGTGTGTTTGCTCATTCATACTAAGCCAAGCAAAGCAGGTCAGAGGGGCTTGCAGAAACCCTGGAATGTAGCTCACTGCAGAACATAGCAGACATATATATATTAAAAAAACATGTGCAGCAGATCACTGGAAGAAAAGAGCCAACCAGAGAATGCAAATCAAATGAAACCACACTCATGACAGCTACTCTCTCTTTTTCACATGCAAAACAAACATGGAGTAGCATGTCACACAGAAGAAGCATGCACAGCACCCTTTCAATGCACATGGGTTAAACGGCTATAGCTCAGCCATCCTTTTTGAGAATTTTCAGAAATCTGGGGAAGAATCCAATTAACTTGTTCTGCCAACAAAAGGATGTATGGCTGTGGAACATCCCTCCCTCTCCACAATGCGTGCCCTGTGTCCTCCAAATCTGCTCCAGAGGGTTGGTGGGACCCCAAGGACAGATTTAGGGGTGCCATGGGGGAAAGGGGGGTAGGGATGCTCCATTACACAAGTGTCTATCCTTGCACTGGTGGTAGCACTACATTGGATACAACCCTGGTCAATTTATACAAGATATAAGATACTGCATGCCAAACTGCCATTGGATTGGACAAATTTTCTTCAGAGTATCATGAATGGAATTTTCAGGCAAAACTGAGAGCCAGTGTGGTGTAGTGGTCAAGAGCAGTAGACTCGTAATCTCTGCTCCTCCACATGCAGCTGCTGGGTGACCTTGGGCTAATCACACTTCTCTGAAGTCTCACAGAGTGTTTGTTGTGGGGGAGGAAGGGAAAGGAGAATGTTAGCCGCTTTGAAACTCCTTCTGGTAGTAATAAAGTGGGATATCAAATCCAAACTCTTCTTCAGTATATCCTTGCTCTGCATGTAGCCTGCCCACCTCCAATGACAAAACCTTGTTTGGTTATAAACAACAAAACAGAAGACAGAAGACAAAAAGAGCGGCCCTTACGGTTTCCTACGCAGATTCTTGACAGAAAAATATCCACTTACCAATAAGCCTCCTCCCCACATTCCTGGCATCAGCATAGCTTTCTTTGTGATGTGACCCATCTGTAGATAACGCCATTCCCAACTGGGAAAGAGCAGGAGAGTGTTGGCAACAACAGAAAGCAGGCCCAGGGTCAAGAGGCATGGCCCCAGGATCCTAGCACATGTCCCCACGCACATTGTCAGCAGAGAGCCCTGCAAAGATGAAGAAAAGTGTCACAGACTGTGTAAGCATTTCTGTTTTCTCTGGCTTTAGAGCATTTTGTTTGAGTACATGTGATCCACAATGCATATGGGTCCTGTAGTTTCTTGAGAAATACTGCTGATTGGTGTGTTTTCCCTCAAACCAGTGAAGGACACCGTTGAAATAAATTTCATTGCCAATTTGCACATGGAGTGAGGTATGCCATCTTGTCCTTTGCCAGACTGCCCCAGCCCCAATGGTCTGCACTGGCTGTTAAAGGGTCATGTACAGATTAGTCAGAGACACAAGACTCACAGAATACAGATAACTACACACTGAAAACTTGTTAAAAGCAGACCAGGAATGTGTCCATAAGGTATTTTGCCGCCCCCGCCCCCCCACACCGTCAACAGGGCAAAGGGAGAGAGAGTTAAATGGGATGGTTTGCAAATTTCCTAATGTGGAAGCATCATTTCCTTTACTTGCAGTGGTTGGGCTGTAAGTGACATTGCTTAAGCCGTCAAAAATGGCACTGCCCTTGCATAAGAGCAAGGTTTGCAGATGTCTAAAAATATCTTTAAAGCCTCTGTGGTGTGGGGGTGGAGACTCTTCAAAACAGCTCAGCAGAGTATACTGAGTGGTCATGGCATGGAATGCTAACAGGTAGTTGGGGAGATGGGGCAGGGGAATGGAATGGAGTATCCTGAGCAAGAACATTTCACACCACATTTTCTAGCAGGTCCCACCCATTTATTTTAAGGCTAGATGTGCCTTGGACAGCCAGGCTGATGACAACTCTGCAATGCTAGTTTCCTACCCAAAATACCCTGACCCTCTCCTGACTGTCTTTCCCATTACCTGGGCATGCAGTAACATGTCATTGACACATGAATGGCACATTTTAAATGGATTTATACTGGACCATCTAGTCATCACTCTACTTTATCGGTTGTTCAGTGATGTTTCCCCGGTGCTTCTGCAGCTCAGTTGGTTAGAGCATGGTGCCGATAACACCAAGGTCCCAGGTTTGATTCCTGTATGGAGCAGCTGCATATTCCTGGGGTTTGGATTAGATGGTTGCTCAGGGTACCTTCCAACTCTGCAATTCTATGACTATTGCATCCAAACTTTAACTTTGCTCATTCCATCGTCCATGCTCCTGCCATCCCTGCTTCCCTTCCCCGCAGCAGTAAGTCAAACTGCAATGCCAGGCCACCAAACTTCAATTTGCACACTTTAAAAAGCTTTGTTTGGGTTATGACTGGTGTGTTAAACCATCCTTGTTTGCAGGGGGGGCGGGGGGCAGACCACAAGAATGCCAGCATATGGCATCTATAAGAAGTATGTGGGAGAGGCACAAGAGTGCAAGTTTCTCTCCCCACACCTTTTCATGTTATTTGTGCTACATTGCCATGCAACCATATTACCATTTGATTTTGCCACTTCTAAAGTTGTGGGTTAAACCACAGAGCCTAGGACTTGCCGATCAAAAGGTTGGCTGTTCGAATGCCCATGATGGGGTGAGCTCCCATTGCTTGGTCCCAGCTCCTACCAACCTAGCAGTTCGAAAGCACATCAAAGTGCAAGTAGATAAATAGGTACCACTCTGGTGGGAAGGTAAACAGCGTTTCCGTGCGCTGCTCTGGTTCGCCAGAAGCGGCTTAGTCATGCTGGCCACATGACCTGGAAGCTGTACGCCAGCTCCCTCAGCCAATAAAGCGAGATGAGCGCCGCAACCCCAGAGTCGATCATGACTGGACCTAATGGTCAGGGGTCCCTTTACCTTTACCTTTTAAAGTTTTTATGCTCAGGCTGCGATTCCTGTGCTAAACCGTAGCTCCTTCCAACACCCTGACAGGAACGCAGCTGTACAGCATTGACAAAAAGTTTGGGACAGTGGGTGTGTCACAAAGAAAGGCATTTAATTTGGAACATTGCCAGGGTACCCTAGTGCTATAGTGCAACAAAAGCAAAATAACAGTAACAATCAGAACATCTGAGGTTCAAAAAATCATAGGATTTCAGCAGGAAGCTGTGGGCTACGCAGGAATTGTTAATGAAGCAGCATGGGCATCCTTAAACTTTTACAGGCACAAATAGCATTGGATGCAGGAGTGCATTTAACCACCCTGGTACCTGCAAGTCAAGAGCACAAATCAGCATGAATGCACAATAAAAAGGACATCCAGAGTGTCCCCCCCCCCCGTTCCTTGTTATTCTTCTCTCTCCCAGGTGGATGGTTTTGATTGCCTTCTCCTATTTTCCCAATACACAGCTTCTCCTTAGGTCACAAAATTGGTAGCTGACGTATGTTTGGGAAAAGATGCTCCCCTACCCAAATCCCATATAATTGCTGACTCTTTAGGCAAGAACTCCAAAAACCTCTGGAAGTTCAGCAAAGCATGATATCCCGCACAAAACACCCCATACCACACTCATGTAATTCAGCATGGCCCTTCCCCTCTGGAGACTTATGGCTATATGTTTTTTAAAAAACACATATTCCTTACTCCCAAAGAAATTCCAGAAGGATGTATACAACTTAGCAACTTCTAACAGTTACAGTCGGAGATTATACAGGACTCTCACATACCCACACATGCCAGCACCTGGTGAAGACCACCTCTTTATTTCAGCTGGCATTTCAAGTAAAGACCCCTCGCCCCAACATACACAGCAAGTTTATAGTTAATTTTATCTAGTTTTATTTGTTTATTTCATAAAATTTATAAACTGCTTGTTTGCAAGAAACCTCAATGCGGTTTACAAAAAGATTAGAGAAAAAGATAATTTTGTCTCTGTTCTGTTGCCTTCTTGCACATCAGGTAGAGACTATGGGTTGCCATATGTCCTCTTTATCCAGGACAGGTCATTTCATGAGAGTCGTCATAGCAATCCATAGTTAAAAGTAGAGGTCGGCAAATGTGTCCTCTTTTTTGCTCTCTAAAATACGGCAACCCTACAAGTAGTATATAAATGAAATAATAATAAACTAACAATACTGTGCTTCCACCTGGATAGCCACATGCTATTGTAAATGGGACACTGAGATATCACAAAAGGGTAGTAGACATCAGAGTTTGTTTGTTTTTTAATAACTGGATTTCCCCTAGAAATGGTAAATCTTGATTAAATGAGGGCAGGGAGGAGGGAATATGGGTTGCCATTTGATGATGACAACGTTGTGTGAGCACTGCAGAAACATGAATGCATGAGGAGTACTGATCTATTATACAGCCAGAAAGAAGCAACACCTGTTTCAGTTTATAGTCTAGAAATGTCCTGAATCCATCTCAGCTGGGAAATGGAAAGTGAATTCCAGTTTCAGGTTCCTCAACTCTTTTGCCACCACAGCAAACCCACCATCAGCTGGTCCTTACAGAATTAATTCCTCCCAGGCCTTTTACTTACCTTTGAGAAATAGAAAGCACTGATGGAGATCCAAGGAGCTGGTGGTATCAAAGTTGCGCTCAGCTCCAAAGGTTGTTGCCGTTGTTGCAATAATCCACACAAGAGAGGTTTCTCTGGAAAGGGCACCAACAGCTGGCAACTATTTATAATCTTCTGGCGACTGAAACCTGGGCAGGCCCCAACTTATTTTCTCCCTAGATGGTCAGACCTGGATCTAACTAGTTTTTCTTTAATCACACCAGTCACATGACCCATCTTCCCATGATGGGTAAGTCCAACAGCTCCGTACTCTTCTAAAGGAAAAATTGCCCATAGAGGGAAATGACAAATGAGTGATTAGAAGAAAACTGTTTCTGTGAGGAAGTAGGCTTAAGGGCGGCAGTTGTACATGAAGCAAGCTTGCAACATGCTCAAACAAAACAATGCTAGAGGGACAGTGGTGCTGCTCTGTTGCAACAAAAACAATAAAAGGGTCTCTCCAGGTGGTTGTTTATTGTGCATGCAGTCCACATGGCATCAGCAGCATGAAAATGCCCGCTTATTTTGCCCACCACCACCAAGAGGTGCAGATTTGCACTGGGAGGTGGGTCCAATCATGTTAAAAACAACAGTGATTGCTACATCCTTGACCACCAGGGATGGGCTATCAGTGGGTCACATGACATAGGAGGTGCCCAATAGGAGCTGACTACCTGCCTGGTAGGTGAAATTGCCACTAATGCCCCAGCCAAAGCTGCCTTTCTTCACACTGCAATTAACAAGAATGCACATATGTTATAGAAAGGTGTACAAGCACATTCAGTGGTGGAAGAAGAAGAAGAGTTTGGATTTGATATCCCGCTTTATCACTACCTGAAGGAGTCTCAAAGGGGCTAACATTCTCCTTTCCCTTCCTCCTCCACAACAAACACTCTGTGAGGTGAGTGGGGCTGAGAGACTTCAAAGAAGTGTGACTGGCCCAAGGTCACCCAGCAGCTCCATGTGGAGGAGCAGAGACACGAACCCGGTTCCCCAGATTACAAGTCTACCGCTCTTAACCACTACACCACACTGGCTCTCAGGTACCTCGGGTTATAGACACTTCAGGTTACAGACTCCGCTAACCCAGAAATAGTACCTCGGGTTAAGAACTTTGCTTCAGGATGAGAACAGAAATCGCAAGGCGGCGGCATGGCGGCAGCGAGAGGCCCCAATAGCTAAAGTGGTACCTCAGGTTAAGAACGGTTTCAGGTTAAGAACATACCTCCAGAACGAATTAAGTTCTTAACCTGAGGTACCACTGTATATAAAATCCATATAAAAAATCTGTACCTGTTGCCTTGTGGGACATCTTCGGGAGAAGAAAAGGCTAAGGAGTAAACCCTATACAAATCCAGAGTGGAGTCCCTAAAATGGTTGGATGGCGCATTGCACACCTCCTTCTGGCAACTCCTGCAACCAAGCTGGTGCCAAATGTATTGCTCTGTTTTCCTTCGGACCACATCAGTGGGGCCAAGAGGGGGGTCCTGTCATCTGGGCAACCAGGACCTCCTTACACACTGCCCAGGCTTGTGCCCTGGGGAGGTCACTTCAGTGCTGCTAACACCACAAAAACAATGTGGGAGGCAGCAGGCGCTGTGATTCTCCACCCCGGGAGGTGCACTCCATTGTCTCTTGAGACAGATGGATACCAGCAACAATATATATACAGTGGTACCTCGGGTAACAGACGTTTCAGGTTATGCGTTTTTGGTTTGTGCACTGCGCCGAACCCAGAAGTACCAGAGCGGGTTACTTCCGGGTTTCGGCACTCATGCATGCATAGAACCGCTAAATCACGACCCACGCATGCGCAGACGCGGCACTGCAGATTGCAAACATGCCTCCCGAATGGATCACGTTCGCAACCCGAGCTTCCACTGTACATGGCTCAATTCAGAGCCCTCAAAATAAATCTTTTTTTTTTTTTAAGTGCTCTCATTATCACCCACCCATTTCCAAATTAATCTGGATGGAGTTAGGCCAACACTATGTGCATCACCTTCACAGTCTATAAAGGTAAAGGGACCCCTGACCATTAGGTCCAGTCATGGCCGACTCTGGGGTTGCGGTGCTCATCTCGCTTTATTGGCCGAGGGAGCCAGCGTAAAGCTTCCGGGTCATGTGGCCAGCATGACTAAGCCACTTCTGCTGAACCAGAGCAGCGCACGGAAATGCCATTTACCTTCCCACCGGAGCGGTACCTATTTATCTACATGCATTTTGACATGCTTTCAAACTGCTGGGTTGGCAGGAGCAGGGACCGAGCAACGGGAGCCCACCCCGTCGCAGGGATTCAAACTGCCGACCTTCTGATCGGCAAGTCCTAGGCTCTGTGGTTTAACCCACAGCGCCACCCACGTCCCTCACAGTCTATGGACAAATGTTTATCTATGGTGGGTTACTGCAGTCTGCGCCCTCTGTGCAGCTCAGCTTCAGATGTGCCTGGTTGGTGTGTGTCCCATGTAAAGGTATACTTGCTGAACTAAGAGGGTGGAAAGCTTTGATGTGGATGCACCCAGGATGTCAGGGAAGACCTCTATGGAAATATCTCACAGGGGAAGAATGACACATAAAAAAACCAAGAAAAGTCAATGCACTGCTATAGTGCTCCATGAGAAGTGGGTGGCGCTTTGGTCTAAACCACTGAGCCTCTTGGTCTTGCTGATCAGAAGGTCGATGGTTTGAATCTCTGGGAAGCTCCCATCGGTCTGTCCCAACTCCTGCCAACCTAGCAGTTTGAAAGTATGCCAGTGCAAGTAGATAAATAGGTATCACTGCAGTGGGAAGGTAAACAGTGTTTCCATGCACTCTGGTTTCTGTCATGGCGTCCTGTTGTGCCAGAAGTGGTTTAGTCATGCTGGCCACATGACCTGGAAAGCTGTCTGGGGGAAAATGCCTGCTCCCTTGGCTGAAGTGAGATGAGCGCCACAACCCCATAGTCGCCTTTGACAGGACTTAACCGTCCAGGGGTCCTTTACCCTTACCCTTTTTAGTGCTCCATATTTCAGCTCCAGCTTACTGTATCATTATATGGGTCAACCATTCTCAACTGACTTACAAAAGTCAGGTGGTTCCACCAAGAACAACAAAATTCCCTACAGTGCGAACACGCGCGTGCGCACACACACACACAACTCACCACACTGAAACAGCTGAAGTGTATAAATTACATTGCGATTTTCAGAGAATTGAGGAAGAGGAGGGTTCATTTTTGGCACCACTGGGGAAATGTTGCAACTCACTCTTGTGTTCCAGCTACGTCACGTCAGCCACACAACTCTCTGTTTGGATCAGCTGTCTTGAGAGCAAGTCTGGTGTGGTGATTCTACTTTCACATTTCAGGCACTTCATATAATGTTAGAACTCCTACAGAGTTCACACCAGTGCTAACAAGCGAACCACCACATGCTGATGTATCATCAACATCAGCTGGCCTAGTGCCACTTATAAAACCACCATGACAGCTGTCAATCACTGAAGAGCTCAGAGAGCTTTTTTTATTTTATTGCATTAATAAATTATTATTGCAGATTGAGTGCCTGAATGCTATAGCAAGAATTTTAAAGTGATGGCCTGGCAGGGTGGGGATGGCATGGGGCAATATTTGTACTCAAATATATTTTGCTGCCTGAGACAGAGCAGCATATGTTGCCCCCCACCCCCATAGGTCAGTGTGTAAAGTACCCAAGGCTGGCCACATTTTGTGGGGAACTGAGGCAGAAAAACCAACAAGCCTCTCTTCTCCTCTAACACAAAAATGGTAACCCTAATAAATTAACTAATAATTTGTGAAGCCATTTGTGAAATCGGCTGCCTCACTCTACCTAATGGGAGAACCAGCCTGCTCCACTTCAGGCAGCAAAATGTTTTTGACCATTAATGCCAGTTGCCAAAGCAAGATTTTAGCAAAGCAAACCTGCACATACACCAAAAAGGGCATCAAATAACCAGTGCTATTTTCTCTTGGAAAACCATGAACACCTCCCTCATTCTCTTAGAATGGCAATGGTGCCCACCTGAGAGGTGCCAGAACTGTCAAGTTCCAGCTGGAAAAAAAAAGCCCTGAAAATAACTATGATGGTGCATCCTTAGAACTACGACTAGTTTCATTCTCTCTTTTTTAAAATTAGTTTTCCAAATTATTACAAATCAAACCAAATTATTTTAATACAATTTCTTAAAATCAGGTTTCTTGCTCCTGTTGCAAACATATGTCAAATCATTTCCTCCCATAGCTGCATCATCTCTTATTTAATGTCCAATTGATCCTTCACTTGTTGTTAGTCCATTCTTGCAGCTGACCACATTTTTCCCCTCTTTACAAACAGTGCCTCTGTTATCTCTTATAAATTCCATTTCACGTCTGTAGTCCTTCATATACATTGTTGTTTCAGACCTGGTGTGCTGGGAGAATTAATTACGATCTTCCCTTGTTCAGTTCTTTGCAGTGTTTATCTGGATGGGACAAAGTCGCATTCCATTCCTTCCGCTGTTTACCGACTAGCATACAAGCTGTGGCCATAAATAACTCACAGAGTGCATGTCCAGTTTCCGCCATTAAAATTCTGCTCTGGAGTTCTTCCTCAGCACACAGTTAAAAACAAAATCTTTTCTCAAATTCGGCCTCTTGCCAGATCTATTCAGCAGCCGTTCATTCATCTTGCTCTGCATTGCTCCCTCACAATCCTGGTCCAATCCAAAGATAATTTTAAATAAAGTCCATTCAACCTCGGTCGAGGTGGGAGGGCATAAATTGTTGTTAAATTCCTTGTTGAGCATAAAGACACACACACACACCTTTTCCATGGTAACAGACAGAATAACATAGCCAAGGCTACACAAGTCTCTTTCATTTTACAGGGGAGGACAAGAAGAAAAAAGACCATTTGAAAATCGTATGAAAGCACAAAGTACCTTGTCCTCCCCCTTCCTTTCCTGGCTGTTGTGATGATTCTCAAACTTCAGGAAAAGCATTCAGATACAGTGGTACCTCTAGTTACGAACTTAATTCATTCCGAAGGTCCGTTCTTAACCTGAAACTGTTCTTAAGTAGAGGCGTGCTTTCGCTAATGGGGCCTCTTGCTGCCACTGCGCCACTGGTACACGATTTCCGTTCTCATCCTGGGGAAAAGTTCTCAACTCGAGGTAACTCTTCCAGGTTAGCGGAGTTTGTAACATGAAACGTTTGTAACCTGAGGTATTTGTAACTTGAGGTACCACTGTACCTTCAAAGAGCCAAGCTCAGTCCTTTTGGCAGCTGATTGATTGCAGCACATTGTCATATGTCGGTCCAGGAGCGCCTCTTTATTAACGCCAATATTCCAGATTAAGGAGGAACCAACCACTCCTCTAAATGTTGCTGGGCTCCAACTCCCATCATTCCTGACCAGTAACTATATTGGCTGGGGCTAATTGGAGTTGGGGTCTAGTAGGGGGAAAGAGCCTTGCTCAGGGAAAATCCTTTTTTGAAAAAAGGATAGGGCATGGATTCAAACAGTGGAAGAGTCACTACAGTGAGTATTGGTTAAATAAACAATAGGTGGGGATTTCAAACTGCCATGGGTGGGTAGGAGTGGAATTAGTGCATGATGTTCAGTATGTTGGCTGGGCTGATATTACCTGGATGTATTTGTGATATTGATAAAGTCTAGTCTAGGGAAGATGAGTACTGTCTCCACTCCCCTGAAGAAGTTGGGCCATCCTTATCTTTCAACATATTTCTACATCTGATAATTTAAGCACTCCTATATTAGCAGTACACCTTGCATCACACGTGATTATTATTGAGCAACTGCCTAAAGAGAGTGGGTGTGCCCTAGTTCTCCTCCCACTCAAAATTTGTCAGCTTTAAAAAATAAATCTTGAAGTTGCGTAAGAATTGTCCATCTAGCAGCCACAATCACGCCTCCCTTGTATCAGCGTAACTTACAGTTTCCATGTTCTTTCCCAGTGTGACTCTTGCAATCTCGTTAGCAAATGTACAGGTTTACATGACTGTGGAAAATACGGTCAGGCAACTTTAACTCTTTGAACCACGATGACTGAGCAAGTGAGTCGCCTCAGTCTCCACTTCTGCACTCTATTGCTTTTTGAAACATAACATTTTCGCACACACTTGGAAACACGGCACATTGAAGTGGAAACATTTGCTCCTCTTTAATATAGGTACAATTTTGACCCTTATTACACAATATGTGCAAATTTCCAGATGTTTTACAACTAGTCACAATCTCAGGTTCCTCATCTGTTAAATGAGGTCAATGTTTTATAGCACGTCTTTTAAACATTTAGGGTTGTTTTCAACTAGTTTCTTCAGAGTAGACGCAATGAAAATAATGAACCTAAGTTGATAGTGATAATTAATTGAAACAGGTCTACTCTGAGGAAACAATAGTTGACGACAACCCTTAGTTCAGGCTTCCTCAACCTCGGCCCTCCAGATGTTTTTGGCCTACAACTCTGATCCCTAGCTAGCAGGACCAGTGGTCAGGGATGCTGGGAATTGTAGTCTCAAAACATCTGGAGGGCCAATGTTGAGGAAACCTGCCTTAGTTCCTTAACAAATGCTACATAATACAGTGGTACCTCAGGTTAAGTACTTAATTCGTTCTGGAGGTCCGTTCTTAACCTGAAACTGTTCTTAACCTGAAGCACCACTTTAGCTAATGGAGCCTGCTGCTGCTGCCGCGCCGCTGGAGCACGATTTCTGTTCTCATCCTGAAGCAAAGTTCTTAACCCGAGGTACTATTTCTGGGTTAGTGGAGTCTGTAACCTGAAGCGTATGTAACCTGAAGTGTATGTAACCCGAAGTACCACTGTATGTCCACAGGACCATAGCTCAATGGCCAAGCATGTTTTGAATGCATAAGGTTCCAAGCAGGATTAGATATGACCCTTGTCTACAAATCCTTGAAAGTCATTGCCCAACAATATAGGCAATACTAAGCTAGGACTAATGATTTGACTCAGTCTAAGGGAGCTGAGAACAGGCAGGGGAGGCTCTGCCAGCTTCTAACAGCAGCACTGAGCTGTGTCCCCTTCCTCTCAACCCCACTATACATGTCTACAATTTTTGCACACAACTTTTAACCTAGGTTAAAGGCCAGGTGGTTCTTTTAAAATGAGATTCAGAAGCAATACAAAACACACAAGTGGCTGAGATTAAAGATTTTATTCTAAAACAGAAAGCAATGTATACATACCAAGCAAGCACTTCAATCTGCCACCTGGAAGCCCTCAAGAAGCGGCGAAGAGACTCCCTCAGACAGCCTCAGTTTGCATGGCCCTGTGGCCCATCAGTCCGTGCATAAGCTTCAAAGAAACTCTGCCCAAACCATCTGATTTTATAGTTAGCCACCCCCTCCCAATGCCTCACTTTCTCAAAACAATGTCCAACATCAAAGAAGATACCCAGCATTATCACCCACAACTGATGAGGCAGCTATGTGTGTGTGTGTGGGGGGGGCTTCACCTCCTCCCAAGGTTCTCAAGACATCTAAGACTGTTCTCACACCATCAGAAAACTTAACAAGAGCAAGGGAGGGGGAAGGAACAGAGGCAGGAAGGGCTCAATGTCAGATCACTAACTCCTCAATATGTTTTGTCTTCCGGAGGCATTTCCCCTACAGTAACTAAATGTGAACATTGGGGCTTCAGTTCCTAAACACTCCTGCAAGAGGAAGTACCACAAGTGTTAGGACATCTGTTGTCAAAATGGTAGCTTCTCTAAATCCTCCACTTTCTAATGCACAGTGTATTAATCTTTGATATAAAAGAAGTCCTACCTAAAAGAAACGGGGTAGAGGCAATAATCATATTGAAATAATCATTTGATAGCATATGCCCACCCTTAGGAGCCTATTAAAAAAACACAAAAAACAGGACATCTTTTGAAAAACAATGCTCATGTGGACTCGCCACCACTATTTTTAAAATTTAGTTCAGAGCCAATAACCTAAGAGTTTAACAATATGTGTGGCTGCCACTTAAACTGTAACCCCTGTAATGTTCACTATTTTCCCCATCCCTGCTCAGAATCACTGCCTGCCACTTGCAAGTAATGGGGAAACAGTTATGTCACATGATCACATCACATATTTATTTACTAGAAAGTCAGCAGGCAGACACACACTGTTAGGTCCTTGTCTCTGAAATTTTGCCTTCACAGAAAACACATTTTTCCTTTTGTATCCCAGGAGAACTTATTCCCTTCTAAAAATCAACAGGCTAAGAATTAGTGAAAAGGTCTGCTTTATTTCCAGGATCAAAATATTACAGTAGGAAGGGCATTTACACATATTTATAAAAATGCAGCAATTGTATATATATATGTATATATATGTATATCAGAGGTTGCCTTGAGTTTGGTCCTTCCCATCACAGCAAGCTGAAATCTTCTCTTCTCCCCACCCATTTTAGAATTCTCATAATTACAAAGGAAACAGCTTCTACTGAAAAATGTAGCAGATCAGTTTTACATAGCTTAAGCTATAAAGTTTTAAGATCGCAACCCAACATTAAAAAGTCAACCAAATGTCTTGAAGGGTACCATAACTTTGATTATAACAGTATCCAAACCATATGCTCCCAGCTTAAATAATTTGTAATTTAACACCTCAACCCCCCCCACCCTATAACCTGTCATTCTATTTTTAATTTCAGAATTCTTTTTGGAATTTGCCTTTCAGTATTATTCCTGTAGCGTTATTAGTGTTAACGTGGTACATCTATATACATTTTGGAACATTTCCATGTGCTATGCTTGACACTAAAAACTAGCTTCATAATCCTTGTTTACCTGTGTTGCATCAAAGACCTCTCTCTAAAATCCAGGTTTCAGGAATGATTTGATAGTGTTGCAGTGGGGGGGGGGGTTTGGAGAGAAAAGGGTATCAAAAGCCTCCTACATACACCTTTGCTTCTTCATCATAAGCTTCCATAGCAAAGCAAATCCACCAAGGGAACTGAATACGAACCTAGGGCCCTGAAATGAACTAAAGCACAGTCTTGCTAACATTGAAACACTGGAAAAGATATTCAGGTTAACACAGTGAGGATTATCTTGTTAATAAATCTGCAGGCACCTGGAGGCAATCAAAAACTAGGTTCAAATGCACAGCACATCTTAAACAATTTGAGTCCAAATATCTTCTCGAAAAGTACATGCTGAAATACAAGGCCTGTAAGAGCACACTATTAAGAACAGTACAGTTTAAAGTTTCAAATTGGTACGCCTTTTTATTTATATGCTGCTTTTCTGCTCTCAAGGCACTTTTTACAGGAACACTGGTATCAAGACCTTCTCACCCCAATACATTGCATATCTTAGAACAATTCTGTATCACATGCCTGTTAAGCTGCTGAACTGCTTTAAGGATACAGTAAAACATAGGAAAGATTAAAAACCAATTCATCTGAAATACCTAGTACTTAGAAAAGGCATTTTAAACCATCAATAAGTTGCCTAAATGGTGCCTCAGAAACTCAATCTCTCCACCCCCATGCCCCCTTCTCAGTCTGTCTTTAGAGCTTGATATGTGGAATAAGGACAGCGAGAGTTTGCACAAATTGTCTACTCCCTAGATCTTACAATCCATTCAGTAGGACTGATCATTCAGAAACCATGCAAGTCACTTGTGTACTTTGAAAAATGCTGCATAAGAAGTAAACTGCCGAAAGATGCCTATCTTAATGACTAACAATGACTAAAACCAAAAGGATGCTTACCTAACCCATTTCAAAGCATTTTGTAAAAGCCATCTAAAAACAGTGGATTGTGACCAATGGCTTAGCCGACAGTGCTTCTGCTAGCTCAAGTCTGGCTACCCAGTTTTCATCAATCCCTTTACATACTGCAGGCCCCATTCTGTTCCGGAGGGTTCCCCAACCCCATAAGCAGCATCTGGGGAGACTTAGAAGGGTAGGGGTCATCAGTGAAAATCAGGTGCCCCAACTTCCACAAGTGGAAGCACTTCTGCTAAAGCAAAGCCACCACTGGATACAAGCCAGCTTTAAATTAAATCTTTCACCTACTGCTGGTGAAAAGAAAGAGTGGGAAATGCACATAAGGCTCCTTATGCTTGGTGTACTTAGAATGAATGCAACAGTTATCGTCATTAAGCAGTGAAAGGCTTGCACTAACCAATGCCTAAAAAGGTTTAGCTGGGGAATAAATAAGTTGGTGTGGACTATGGGACGGGGGGCCAGGAGAAAGTAATACTATTACAACTTGGCAGAATTTTATCCAACCAAGTCATACTCAGAGTAGAATCACTGAAATTAATGAACCTAAGTTAGTCATGTCTATTAATGTCAATGGATCTACTCTAACATTGGACACAACCCATTGGACCTATTATGAGTATGACACCCAATGGATTCAGTTCTCTTTCCATAATTGCACTTTGCGATCTCACCAAAGCAGTAGAGTGCAAACAGCATCTTCTTCTCAGAGTAACATGCACCTTACAAATATATAGGGTGAGTGTGTGAGTCTCAGTTTTACAAACTAGTAACTAACCAGGCAATTATTTGACTTTACACTTTTAGCTTTAACAGGTAATGTTGCCTTTCATCCTTCGCTAAGATCATTAACTAAGCAAATCAAATGTATGCTGGCACTGGTGTTGTTTTTTTAAAAGAAGTTTCGGGGGGTTTGTCAAAAGCTAGATTTCTTAACCAGCACTCAAGTATGACTCCCTTAACGTACTTTATTTGTGAATTTACACACTGCCAACAGTGTGGTTCTTTAATTATGGCCTTTGTGGTCAAATATCCACCAACATCTTAGAGAAGCAAGGGGTAATTTTTTCCACTGTACAATGTAGTATAAGCATTTTAATCTGCAAGAATGATCCTTGTGGGTCCTTATCAAGTGTGTGGCAACATTATGACCATCTTTTTAACTGGGGTTCAATTACAGCAAGTTTTACCAAGCCGAGGAAGCCACACCATACCTACCTTAATTAAATGGACAATTACAACAAATAGTGGCAAGCAGCTGTCTGAACAACTTGAGCTTCAAGAACACCAATATTACTGCTTGAAACTATCTTATTTTATGTTGTTAGCATCTTAATTTAACTAAGCGTTTTTAAATTAACAGAAGAGCACAAGAGAAAGGCTTTCCTTAGAGCCGAGTACCTGTACAAATACACTGAAGCCCAGTGTTGACAGAATTCCAGAAAGGTACAGTTAATGAAAACAGCTTTTGAGTTATGACAGAAGAGGTTTAATAAGTTTTACATTCATGGTCAGTACCTTGCCATATTCCACTGATGGTAAAATCCTGACAGAAGATGAGAATCAATCCCGCATTCCCCCAGTTTTAATTGTGACAAGGAAAGAAGAAGCCCTGAAGCTATAGACCAAGCACAGATGGTTAGGAGCACAACGGTTAGATTATACTAGACCTACTGACTACATCACCTTCTTTTAAAGCAACTCATCCCATCTGCAACAAAAGGAACACATACAAATAAACTCAAACATATGTTCTAAGGTGGTTCATTTTGCGCCTTTCTGGGAACTGTGCTTGTGATGACTCCCAAAGGGCTACAATGGATCAATGGATCTTCAGCTGTTTCCATTTTTTTCTCCACATGTGGGCAAGACTTTTGACATAAGCATCTGGGCATGTGCTAACTGCATTGAAAGCCTGTGTGCATGCCAACCTGTGGCAAGTCAGTTGTGTGCACTTGCCACCGCATGCAGTATTCGGCTTTCAGCATATGTTGGTACCCCATGGGGAAAAAACCTGTTTGTCAATGCAGCTAGCACATGCTGAAATGTTTCTCTAAAGAAACCCACAATATTTGGTCATGTGACCGGTTGAAAAATAAAATATATTAAAGAAAATAGATTTCTTTTTTTTCTTTTTTTGAGGGGAATGAGAAACTTTTCTTATTCTGGCTGTTCAGTGCCCCCAGCATGCTTGATATACAGACAGCGCTTCTGATTTTGATACAGCAAACATGACTTCCTCCAGCATCAAAGCCAAGCAAACCTATCCTGTTGTTTCCATATGGTTCATTTGCTAAGAGTAGCATGAAAGGAGGCAGAGAAAAGAGAAGCCAGCAAACTGCTGCCTGATTTCAGCTCTGTAATCCCATGGAGCCAACTGCACACTGGTGAGTTAATATTGTAGGCAAAGATAACATGGGTGGGCAAGGCTGGGAGTACTAATTCCTTTCCTGCACGAAGACAGTCTCTTGAGGACAAAGACCAGCCTCCTGTAATGTGATGTCATAGTCCAGATGGGAAAGTTTCCTTCGAGGAAAGTTGGTGAGGAGTTCAAAACGTTCATTGGGGTATCCTTTCGACTGTACATGTTTGATGAGAGCCTGGAGAGAAAGCAGAGACCAGTGTCTTAGTGATGCAGCACCAAAATACAACAGGGTGGTGTCCAATACAGTTCTTTTAGCACAAGGACTTCTGGCTGTGAAACACAACTTACCCTCCCTCCTAAATCTGTTCTGGGGTTTCCCAACCCTAGAACTCTCCCCCAACCCTCCAGAGAAGATTTGGGGAGGATGTAGGGAGATGAGAGGCACAGGAAGTTCCACCGCACAAATGGAAATATTGCACTACTTTGCTGGATACCGTAGTTTTCAATGCAATGTATGACAACTTATTATGGAAAGCTACTTGAGCAAAAGAGCAGCAATCGCTACTGTAGGTCTTTAACCTACACTCTGATGGCATTGCTTTTATCACGGCATATACTGTGTTGTGAATGCCTAAGTTAGCAAAAGGTAGTATGAAGGACCATTAACCTTCCTCAACAAGGAGCAGGACATTTAGACAGTAGAACACTCTAGACAAGAATTTGGGATCCAGTCTTGGATAGAGACCTGACAGAAGACTAGGCTGTTAAGAGGTGGTTAGAAGTCACACATGTAAGGGGAAAGCATATGTTGTACTATAAGAAGTGTAAGTGGGGGAAAACCAGGTAAACAAAAGCGTGTCTGAAATGCACACAGAGACTGGAAAGGACATTAAGACCAAAAAAGCAGTGATTCTTCAATCACTTCTACTTACCAGAAGCTTAGCTTGTTCAGGCAGTGAAATTTGTTCCCTCTTCCCATCTGGATACCTTAGCATTAGCTGTGCCTTTGGTCCTAATAGAAGAAAATCACAAATAAAACAGAATACATGAACAAGCTTTAGCAATCTGTGTGCTGATAATTTAGTACATATCAATATGGAAATGTACACGCTTCAAAAAGTTTTGAGTTCATGTGAGGGCTCATAGCTTAGTGGTAAGCTACATACTTTGCATGGAGAAGGTCCCAGGTTCAATCCCCAGTGAAGATACACTTAGCAGGGTTGGGAAAGGCCGTTGGCTGAAACTCAAGAGCCACTGCCAGCCAGAGTGGACAGTACTGGGCAATATGGACCAATGGTCTCACTCACTATAAAGCAGCTTCATATTTTAATAACTATTCCTTCACCACCAGAATAAAAGCCCCATAATGGATTTAGCAGACTGAATATTTAAGATTAGTTTTTTTTAATGACAGGAAATATTTAACCACCACACTTACCGTTCACATTAAGTTCCTTCACTTCTGCTTCTGGCTTAGCCCCAATCTCCTCTACTACCCCAGAATCCATGCAAGATAGTCCTCGGTGGTTTGTTACCACCTCTGGTTCAGTCCTTGCTGTGGGCTCAGGTTGGGGCCTTCTGCCTTCCTCTTTTCTACAGCCCAAATCCTTATGTGGAGATTTCCTAGACTTGGCAGGATTCTCTGGCTCATCATCATCAGAACCACAAACAGAAATAAATTCCTCACTTCCAGAGAAAAGCTCCGATTCAGACTCTTCATCTGATCTGCTTTCCTGCTTGACTTGGTCAGAGTCAAAATGTGTCTCCTGTAAAGATGCTCTGATGGCAGCTTCCAGCTGGCTATCTTCACTCGCATCAATGAGACTCTCCTAGTTAATATGACCATAAAGCAAAAAGGGAGACATTATATTACACTGAGAAGTAGGGCAGAGACAACAGAAAATTATTCCTCCTTTCTATGAATACTTTTGCTTACAAAGCAAGGTATTACCTTTTTTTGGATGTTAATGTGGAGCATGTCATTATCAACATCATCATCATCATCATCAATATTATGACCTGTCCTCCATCAGCAAATCCCATTAGGATATCAAACATTTCCCAAGAATAAATTGGGACTTCTCCCCATATTACACTACCACCGCTTGCCCACTCACCCCCCCATCATCCTGCAGACACTTGCCTGGTTGGACCCCTTACCTGCTGCCGCCGCTTGCCCACCTAAACCACCCTCCCACACCATCCCACCACTGTTCACTTGCATGCCATCTTACTGGCTTGTGTGTATGAGTGCCTGCCACTGCACTCCACCACGCACTGCCCCTCATTTGTGTGCCACTGCTGGCTGTGTGCTGCCACACACGCATGAGGGCCGCAGTGATGTACTTCTGGAAGTGGCACTATACTTCAGGAAGCTTCAGTCCTCCTCATGTGTGTGTCTGTCTTTTGGTTCCCTGCTCTTTTCTGCGCTATTGGCTGAAATCCGGGGACATCCCAGAATGGAATCATAAGCCAGGGCTGCTTCCATAATTCTGGGATGTCCCAGTAAAAATGGGAGAGTTGGAGGGTCTCAACAATGATTATAATTATTATACTCACAGAACGAGAACGCTTCTGGGGAGGGCTAGTGGAATGTCCATCCAGTTGTCCATGCTCACCTAGGAACCCAGTCACTTGGTCCAAAAAAGAAGTTACATCTAGCTGGTGCCACTCAACTAGCTTCTGTCCTATTTAAAATAGTAATAAACCATACTTCAATAATTGGAGTTTCAAAATATCAGACAGAATGAAACAGTAGCAGACAGAATGAAACAAAATAGAAGCCCTGACTTTACAGAATTTACATTTGCACTGCAATATGCTGGAGATTTTAACCCACGTGTGTTATTTTGAGAGGACTCCTAACACACTTGCAAAATGATTCTGTAAAGGGAACAGCAGGATCAATTCCAGTGGCTGGAAAGTAATAAATGCTAATCTTTCTCTTAACCCCAGATATCAAATAGCCAACTGCACCTAATGGACTTAAAGTAACATGGGCAAAGCAACAGTGAACACTGACCCAGCTAGATCATACTCTGGTCCTGCATTCTAAAAGCAGTCAGATGCCTCTGGGAAGATCATGAAAAAGATGAGAAAGCAAAATCCCTCTCTTATTTGAGCTAAATGGAGATATACCTTGAAACACAGTAATCTTGATTACAAAGCAATCAGCTCCCAGTTTACAATCATTTCTAAAGGAAAGTTTTTTGGTATTATTTATAAAATACCCATAGCTGCAATAGAATCAAGTGTTTCACCTCTTACCTGTCCTAGGGTCCAGGATAGACACATAAGGGAAGTCTGCTAGTTTGTAGAACTGTATGTATCGTTGTCCTTCCTCACTGTCGTGGTACACCTATGGAACAGCCAAGATTTCCTTTTAAATGCTTGAAGAAGCAATTTCACAATATAGCCCAACTTGGAGCCACAACATAGCTAAAATAAAAATTAAATGTAACCCAGATATTGGCTCTGTTACTAAGCTTTTCGTCACTGAGGATAGCAGCCTTCCCACCTGCCAGAAAATGAAGTGCTCTCTGATAAGGTTTTTCACAGCCTCGTTGCTCCAAACGTCACGGTTGAGACACTGACAGGCGAAATCTTGCACATTCTGTATGTTAATCATGAGCCACTTGTTCTGCATCTGACCACACTCCTTGGCCTGAAGACAGGAAACAACAGTAGGAACATTAGCCAAAAATGAAGGTCTAGCAAGAAACAATGCCAGCAATGACGGCTTCTACTTATTGTGGCAGGCTTCAATCAGGACTCAAAAAGGTAATCTGCAAACCAGCCTGACAAGCGGTGTGCAGGGTTAGAGAATTCTGCAGGTCAACTTGTCTTACTAAAGATCACACAGTGATTATCCCAAACTGTTGAATGTCAACATGTCAAGCATAAGAAAGTTTGGGGAGAAAGCATGGGGGGGGGGGTTGAGGTATGGAAATCCAAACCCAGGAGTGGAACCTGAATAAAACATTATGTAATGAAGAACAGGAAACGAGTTATATTGATCTGACCGCAAAACAGACAAGTCAATTCAAGAGCCAAAATTGTGGTGGATTGGCATTATTGATAAACTAGCAGTTCCTTGTTCCATTATTCATTCCCTCTGGTTTTCTGTTTGTATATGCTATTTTTTTTATATTATTGGAGCACCAAGAGCCACTTTCTGATGGTAATTCAGACTGAAAGTGGGGGAGGTGGTAGGGTTTGAAGTTGCAGGAAGAGATCTTACTGGTTTGAGTCACAAAGCTGGCATTGCCTGATTGGTTGGTTGCAAGTTAATGTAGGAGTTTGATCAAGAATGTAATTCTGATCGCTGAATTGCCATACCTGTTGAAAAAAAGAGTGCTATATCAAAATTTGGAATGCTCATATTTCCTGAATAAATAGGGGGGAAATGGTTGGGCTTCCTTAAAAGAGATTTTACTCATGGGTTTGCACCAACTGAATTCTTCATAAAAAGGAAACAATTTCTGATGATTTTGCTTTCTGGAAAATAAGATTTCACTTTGTAAAAGTGAAGTATCTGATCTATTGACTACTGAGTGGTCAACAGGATAAATTGTGGATTGCAGACCCACTGTCAAATCACGCTTCATAGCTATGCTTTGCAATAGCTTTGCCAGCAAACAAACAAGTCATTTCTCCCAATCAAAGAAAAAGGGTGTTACATACGAAAAAGGTATGGAATTTTAAAAATTACCACATTTTAAAATGAACATTTGGTACTAGATGCTCAAAAAATAAGTGTATATTAAATAATCTTTTAGTTGTATTATGTGAAAAGTTTTTAACTCATTTGATACACGAACTATTTGACTGAATCCAAAGTGGCATAATCCAAAGTTCCACTCACACAGCAGGGCTTACCCTTCCTCTTCTTCCCTCAATCTGTCTGAAGGGCCCTCAAGTCTCTGGAGCAGATTTCAGAAAGATACAGGGAGGAGAGTAAAGTCCTTTTGTGTGAGTAGAATTTGTTCCACTTGCACACAAACACCACTGAATACAATCCTATGTTTTTAAGATTTTGTTGGCAGACAATAGGCATTTAAGACTGAAATCTGAAATAGTATTCTTGGATTAGAATTACTGCTTACACCTAAACAGTGAAGTGTGGACTCCTCCTGCCAACGGCTATTAAAATGTATGTATAATTTATTGTTATAACACAGCAATTTTCAAAGCTAGTATACCTTAGAAATTCACATGGTGCAAACTCAAAAATCTCTTTAAATGTGCAAACTTAGTGCTCACATTGTCTATAACTAGTGAATTTGCCAATTCATGAATTCAGGGTAATGTATCTTGCTTCTATAACCTGTAGCAGACTGATATATGGTTTATGCTACAATAATAGAAGTAAAACATCTGCTCCAATTAAGGCAAAGTGGCTGTAGCAAATTTTCAAAGTATTCACAAAAGGACATGGATACTTGACTTTAATAAATGAATTTAATAATTGAATTTTAATAACTGAATTTCTATTTTTTGCTCCACACTGCTGCAACCTTAGCATATTTCCTGTTTTCTGTTTTCTCTCTCTCTATAAAGCTACATTTTATAATGGTATGAAACCCCTCAACTCAGAGAAATGGGCATAAATGTAAGGAAAAAAATGACTGCATCCCAGCTTGAGCCATAGGTTGCTGATTAAATTATTAACTATACAGAGAAGGCAAAGGAAAGTTAGAACATACCAAGTTGTTGAAGAAAAAGATGCACTCTTATCAATCACTTCTACGTCATTTTGCAGTGTATAGGATGCTTTAAAACTCTTCTCAAATACTGTATAGCCTCACAACTATCTTATCAGAAAGATTAGTCTGAAGTACTGACTTGGCTCAGAGTTATCCTTTTAGTTTACTACCAAGCAAGGATTTGAAGCTCATTTTCTCATGTGTGAACATGAGAAACAATAAAAGATACTGGTTTCTTTTTGCTTTAACTGATATACTGCCAAACCTGTCTAGATCTGGAAGAAGATAGAAGGAAAGCAACTCAAAGTAATTAATGTTACAGAATATAAACATTCCTAAAGCTGTGATGGACAAAGGGCCTCCAAGCTCAACAAGACACCACCACTCATGCACCAGACTACCTCTGCATTCACAGTTGTTTAGACATATGTAACTGCATACTGGGTATCAATGGTGATAAAGTGCTGGGATTTTCCATCTGCTTCCTCTCTTCCCCATTCCAATACATGGAAAAACCAACTCATGCCAGTAGTCTAGCTGTGTGAGCCGTTTATGTAAAAGAGGAAACTCTTGTGAAAATGTGGCTCCTCTTATGAAGCAAGAAAACTATGAGACTGTTGCATCTCATGCCAAGTTTCTTATTCTAATGTTTATCATAAACAAAATTAAAAAAATGCATTATTCCATTCCTATCCCACTTCTCCTCCAAAGAGTTGAAGTGGCACATATGGCTCCTCCACATATTATCCTTGAAACAACCCTGAAAGCAGAGAGTTGATGACCAGACAAAGATCACCCAGTGAGCTTCATGGCCGAATGGGGATTTGTTAAAAGTACAGTACTGCTTAGAATCAGTAAAACATTTCACTCTTATTTTGCCTAAAATGATTTTACTCATAAAAAGGTTTAGATTCTAAAGGTGCTTTCAATGCAATACTATGAGGTTCCAGCACGTAATGTAGAAAGAATTGATTGGAAAACATGTGTTGATATGAATTAGAGTCTCCCTGAAGTAGAAACCCACTAGAATCTTACTTTGTAAATCTCTATCGTATTATATAGTAAACGGGGGGGGGGGGGAGTAAACTCTGCCTAAAGGAACTATACAGCAAGTAAGAACACAAAACATTTTAATATAAAAGGCAATGCCAGATCAAAAACTGAAGGAAAATTAATCAGATGCAGGTATATGAAGTTTTATGAGGAATGACTCCATTAAAGACACAGACGTTAGAGGCAGATTTTTACTCAGGGCAGAAAGAGGTGTCATGACTGAGAGTAAGAAATACTACCACAAATTAGAAGGAACTGGAAGAGGATGACAGAATGTGAACCTTTGAAACAAGCTATACTATCGACCTAAGAGTAGCTTATACACAATTTGTTCAATACCCCTTGTTTCAGGAGCACAAAGTCAGGGCAACAAGTACAGCAGATCTTGGTAGAAAATGATTTTTGAAAGTGGTTTCAATGATATGCAGAAATGGAAGGGTTAGAAGAGTATGATGTTATTTACACATAAAAATATAGAAGCTGTTTTAAGTTCTGCAGCTGCAACAGTAATGCTACTTGCAACCAAGGATATGAACATTAGACATGCATCCTTGACCTATTCTGCATACCCAACTGCTAAAGTTTTTTATGAACATTCAGTTTTGTTTAGTTCATATTAATGCTATATAAAATAGGAAGGGTGTTTTGTGAGCCCTCTTTAATGGGTGTAAAGTGTGTGATAAAAAATGGTTTTTATTACAATTATTTAATGTTATCCTACTTTGTTCTTTAGCTACGGGTATAACATACTTACTTGTAAGCGAATTCCACTGAAAACCCAATGATATAAGAAGTTAATTAAAAACAAGACAGATCATTTACCAATCAAGCACACTACTGCCTACTTCTTCACAACAGTTCTTCAGGTTTTCAAGCAAAGATCCTTGCTAACCCAGCCAAACAGAGACCTTTCCCCCCCAAATATCAAGGATTCAACTTATGGCATTATATACTTAAAGCCTTCTCTACTTTGGACAAAACTCCAAATATATCAAAACAAGTGGCCGACAGAAGGATTTGACAAGCCTGACAAAGAGAAAGAGCAACACAGTTTTCCAATGAATAGAAACAGGATTTTTCCATCAAATGGAACTACGAACTGAGCCAGAGTATTTCCAATCCTATTGGGAAGGGCCATAGCACACTGGCAGAGCATCTATCTTGCATGCAGAAGGTCACTGTTCAATCCTTGGCATCTCCAGATAGGCCTGGGAATTGTCCCCCGTCTGAAACCCTGAAAAATTACTGCTAGTCAGTGTAGGCAATAGTGAGCTAGATCGACAAATGGGCCTAACTCAGTGTAAGGCATCTACTTATACCCCTAGTTACAAATATACATATTGCTCAATTATGGACAACACATCTTAAGAAAAGGGGTGGAGGGGAGGATATAGAAGATGGCAGAGGAACAAGCGCAGAAGAGTACTTTTTCAAAAATGAATTCAAATTGCTTAAAAGTTGCCTTCTGTGTCGAAGTTATATAAATACAACTCGTTGCCATCATGCTTAAGTGAATTCTTTAAGCATCATATTGAATTATCAGGCTGCAAACGTACACATACTCACATGCAGCTGGGCCCAGGCTATCACAGAGAAACTATACCAAAGCTCAGCAACCTACCGTTTCAAAACTTCCTTTATGCATCAGATCAATTGGAGGCCTGAAGAGATCTGCAAGGGTGGTGAGTTTCTTGTCTATTGCTCCTCCATTCCGCAACTCTTGTTCCTGCCGAACTGCAGAGCCCAGAAGAAGAAAAATAGGAGGTGAACAACATTTTTACTCCAACATGCTAAACTGCTTTTGGCAACTATAAACAAAACATTTGTTAAAAGTGCAGAAAGCTTGTTTTAAAAGATGAAATCAGAAAGGGAGAAGAAAAAAACAAGGGGAGAGTAAGAAAGTATAGAAGTCACATCTTAACATACTAACAAAGAGTTGTGGGGAATTTGAAAGCTTGCAGACCATTTTATGACATATTGGGTTGACCCTTATATGGACTTTTGAATTTTTCCTAGGAGCCAACATGACTATCATTACTTTTAGTCTGAAGCATCTTTTTCATTATCCTAAAATATTTTTTCTGCTAGGTACTCTCTCTTATATATATATTTAATATATATTTATATATATTTATATATATTTATATATATTTATATATATATATATATATATATATACATATAAAACTTAAGTCTCACAGCGCAATATTATACATTTGTACTGAAAAGCATGCCTCACTGGCCTCAGTGAGACTTACTCCCATATAAGTGTCCATATAGAATCACAGCTTAAGTATTATTGAAATATAGCTCTTCGTCTACTGGTAAAAATGCTCTTTTTTATTTTCCTCACTTTAGTGTTAAGAGCAGCATGGTTATATTTTAAAAGCTTAACTGAAAATTCTACATAAGGAGAAGTGTTAAGGGTGATTTCTTTCCAAAATAAGTTTATATAATTGCCAACACACATGGATGTGGGATTATATGCACATCACCCCATTTCAACCGATCAAAATAAATATAATTTGCTACCAAGAAGTCCTCTTATGGACTTACCAAAAGGTAAGGCTGATTGTAAGACTTGAGCTGATATTGGGAAATAGTGATGTTTTAGGCACCTGGGTCCCAAGCTACAGTATTTAGGGCTTTGTATACTAGTACTAACACCTTGAACTGGGCCCAGTAGCTCAGTGGTAGCTAGCACAGTGCTTTCAGGACTCGTGAACACATGGTGCCATTGGGCAGCCCACTGACCAATCTGCAGCCAAATTCTGTACTAGCTGCAATTTCTGGACCATCTTCAAGGGCAGCCCAACACAGAATGAATGGCAGTAGTCCAGACAGAAGATCACTGGAGCATAGAGTATAATGGCCATGCTATTCCAGTCCAGGAGGAACAGCCAAAGCTGGTGAACACTAAACAGGGCAAAAGCAACCCTAGCCATAGAGGCCTCTTGAAACTCCAGTGACAGACTGGAATCCAGAAGTACTTCTAGACTATGGACATGTGCCTAAAGCCAAAATTGTATATCGTCAAACCTCACTGCGTTCATTGGTGGGGGGGACTGCCAAAGTAGTTTCTCCTGGAACTGTGCCCCCTTACTATTTTAATAGATAATCTCGGAGAAACACAAATAGCAAAATCAGTCAGAATAATAGACTACAGAAGACTTGACAGAATCTGGCAATCCAAAAGAAACGGTTACATAGATGCAAATACATTTGTGACTATGAAGCCTCGTTAAGACATTACCCTCTTAAATCTCATATTAAGCTTAAGTATGTTACCTACCTTGAATATAGCAGGTTGGGATGTCAACCAACCAACCAACCCTGAGTGTCACTTTCCAGACTTCATGTGTTCATAGGCAATTTTATTTACATACTCTAAAGAACTAAACCCACACACCAAGAGATCATTGACACCTTGTTTTAATTAACTTTTCCTTATTGAAAAGTATGATAAAGCATTCTTGAGGGATAAGGAAAAACATTTTTGATGTTAAAATGAGGGCTGCACCTGTCACAGCTGATCAAGTCATAAATATATACATACATATACATACATAAACAACAATTAATTGAAAAGTTTACTTCTAAGTAGACTAATTAACAGAATTAACAGAATCCTGATAGCTGCAGTGTTGAACTCTGAGCAATAAACAAAACTAATTGAAGCTTAAATACCTGAACTAGTACATGAGACACCATCAAAAATGCTTAATTGGTACCACATCTGCTGAATAAGGGTGAATGAGTTTTAACTGTATGAGCTACCAAGATGTGTGTGCATGAAAAATGGTCTCACGTACATTGATATGTGTGAACTCCCCAACTGTGGTAACAAGAACAAGAAAGGGGATGGCGAACATCTATCTAAAGAAGAGATGGAAGACAATTATGATGACTAATTTGAAAATGAACAAGTAAGACCATACATGCCCAGGACAAACTAAATAAGCATTTCACTTAGCATGTGAAATTGCGATGTTTCTTGTGAAGTTGCTATAGTTGACACTGCCTTGCACAAAAAGCAGTGGGCCAGAATCAACTCTATGGTATGTCATAGGGAACATTCATTTCCCTGGTGGTGTGGATGTGTCATTTGGGGTGGTCTAATGCCATTTGGGGTTGCCTAATAAGTATAGATCGAGGTCATTGCTCATTAATGCCCTTTGCCCAAAAACAACTTTTTGCCTCAGAGAATGATGATGCGTCGCAAAGGAGAGCTTCTCAGTGACAGAGATGTGATTTATTTATTCAGTATTTTGTTGAATAAGGAACTGGGAAACAACTTCAGTATAATAAAAAAGACAGTAATAGCTGCAAGGTCAACAACACCTGTTTTCCAACTACTAAGGTATAAATCTTCCAAAATATGACATTAAACTTTATTCAGCACACTTGGCACCAATTTCAGTCCTGGCTCCAAAGAAGGCCAACATTATTTTATTTCCTTCTAAAGTTTGGAATTAAACTTTTGGCCAGCAATTTCCCCTTTATTTTATTTATGCAAACACACCACAACCATTACCACAAGCTTTGATATGACAAAATATTTTTAAAACAGGAATGGTTTTATTTATTTCTAGTAGAAAAATATACAAGGGCTGGGTCTTATTTCACTTTGTATAGGGTTTTTGCATAAGCAACATGAAGCAGCAAGAGCCCACCCAAAAAAGATACAGAGACCTCCATGGCAATTCTTAGGACAGTTTAGGGGACAAGCAATTTTGGGTGTGGGGATGTTGTTGCCACTGGCAAAATGAAATGTAGAGTCTGGATTTAATAAACCATGCTGCAAAAGAAAGCCCACTGCTGCCATTAACTTGGCCTCAAATCTCAATCTAACTTTACATCCAAAATTTTTATTTGATTGTTATTTGAGAAGATGCAGTTTCTTTTTGTATACAGTTTTTTCTTTTCTCTCTTTATCTTGACTCTTTTTTCTTTCCTTTTTCTTCTTTGTTTCTGCTGTAAATGATCTTTTATGTCTGTATGTTAAATCAATAAAGATTATTTAAAAATAAATAAATAATCTCAATCTACCATATCTAACAACTGCAGCCAAAGAGTGAACAACTTGGCTGGCTTCCATAGACTGTTTTTGACCTTCCTGCCCTGATGCTCTTTTTACCTAAAAATTACAATCCTCATGTTTGTAATGCATATGTGGCTATGTTATACATATATGGCTACATGAACAGCCCTTAGAGGGATTTCAGGTTGTGGTTTTTGTGCCTACATAATGCAAGCCTTATCCATTCCCCTATCAGTATGCAGCTCCTGGGTGGGGTACACAATGTGGCCCATAGTACAAGGTCTAAGGGATCCACATCGTTAACCTCTATAAAGCCAATAAACAAAGAAAATGGCATGTGAAGACAATGATTCACAGATACCTACTTGTTTCTGTCTGGAAATCCCGAAAACCATCAAATATTGAACGAGCAGGTCTGCGTCTTTTTGGAGCTTATCAAGAACAGAATTTAAAACTCATATTAGTCATAAGAAACCTCTCAATGGAACTGATTTGTGGTAGAAAAGGCTGAAGCTTCAAGACAGATTTGAACTCATGCTGACCAGGTGATTTGAGAATACCAATAATGCATTATGTTAATTTGTTACACACATGTGCCCATCAGGACATGATGTCCATGTTCCTGGTTATCAGGGTACTTGTAGATGTTAAATTATTTTAAATTTATAGGCTGCTTTTCTGCCTGAAGGCCTTTGAAACACATAAAAACAACTAAAATACAAAAATATGCAACAAAGTATCATAGAAATAATAACACCTGGAACAGCGAGATATATCAGCAAAACGCAACATAGCAATAGAAACCAGCAGCAAAGACCCAGGCGGTAAAAAAAACCTCATCCAAAGCCAGTGGTACAGCGAAATAAAGTTTCCCCAGCTTGGTGAAAACTCCAACACGAAGCTCTAGGACAGGAATGGGGAACCCTTTTCTATCCAAGAGTTGCATTCTTACGTTGGCAACCTTACAGGGGCTGCATACCAGTATTGGAGGCAGAGGCAAACTGAATGGAGCAACAGATAGGACTTTTAATATGTACAGTAGACTAAAGTCAGAGGTTTCTACAAGTATTCCTCTTCATCCAAACAAGAAAGAGACAATATCTACTTCAAAGACATATTAAGGCCAAGCAAAAACACTCAAGGTTGATATGGAGCAGGTCAAGTGAAGACTATGGCTTGTGGAAGGGTAGCCTAGGGAGAATTCCAGGGGTCAGCTAGAGAGCCATAGAAAGCAGCTCTCAGCCTCTGGGCCTGAGTGTCCTCTTCCCCTGCTGTAGGGTAGATTGTGGAACACTATCTGGGTGCTAGCACTAACTGGGTGCTACCCATGTAACCCCCAACTGCACTTCTGATAATGGCAAGATGCAGCATATGCTGCTTGACCTGATCTCACTATGCTTAATGGAGGAACAATTCCCAGAAAAAGGTAAAAGCATGATTTTGTCCTATTTGTTCAGCACATGCTATTTTGATAAGGCAATTTCTCAAAGTGCATAGAATCAGGAATTAAGCTATGCTTGAAACAGGACACCTTTTGCAGTAGATTATAATGCATAGCATAGCTGGTAAGCCAATGAAAGCATTTGCCGCACTCAAAGCATTTTGCACCCAAAAATTGTGTCAAAAATGGCAGATGACAGCTTTAGGGAGAGTGAGATTAGTTCTAATAACAATTCAATCTGCAAAGCAATGTGTGGCCAATTTTGGGGGGCCTGTGGACACATTTCCAAACTGGAGTAATGGCACCAAACACACACAACACACACAACACACTACATGTCATGGACCTGTAACACTGCCTATAATATAATGCTTTTTAAAAATCTATGGTAATTTCAGTGGAGTGAGGAAATGCTGTAAATGCATGGGAAGATTTCTGCTGCCACGTGTGCCCGTGGTGCACCATGTGGGTGACCCTTGACCTATCTTGTTTCATAAATTAATTTTTTAAAAATAAATTTATTGGCTATCCCATTCAAGTGAACAGCATACGTTAACCAGATTGTAAGCATGCAGTGAATGTCTATGTTCTAACTGTTGTACTTCATTTTGCCACTTTAGATGCTTTATAGCAAAGACACCTTAAATACACATTTATTGGGGCACCTTAAATACACATTTATTATGATTTAGGCTTTTGCGTAGTAGAACCCATTTGCTGTTATTTGCAGCAGGCTAACATGGCAACTGTTCTAACATGTATTCAATACATTACTGCAACAAATTTATTTATGGCACTTCACCTGTAAAACTGAGGTGCATCTTATGTAATATCTTATGTGATGAATCTTATGTCAAATGTTAGTTACCGCCCCCAAGTCTGCTGATTTCCTACAGTTGAGTAAGCAGCTTCATGTAACTTCAAGGGCTTCTCACCAGATCTTACGTTGACTTATTACTGCAAAGATACTTTTCAGTGTGTAACTTATAATTATCACATGGCTTCCAGTCATCAAACCCAACTGGCCTCTAGAAAATGCATTTCTCATTATATCCCAAAGTAGCAGCCTTTCCTTAAAGAGGCAGGCAGCATTTACTGTTAACTATTCCACTAGATTTTAAGAATACAGCTAATTAGTTCCCCATTAACTTGTTAATATAATGAAAATCTATCAGTACATAATTTTGGAAACTATATTTAGGGGAAGCTGAAATATCATGGAAATCTTGGATTTAGGTTTCTAAAAACTCTCAACTGCACACATTCCATAGCTGCAATTTCTTATGAACACATGTTAACACCATAAATTACTATTTATTTGCAGCCCTTCAGACAGAGTATTTTATTATGGATATTTTACTATAATATTTTATTGCAAAAATTTTACTAGAAATTTACTTAGCAGCTAGCATTGACATTTTGGCACCGTTCCCTATCTAGAAAACGAGAATAGCAGCAGCAATGAGTATTTGAAATATCATTCCCAGGAGTACCAATTATGTATGCTTAGTTGACAGTAGTGGGAATATGACTTTGGTATAAATACTTCAGTACTGCAAGAGCACATGCTGTAACTATAGAGAGAGCAATAGATATGAGCAACCTAGACAAAAGGCAGTTTGGCAGAATTCTTCTTTCCTTACTACAACATTTGGAAGGGTAAACATTAAAATGAAGCTTACTTACCACCAAATAAAGGCTCAGGTTCTACCAGAATTTCCTGTTTTTGAGGAATAGGTGCTCTTACTTCATCTCTATAAGGATTAGAAACGTAGATTTTTTGAATATAACAGCAAGAGCTAGACTACATGCCCAAAATAGGACTATATTCATTTAGTTAAACCACTACTTGGGGTCTACAAGGCAGTAGAGGCAGAACAACATAGGTGCTAACTATGTTGTACAAGGTTTGAAAGTGTATTATTGGAATGGAGATATTCCTGGTAGGTATCAAAGTAAAGATACTCTTTATAAAAAGGAATTAACAGTTAACACATTTTTGTGAGAGCCACCTCTTCTGTTTAACCTATAGATATGGAATATTTAGCTCCCGTATCTAAGGAGCTGCTAACATATCTTGTTAAATGGGGATGACAGCTCAAGATGCTCAGAGTTGTACAAAAAGGTAGTGGGGAAGGAGGGTAATAATATGAGGAATATAAGGAAGTTGCACATATAATCACATATATAGGGAAAGCGTAGGTGCATGTACAGGTGTTCCCGACATAGGCGGAGGGTCTAGAGCCCCACGTGCATAAGCAAAATATGCCTAAGTGGGGAGCACCCTCTAAAAAGCCTCCAAACACCATTTCCCCCTGTTCTCTTCCCTGCTCTCTCTCCACACAACTCTCTCTTCAACTGGAGTTGAAGCTCTCTGGCTGGCTGGAGGATGTGTAGGACAGAAGCTGCAGTGTTACCATGTGTCAGCTGTTAAGTGGGGGGGGGGGATGAGCAACCTAAGCAAAGCCCCACTATGCCTCCAGTCTCTTTGGGACTTCCTCCACCCTCACTGAAGTCCTCTTTGGGCTTCTGGGGAGGATCTCCTTGCAAGTCATGAGGACTCTGCAGCAATCTCCCACCATTTCCTGGTTTGAATCTATTTATGTCCCAGCGCCAAGCACACATAAGTTCATGTGTTAGTCAATCATGCACAGGTTGGGGGACACCTGTAATTGCAAAGGTCTTGCTGGACCCAGTCCCTATTTCTAAACCCACTTTTTTGTTTGGGAGTATGAATAATACATGAAATATTTTTTCTAATTTGTGTTGGTTGCCTCTGTCCATGTGCAAGATTTCTTTTATAAATAAAATCAACTTTTCCCTTCTTGCCATATAATGCCAAAATTGTACTTCAATTTATTTATTTAGGACTGCATCTAACATTAGAGTAAAAGGTAAAGGTAAAGGGACCCCTGACCGTTAAGTCCAGTTGCGGATGACTCTGGGGTTGTGGCCCTCATCTTGCTTTACTGGCTGAGGGAGCCGGTGTTTGTCTGCAGACAGCTTACAGGTCATGTGGCCAGCATGACTAAGCCACTTCTGACAAACCAGAGCAGCGCACGGAAACACCGTTTACCTTCCCGCCAGAGTGGTACCTATTTATCTACTTGCACTTTGACGTGCTTTCGAACTGCTAGGTTGGCAGGAGCAGGGACCAAACAATGGGAGCTCACCCTGTCGTGGGGATTCGAACTGCCAACCTTCTGATCGGCAAGCCCTAGGCTCTGTGGTTTAGACCACAGTACCACCCGCGTCCCTAAGATTAGAGTAGACTTATGAAAATAATAGATGTGACTAAGTTAGGTCTATTAATTCCAATGAGTCTACTCTTAGTTGGATACAACATTCATTCATTCATTCATTCATTCATTCATTCATTCATTCATTTCCTGCTCTTCCTCCTAAGGTCGTAGGGCAGGTTACAGAATTAAAACACAATATTTAAAACAATGTAACACAACTTGCAATCATAAACATAAGCTGGGTCCTAAAAACATAAACTTCAAGTGTTACGTATAAATAAATGTATTACAAGCCCCCCTATAAAACAGATTATTTAGGCAACAAACAGTATGTTCAACTGAAACAACTTTAAAATATAAGGTTAATACTGTAAACAGATGTAGCCTGTCTACAAGTGGAGGGGGGAGAGAACTGATTAAAGTTAGTGCTAAATATAGCACTGTATGAACTGTATCCTGCCTGCACATCTGCCTTCCCACTTCTGACATGTGCAAATTGCAACCTGAACGAAACTGTTGGGTTTCTAGAACAACAGTAAGATGCAAGGAGTTTAGTAACTGAAACTAAGAACATATACAAAAAAACATGTTGATATCTGCCATTTCCGTATTTTAAAGCAAATTATACATCCTATGGTTATTCACAAAGTTACATACTCTGCATGTGGTCGAAGGTTTGATACACTTGCAGAACTAGTGCTGGGCTCCTCTGCTATCCCTCCACCATCAAGGAACATAGTGACAGCCATTTCCAGATTATTGTTGCATGCTTCAAGCATATGCTTGCCTGCACTTTCAGTAGCACCTGTGATACAAGGAAAAACGTTAGTGCTCAGATCTTAAAAAGAAATTGGACAATATATGAGATCAGAAAGGTAAGCTTTTTTGTTTCTTAAATAAAATGACATTTCATAATACATTTGCTTTGCATGTTATGCTCTTTGAAATACCCAACTGAAACAGCAGCCTACACAAATGAATGAGACAGAAATAGATTACCAGTAGTTAGGAGTTAGTTTGCTAAGATCCTTGCAACAATTTTGCCGGCCGCAGCTAATAAAGACATGCCTTGATAAGTTTCTGCAATCCGTTTTAACACCTTTTTTAAAAAGGTTGATTATTTTGGCATCCCTAAAGTCTACTGGGATCTCCTCTCTCCCCCAGATTTTTTCAATGAGCGTGTGAAATTGTTGTGTAAGTTCAATTCCACCCACTTTGAAGACTTCAGCAGGTATCCCATCAGGTCTGCTGGCATTGTTGTTTTTCATTTGGTTAATAGCTGTACACAACTCTCCCAGATTTGGAGATACTGCAAGCTCATCTCTAATTTGTTTTTGCAGAATTTGTGAGAGGGCCTCAGCAGCTACGGGGAAGTTGCTGTTAAGGAGATGCTGGTAATGTTCTTTCCAGCGCAATGCAATAGCTTCTTTATCTTTTAGAAGTGTGGTACCGTCTGTTGAGCATAGGGGGCATATGCCATGATTTATTGGCCCACAGATTATCTTTGTGGCTTTAAAGAAGCTCTGTGCATCATGAATGTTGGCTAAGTGTTGGATCTCTTGAACTTTTTTTATCCACCAGGTGTTCTTTAGTTCTCTGGTTCTTCTTTGAACCTCAGGCTTAGCATTGGCATAGGGTTTTTTCTTAGTGGCGCAGTTTCTATCTCTTTGCCAGATCTGAAAGGCCTTTCTTTTTGTCAATAATGTGTTCAATCTCACTTTCATTCTCATCAAACCAGTCCTGGTGTTTCTTGGTTTGGTATCCAATAGTTTGTTCACAGGCTGCAATAATTGATGTTTTTAGTCCAGTGTTCCTAGATGTTAACAGGGAACTCCGAAAGAAGCTGGTCCTTAAGAGTCATTTGGAAGCAATCCCACTTTAATAGGAGCTTGAAGGTCTTGAGTGTTCATTTTGTGCCTTGGTTTCCTTCCTTGAAGCCAGCATTGAGGTATAATTTTGATAGCCATGATGGAATGTATTAATCAGTGATCTGTCCAGCAGTCGTCGGCACTCGTCATAGCTCTGGTAAGGAGCACATTGTGGCGATCTTTAGATGATTACATAGTCTAAGAGGTGCCAGTGGTTTGACCGAGGATGCCTCCATGGCGTTTTAAATTTATTTATTTTGTTGCAAGAGTGGGTTGGTAATAACAAGGTTGAGTGCTGCACATATAGCCAAAAGTAAGATTCTATTCTGGTTGCTGTTGCCAGTTCCTTCTTCCCAATAGTCCCAGGCCACAGATCAAAATCTCACCCAACTCTTGCATTAAAATCACCCAGGAGGATAATTTTATCCCCCTTAGATGTTTCTGATAGGATGGCATCCAGCTGAGAATGAAAATTTTCTTTAATGTCTTCATTGGCATCCGATCTTCAAGTTTCTTGAAGTGCTGCAATATCGAAGTATTCTCTTGCAATGGTGGCAGTCCTGCGTTTGGGATGCTCATTACCTGTATTGTCTAATGACGTCTGTATATTCCATGTTCCAAAATTTAATTGTCTTTTATGACCACTGGGGAGGCAGACAATGCTAACGGCACCTTTTCTAGCCCTCCCCCTTTTTGGGGTGAGCAGAGTGGATCCTAAACAGGACTGCTATGTTGTGGATACAGCTGCTGAACTACTCAACTGCCTCATTCCTTGAGTCAGAATGAATGAATCTGCATCTACTGCCCATCTGCCGGTTCATGACTAGGGACTTCCAGATTTCATGATCCTGCCCCCATTACCATTTGCCAATCGCCATGGGCCTTTTTTGGGTTTGGGATCGGTTTTTGGATGATGCCTGTGCATAATTTGTTTTATGTGTGTAGATCAGTGCACGCTGACCAACGCAGTGTCTTCACAATAATGCTCTACAGTGGTACCTCGGGTTACATACGCTTCAGGTTACAGACTCCGCTAACCCAGAAATAGTGCTTCAGGTTAAGAACTTTGCTTCAGGATGAGAACAGAAATCGGGCTCCGGCGGCAACAGGAGGCCCCATTAGCTAAAGTGGTGCTTCAGGTTAAGAACAGTTTCAGGTTAAGAACGGACCTCCAGAACGAATTAAGTACTTAACCCGAGGTATTCTGATGGCATGAGTATCACGATGACCGGTAGATTTTTATCTGCTGCAGCCTTTATCTGCCTTCACAGCCGTTGTAACATACTGCTTGTTATCTTTTGCCTGCTCTGTCGTTGAGGACTTCTAGGATCATTCTTTGTCTAGTTCCTCCCTTTTGACCTTACCGCCTTGGTTGACCCTACTGGGAGTACAAGACTCCCGACAGCTTCACTCACAAGGGTCATAGGAATGTGCAAGCCCACTCATCACGACAAGGTGATGATCCAGTGGGGTAGATCATCATTAAACAAGGCGGAACAATCAGAAGTAACTGGGGTGGTCAGTTCTGCTTCACTCCCATGTAGTCCAGGCAGAAATTAAAGGAATAAGTGAATATGGCGCCTCCCATAGATAAGGTGCCTTTTTTCTGGGACGAGAAGGACTCCTAGCTATATTAAAATACCCCACAAGCATAGGGGGTCATTCAACTCAGTGCACCATCTCTCCTCTTTCCACGAGCTAAACAGTTAAACCAATCCTAGTATGCCTTCCCAACAAATAAGGTCTCTTGATTTAAGTGGATATGCTTCAAAGTAAAAGAGCTTAAGATTCCTGCCACACTCTCTAGTTTGTACTATCTAGAACTTCAGCATAGCATTAACATACATATCGAGGTTGCAGCTGCAAAACTTATTTTCAGCTCATACATCAGTTGAAAACAGATATAAAACAATTTATATTTGTATCTAAACAGTCTTCCATTTTACATCTCTGTGCTTTGGATCATGTATGATGAACATTCATTTAAATATGGCCAAATTCACCTAATTAAGAATTCATCATTAACCCTTAAACAAATAAAACTATTTTTGTGTACTTTTATTATCTCAACGGACATGAGAAAGTTGATGAACAGGATTATGCATCCCAATTAAGAACTCTTCCCAAGGGACATTTTTCCTGACAGACTGATAACAGGGGATAAATATTTTCTTGGTATATACTAAGATACATTTGTCTCCTTTTAATAGATGATATGCACTTCCTTACATTGAAAGGAAGTTAAATAGTGAACTTGACCTTTTCCTTTTACTAAAAAGGCAGTATGATTCTGTTTTCCTCTCTTTACTTAATTCTACATTCTAAATATGTTTTAAGATGTGGAATTTAGTAAAATAATTATTCTCAGCCACAATACTTGATGTAGGCCTGTCGTATTCACTACAGAATTAACACAGCAGCAAGTAATAACACCAGAATGATTTACAACTATACAATGTAGTAATATTGTAATTTTTTTGTCCCAAACACAGTTAATCTGAATTTACAATAAAAGAAGTTAGAAAAAGTACAGTCAATTGTATCTTCAACACACTTTTAGAGATATTAGTTCCCCACCCCCACAAAGGAGGCAAACAGAAAGTTCCAATTACATCAGTAGACTAGCCAGTGAAAAAAACCTTCCTAACAAACAATACCTTGCTAGGATAAAGGGAATACTCAATACTATTATGGTCACTTAGGAGTTCTAACACCACATTTCAAAGGTACATTAGCTTCCCTAGAGTAAAGTTACTTTGACGTTAAGGATTCAGTAGCACAGACCAATTAAAGCAAGGTGATTTAACTTGGTGCAACAGATTATGAAAACAAAAAACAAAGATCTGCCTCTTACAGCACCAGTTTAAACCGTTCATGTAATCTAACAAAGTTTACAGGGCAATTTTATGTACATCTACTCAGAAATAAGTGCATATAGAATTGCAGCCTTGATTTGTCAGTGAGTCCTAGAAAACATAGAGAGGGATAACTTCATCTAGGAAAAGGCTGGAAGAAGGTTGGAGAAGACTGCTAAATGGTGGCCTAAGAGAAATTTGTAAAATTATGAACAATATATAGACAGTATTATCAGACGTTCTACTCTTTCAAGATTGGTATTCAAGATCATTAAAAAAAACTGACAGGCAGTAAGTTCAAGACAGAAGATGGACTTCTTTAAACAGTTCACTATTAATCTATGAAATGCCTTGCCACAAGACGGTCACTAACCTTAGAAACAATTAATGTGTTACCACTAGCTGCCTCTCCCCATCTCCTCAAACATCCATTGCTAGGGTGCATGTTACATTAGTAGAACTGTATTTTGTTGTCTTTATTATGTGCGTTGCCTAATGCATGCAGTTACAAATTTTCTCAAATACCCAGATATAAAGTGGTCCTGTAGGAATTGTTTCGTAAGTATCTGATAAGAATGAATACTTCTGTGGGATATTCTTCCTCTCACAACTGTAGAGACTACGTATACCCTTCCTTATCTCATTATCAGTCTATTAAAAATGGATTTTTGCTCTACTGCATTACTTGTGTCAATAATGACTCAACCCATAAGCACAGAAAGCCAAAAAAGAAGGGAGGTCGGGAGAGGAGCTTTTATCTCAGGAAATGAAACGGGACGGGCATTTCTAAGCGTCAGCTCTCGTTCTTCCCTCCACCCCCCCCCAAAGGCAACGATCAAGCCTCAACTCCCAACTCCTTCTGGAGGATGTCACACTGCGGCCCGCTTGAGCGCTCTCCTTTTCGCTCTCTGGGAAATGCATACTCGACCCCATCTTATGCCTCCCCTACCTTCCTCCACAAAGGAATTCCCCCTCAACTCCCCGCTGCACATCGTACTTGCCCTTACCCGTGGTAAAGCACAGCCCCGGGCCCCTATTTCGACTCCCTCCACACAATCCCCTTTTCCACAGGAGAACCGCCACCCCCTCCCCGCTCCCCCCGCCCGCTCCCTCTGGGTCTCTCTCTCCTCTCTGCCTGCCGCCAACTCCGTCACAGACGTCGCCCTCCTCTCCTCTCCTCCCCCGACCCCAAGCAAAGCCCCTCTTCCCCCAGCCTTACATCCCGCCCCATAGCAGAAACGGCTCCAGCCCTCGCTTAAGCTTATTCCGGGTTTTCGCGCGCCTCACCCGTGATGGCGGTGAATTGCTGGATTAACCCCTTCAACGCTGAGGCGGCAGCGGAGCCCCCGGGCGCCGCCATCTTGCCGCCTCTACCGCCGAACAACAACACCCGCCACCTGCCGGCTGCAGTGCGCAGGCGCAGAATCACCGCACCCCAGTTTCCCCTTGCTCGCTTTCAACTTCAACAGTCAAGCTTTATTGGGAGCGCGACGCTGTGAGACACAGGGAAGAGGAAGAGGGGTTCTGTGTGCCGGTGCTCGCGCTCCTGTCGTCCGCCCCCAACAGATGGCATCCCAGTCGCCGATCGACGCCCTCTAGCGGCCGGCGGATTGCATTTCCCCTTAAACTCGCGGCCGGCGGAAGCCGCTGGGAGATAAAGTGGAAACCGAGGAAGTGGCAGCGCAGTTCTCCCGCGGGACTCGGGGGAGGAAGAAGGCGCTTCATGGCAGCTCACGCCTGTTGCAATTTCTGGGTTGTGTCATTATTATTGACACAAGTAATGCATATATTACTTGTGTCTAGGGCGATATATTATTATTATTATGTATTTCAATCAACTTGTTTTTATAATTGGTGTTAGCCGCCCTGAGCCCGGTCTTGGCTGGGGAGGGCGGGGTATAAATAAAAATTATTATTATTATTATTATTATTATTATTATTATTGATAATAATACCGTCAGGTGTAGTGGCGAAGTCCTGCTTCCCTGGCATGGGCGTAGCCAAGGGAGGCAGGGAAGGGGCAGCTGCCCCCCCAGTCAATAAAAACAAATAGCTAGCTGAGGTTCTCCCCCCCACTCAACAAAATCCTCGCTATGCCCATGCCATGTTCCCTGAGGTAGATATTGGAAGCACTGCTGCATGGTGCTTCCATGCAGGGTTAATTCAGTACAACTGATGCAGAATTCGGCGGCCAGGTTGCTCACTGGGGCAAGACAGCTTGACCATCTCAAACATAGCTGTCAAGTGTCCCTTATTTGGCAGGACAGTCCCTTATCCCAGGGCCATGCCCCACTGCTGTCCTTTATTGATGATGTCCCTTAAATAAGCTACTGACGGTAATGGGGCCCTTTCTATGTCCAGCTGTGCTTTGTCAACAACAAATTGTTGCGGTTTTTTGTGTTGAATATATGCTATATGGTAATTTATGGACCTAATAGGTATCTAAAGCCATTTGCATGCAACAAAATATGTATTTTATCAAAGTAATTGTTGAGCCCTTATTTTGGCTGCTGATCCCTTATTTTTGAGGCTGCTGGTCCCTTATTTTCAAATCTGTAAGTTGACAGCTATGATCTCAAGTGCAAGTAGATAAATAGGTACTGCTGAGGCGGGAAGGTAAATGGCATTTCCACACGCTCCATCACGGTCCTCTCATGTGCCAGTAGTCATGCTGGCCACATGACCCAGAAAGCTGTCTCTAGACAAACGCTGGCTCCCTCGGCCTGAAAAGTGAGATGAGTGCCGCACCCCATAGTCGCCTTTGACTGGACTTAACTGTCTAGGGGTCCTTTACCTTTCCTAAAAATACGCCTCCCCCCCCCCCATATTCACTGGCCTAGACCCTGTGATCATCAGTGGAAGCCCTTCTTCAGAGGCAATGCAAGAACAGGCCTTTTCTGTGGTGGCTCCTCACTTGTGGAATGCTCTCCCCCAGGAAGCTCACCTGGCACCTTCATTACTTATCTTCTGATGCCAGGCAAAAACATTTCTCAGTAACTAGGCCTTTTAAAATATATTTATGGGAGTGGGGTTTATTGGTTTGGGGGGGGAGGTTGTTACATATTTTCTGCTCTCGTTTTGTATTTTTATGTTGTGAACTGCCCTGTCATCTTCAGATGAAGGGCGGTATACAAATCTAATTAATAATAGTAATAATAAAGAATGGGCCGTCATCACCAACCGCTTCATGGAAAGTAACGCACAGCCACAGAAAGTAGTGGGACTGACATGAACTGCCTTCGAGTGGAGTCCCCATGGCACCACCTTGAAGACAAGCCAGATGCACCTGCACCCTCTCCTGGTGGACCACATAAGCACAGCCATGTCCAGCTGAGCTAGGTAAAAAATCTGGAATGGAAATGATAGCAATCATTTTTGTATATCGCTTTCATGCAGTATCTGTTCTAGTATCAGTGGAGTACTTAGGTAAATGTATACATTTGCTCTTCCTCCTGCTGGACCTATGCCCCAAAGTGCACTACTACATTTTTTATAATTACTGTATCCTGTAAGCCATGGACAACCATCCAGGTGCCCTCCAGATGCTGTTGGACTAAATTCCCAGCATCCCTTACTGGTCATCATGGCTGGGGCTGATGGGAATTGTAGTCCAACTTCTGCTTACCTCTGCTGTATAGGCATCATCATATAAGGTAAGTCAGTATTTCCCATGTTGCAAAACGGACTGGTGCTTAAAGTAGTTAACCTACGGCTATCTAGTTGATTCATGAAGTGAGTTTTGAAGCTAGATCAGGTCAATTTGATTCCTAGTTTAGGTTACAATCCTAATCCATGACTGGAAGAAGTGGAAGTATGATAGAGCAGCACATCCAGCCGTGCTTGCACCAACCAGGGTGAAAGGTAGAAGTAGCAGGGAAAGGGAAGGTCTTGCATGGACTCTGGAGGCCTTTGTGAGATTTTGGACAGTCCCGCAAGATCTTGTGAGACCTTCCCAGAGGTCAGAGAGCTTAAAAGCTCTTTCTGCACAGAAGAAACCCAGTGTGCAATCTGTACAATTGAGTTCTGACTGGCCACCAAGCGCGTAAAGCTGTGATTGTGCAAGTTAAATGCATGCAAGTTGTAAGTCAACTATGTTTCTGATGTGGAAGTGAGTTCTGTTGCTTAAAACAGCACAATCCATGCACAAAATGGTGGTATCAGCATGTTGCTCTGAGGTTTGAAAATCTTAGAAGACCCCCCCCCCCCGAATAGTCTAATGAGTACTGAACATGTTCAGTGGTCACAGAATACTGTTGATGAAAAATGGAAAAATGGGTGTTAGGGAATATCAAATGGGGTATCATGAAATTTTTAAAAACCTATAAATAACAATTAGAATGTCATTGAAGAGGGTATGGCTGACTGGAACACTGAGCAGGAACACTCCACAATTCTAATTCAGTATGATAAAAGCAGTAAAAGCTTCTTAAAAAATGGTAGGCAGACCCCCATGATAATCTCTCTGAAATGTGCAAAATTTGTTTTTAAAGTGAATTTAATCAATTGGAACTACAAAGTTATTTTTACAGTTTTCTATAAAGTGTACCTTAATGCAGTTGAATATATACAATATTGGATGCAACTTGGCAGTGCTTCAAATTAAGAGCAAACTACAGGGGAACCCCCACTTATGCAGCAGTTCCATTCCGGGATGCCTGCAAACAGGGATTCCCCTGTTCAGCCCCCATTTCACCCCCTTTTGGTACCATTTTTGGTGTGCAAGTCAGTGAGAGGATGTGTGCTGATTGTGTGCAATTGGGGAGTTGCCTGTAAATGTGATGGAGCTGCTGTACTATTCAAACAGTCTGAAATAATGTGTTTGTGGAAGGAAGGAGATTACTTACTCTAATTGTATCTGAAGATTTACTTTCTAGATGATCTTAACTTCTGATTAATATACTATCTGCAGCAAATATTCCAAAAAAGGAGAAAATAACTGAGAAGTCTTCTACATAACACTGGCCAGGAAATTTTTGAAGTAATCTTCATTTCGTCAAACTAACTCTGAGGTTCAGGAAGGGGTCTTTAAGTTTCATTTTTATCAGAGCTGTAACTAGTTTAGAGATTGTAGGACATTATAAAAATATTGCTCAGGAGATGGTTATTATGAAATTTAGACTATGAAATATTCATTTTTATATATTGTGGAAATTATTTAATGTCACCGTTTTTTATGGGAAATGTACTTATTACTGTAAAAAATATGAATTAATTATTAATGGGGGGGAAATATGCACAGGCTCCATCTTCAGACATTACTTGAATATATGTTAAGATCCCCTACTGAACTGTGGAAATTCATTCATGGTAGGATAGTTTTCTCATGAAGCTTGAAAGCCATTTTAATGGATTATGTTCTAATCAAATAATTCCAAGAAATAGAGGGGGGGGGACACTAGGGGAAAAAAATAGGAATTCTTAAGTTCAGGGCAGATATATATATAGGGGAAATGTGAAGGATGACATTTGGGTCATTTACTATGTGTTCCAGCAACAAAAATGTAAGTCTGAATCAACATCATCAACAGTGTCAAGGTTATACTGACCCATCAAACAGAGTGATGTCTCAGTTCAAGCCAAGTTTACATATCTTTTCAAATTTTCTTACTATTGTTGTGGTAGGGAACTGGGAGGGGGTAATAGGAAACTGGTTTGATTACACAGCGAACACTACATGAGCTGTAGTGCATGATGGTTTTAAACAAACATCTCTCTTGACATTCAGAGCAACCTGTTACCATGCATGCGTTAAAGAAGTGAATTGCAACAAGTAAAAGCAAGTGGGCATACAGCAGGCACAACTGATTCCCAATCAAGTTTCACATTAATTCTGAGAGCACTTGATCCCTGAAGAAATAATTGTTTGACTAGGTCAGCTTTTCAACAGTGCCCCTTCATTAACTCCAATCAATGTCATGAAAGTATTACTGTTCATCTAGTTTGTTGCAGGCCTCTTAAACATCTGAAGAATTGTTTTTTGCTTGCCTGAAAGCACTTCTGCATCTTTTGAGTTAGAGCTGTTGACACAATTCAAAACATTTCCTCCTTTTACAGAAGGTGACTTGGCCTGGAGCTGGTTAGAGGGTTTCCAGTTCTCATTGTGGGAGCTTCTGTGTAGTTTTCGCTTCTCTGTTTCAAGTGGGCTGTTTGAAGACTTTGAGTTCTTTGAAAGCCTGCTCCGTTTCCTTGCAACTGGAGATTCTTTTACTGACTGAGATGTTGTAGGACGCAAATGGTATTCATCTGGAGACCCTTTTTTGCGATTTAGCATGTTCTGTTCTTTGTCCATTTCCCTCTGAAGCTTCAGAGCCAGACGTCTATCCTCTTCTTCTTGCTTTTGCCTTTCATAAAACTGCTGCTCCAAACTTATCTGCCTTTCTATATCATCCATCTCTTCTTCATCATCAGTTTGTGAGAAAGTTCTTTTCCTTTTATCATTTAAGTATGAATCAACTGCTGCTTCAGGGAAGGATTCTTGAGATGTTCTCAACTGCATGTCTATTGTAAAACTCTCATTTTTATAGTCATAACCATCCGCACCTTTCTTTGCCTCCCTGATTGCCTGTGGAGATAGTGTGGGCATTTCATTTTCTCTTCCCTTTTCTCTTGATGTACAGATGTTTTTAGTGTTGCTGCTCTCCTGGAAGAAAGAAATGTGCAAATTATAGCTGTCAAATACAGTTCACTATTCCCAAAAGATTTTGCATGTACTCATGTTATAAATATGAAAAAGAACTGGCATTCATATTGGCAATACGGAGTATGGAAATGTATGGGATATTAAAATTCACATAGATATCACATGTACTTATATGAGAATGCTGAAATCTTTATACTCCACAGGAATCAATATATGTATACATTACCTCAGAAAAGGAGCCAGAATGTTCTTCTTGCCAATTTTTAAAGCACCTCTTTGGAGGCAAGGAATTAAAGGGCTTTGGAGACAAATACCTTAAGGAAAAAGGAACATAAGTACACTTTTACAGCATGTGAAGAACAAAGTCTTAAGGCAAAGTCAGCATAATTCTTAACTTAATGCAATCCTATTTCTATTCAGAAGTAAGTCCTACTGAAGTCAGTAGGTAAGCGGGACTAAGACTGCAGTCTAAGAGCAGAGCATGTGGCAAAATGTTATAAAACTAAGCTTTTTATATTGCTTATGCTGCCAGGAGCGACGGTGGAAAAGCATGTGGTCAGAACCAGCTTGGGGAAGTCCAAACTAGGCCAAGTTTTCCAAAATGAGAAAATGCACCACCTTCATATTGTTTTTTTTAAAAAACCACAACCCCATCAATTGAAAACTGCCAAAATAAAGTCATATCATAAAGCTCCTATTATCATACTGTTAAATTTCTCCTTCCATGGTGTATATAACAAATTATGTACCAAGAAACCAAGAGACAAATTACTGGATCCAACTTACTTTTTAATGTCCACAGAACTGCAGCTTTTGCTTTTTGATGTTTTGCCAGAATCAGAGGGGGAGGGTCCATGTGACAGGCTGCTGTTCATTTGCTCCTCAGCAGAGCTGTTCTGTATTGACAAAAAAGCACATCAATATAAATAAACATGTTTTTATACAGTCATTAGTCTTTTGGCACAATTTAATACAATCCTAATACATGCAAATGATTTAAACCATTATAAACAAACTCTAATATATCCGTACTGTTCCCAACAAAGGAAACTCTTAGAGCCCTTATTTATATCATACAGAGTTCCCAGAGTGTTGAAATAAAATGCTATCATGAGGCCATCACCCACCAAATCTCCCTAATAAGAGGGAGGTGTAAAAGAAGCATATTGTGATAGAAGAGGGCAGAACCCACCCCCCTCAGAAACAACTGACTGAAGAATTCAGGGACAGAATCTCTGAGTAGGCTCTAATGTAAAACACCAATGAAAGAAACCACTGTTACTGAGACCAAACCCAGGTGGAACTTTCCTCCCATCTACAATAGAATCCAGTGGGTTTTCATTGCCACCACCTCCCATCATGGAAGAAAATGGGTTTTGGCTTTTACCTGGTTCAATATGTGCTCATTTCGCTAGGAACACTTCTAGGTTTAATCTTAAGATTCATTCATAACAGGCATTAGATTCTTAACTAGAAGTAGGAATATTAAAGAAAAATGTTCACAAGTGAAGCCCACTAATTTAAATTAAAAGTAATAGGTTGGAATTTCCTGCATTTGTAATATAAATGTGTAATCTGTAGTCATTTCAAAACTTAGAATTCTTCCAAGTTACATCTTTTAATTTTTAACACAGCTTTTTTCAATTCCAGATTAATCAGAATGGTCAAAGGAGGTAGGTCTTGTGAAACAAGGGGGAAATGTTACATTGGGATAGTGAAATAAGCAGACTACAGTGGTGCCCCGCAAGATGAATGCCTTGCAAAACGAAAAACGCGCAAGACGAAAGGGTTTTTCGGTTTTTGCGTCGCTTCGCAAGACGATTTTCCCTATTGGCTTGCTTCGCAAGACGAAACGTCTTGCGAGTTCTTGCGAGTTTGTTTCCTTTTTCTTAAAGCCGCTAAGCCGTTAATAGCCACTAAGCCGCTAAGCTGTTAATAGCTGCTAAGCCGCTAATAGCCGTGCTTCGCAAGACGAAAAAACCGCAAGACGAAGAGACTCGCGGAACGGATTAATTTCGTCTTGCGAGGCACCACTGTACATAGAATAAATGTTCAATACATTGATAATATCTACTTTTTATGCAGAAAGCAGATAAATGTTGGCATCCATCTGCCTCAAAAGAAAATGGATTAGTCCTCCAGAGGTGATGTCAAACTGCTGGAGAATCATAGCGGCTGCTGTGGCTGCAGAGATCGGTAATTCTTAACTGCTGCCTCCCGCATTGTTTCTACTGCATTAGCAGCACAGAAGTGACCTCTCCAAGGTGCTAGCCTGGGCAGTATGCATGGAGGCCCTGGGCTGCTCAGATGATAAGAGCCCCCTCTCTTAGCATCGCTGATGTGGTCCAAAGGGAAGTAGAGCAATACATTTTGTACCAGCTTTCTGGCTGCAGGAGTTGCCAGAAAGAGGCATACAAGACACCATCCAACTGCCTTAAGGACTTTGAATCTATGTACTGTTTACTTCTTAGCCTTTTCTTCTCCCAAAGATGTCCCACAAAGTAGCAGGTAGAGGTATTTTGCTCTGGGTTTACTCCCAAAGCCTTTCTCACAAATGAGTATAGCTGCAAGGCAGCAGAGGTTTAGGATCAGTTTTCCCTCTCCTAGATGGGCTGCCTTCCCATGCTGATGAGCCCCATCTTGGGGCACATATAGCTTCTTTAGATAAGTAACATTGAAAAGGTGCCTGGTATGTACCTTCAAATTTTAAGGCTTGAGAAAATAAATTGATGGTATTCTAAGTCACACTTTTTGGAACATCCCGTCTGCACAAGCATTATAGCTTGCCAGATGGAACAATCTTCCCCTCTCCTTGCTCTGTGCACTGTTCTGGGGTATTCTTTTGATCCCCTCTAAGCCAGGAGGCACTGGGGGCAGGCGGGGATGCCTCACTGCATAAGTGAAAGCCCTTATGCAGGGCTTCAACTGATGGGGCGTATTCTGTCCTGAGAATTTAATTGAACTGAGTTGTCTACCATCAAGCTGCTACTTACCAGATCACAACTTAGTTTCCGTGCCAATATTTCATCTAGTAGTAATTGTTCTTCCATCTGTTTTTTCCTTTCTTCTGCTAGCCTCTGTTCTTCTTCCTCTTCTGCCAATAGCCTTTGAATATACTCTTTGCTTGCATTGCTTGCTTCTTCTTCATGAGCCAGTCGTTCTGCTTCTGCCTGAAGTAAGAGTTTATCATAACTTATTTCTGACTTTTTCTTGCAGTTTAGAGACTGAATACCTTAGCCAAAAGCTTTTTCTTTTGACTGCAGCTTTTGTGTTTTTTTCTGAAAACAGCTTTCTAGATTTACCTTGCTTATCTCTTCTTCATACTCCTGTCTTAATTCTCCAGGTTTACTTAAACAGCGCACTGGCTGATGTAGGCACACTATCCAGAAAAGAAAAGATTTGAGAAATATAGTTATTAATGAACCAATTAAGGACTATAGTTTTCCTATAAAGAAACATCAAGTTCCAATTTAATCTCAGTACTATATGACAGAATACACTTCTAAAGTCACATCAAAATGTAGTTGATCACTTAAGTGCTGTTCTGTCACTGACAGTTTCTGACTTCCTTGGCACTAAAGGGTTAAGTAATCCTCCAATATAAATAAGTAAAAGAAGGCTTCAAAGTTTTTCAAAAGAAACTGCAATTGTTTGTTTCAGCCCTTGCATTCTTTGATTTGACTTCTTTAGTAATGGGCAAATTCTTGAACTAAGTTCCATAGAACTACACAACTAGTTCTGTGAATCCAAAAGGGCTTTAAATGCTACTGAAATAGCAGGAAGATTAAAAAAAAATATAATTTGGCTAATGGTCAAAGGAAAGTTTTTATTATTATTATTTCACTGGGCTAGGACATGCTCTTAGTATAAAACTAAATTCTGGCCCAGAGGTTTCAAACCCATTCAAGTAGACAAGACTATTCCAACTCTGTAGTGCTCACTTTCAGCAATGGTTACTTTTCCATATTCTATTACTTCAGCCTTGCAAATAAACCAGAAAATGCTGGTACCCACAAATGTTTTACTATCCACCTGTCCACTATCCACACTGGAGGCATGCCAATGCCTTAAAAAGCATTCCCCAACAAAGCAGTCCTCTTTGCGCTTTCAAATGTGTCCTTGTCTCGCCACCTGGAAGATATCTTTACTTTCTCCAGACCACAAGGTGGTGCCTAGATATTTTACTGTGTTCCCAAAAGCATTATTCTAACCTTTTAAACATTTGTAACATATTTATAAGGCCATATATGCCAGGTTTACTCACTATCTTCTTCTACATCCTGTCCACTAATTCTGCGTTGGCATTCTTCTGGAAAATGTTTTTGAATCTTTTCCCATAATTCCAAATTAATAAGAGTGTTATTGCGGGCATTATATCGTGCCCAAGAAGAGACTCGCCGACGACAGAAAGGGCAGTACAGGCTGCTCTTTTCCACTGTAAGCTGAAAACAGGAATTGCAGAGAGTGTGGTTGCATGGCAGCGTGACTGGTTCCAGTAAAATCTCCATGCAGATATTACAGCGACAGTCAGATAAGGACAGTGGAGCCTCCGATTTCTTCGACATGCTGTCTAAGGGAAGGTGACTAGTGCATCATCAGCATCTGAAACCATGACACAGCATCTACTTAGAATCATCAAAAATGCAGAAAGTTATCAGTATTGGCTCAGCTATTTGGCTCTTTACCTTACAATGTTCTCAACATCCTTCTCTGATCTAACCTTTTTAATCACACCTCTCCCATGGTGTATGTTTGATGTGCACGCTGTATAACAGGGATCAGCAAACTTTTTCCGCAGGGAGCCGGTCCACTGTCCCACTGTCCCTCACACCTTGTGGAAGGCCAGACTATCTATCTATCTATCTATCTATCTATCTATCTATCTATCTATAAAACGAATTCCTACGCACACTGCGAGAGGGGCAAGTAGTCCTCCTCCCAGCCCCAGCCACCTTCTCAGTTTGCCGCCTGCCTCATTCGCCGAAGGGCTGGCGGTGGCAGCGCGAAACGGGCTTTCTCCCCACCTAGAGAAAGCAGGCGCTGTGTTTACCTTCCCAGGGGCTGCCGCCGCTGTCACCACCACTGCCACTTCTCGTTAAGTGGATAGGCAGAGCGAGCTCATCCACTCCGCTCTCTGGCCCACAGGAGCACCAGGGCGGCAGCAGGAGGAAGAGGCCGAGCAGCGGCGGCTCTGCCAATCAAACACAGCTGAGGTAAACGCGTTTGATTGGCAGAGCTGCCGCCGCTCGGCCACTTCCGTCGCCATCGCCGGCAGTCTTGGCTTCACGGCGCTGGCCTGATCTAGGAGCCAGGTGGGCCTGATCCGGCCCGGGGGCCTTAGTTTGCCGACCCCTGCTGTTTAAGTTCTACATAGAGCAGTCCTATCAACTATGAGCCTGCATCAACATATTTGGTATTCATTCAAGAGCCTGTGCTTTGCTTTATTTTATGATATCCTCTGCCAATTTACAGCTTGAGGTATTAGAAGTCCTGGGCTTGCATGCTCCCCTCTCTTTACAACTGGGCAAGAGGAGGACTTCTACAAAGTTTAGTTTCACTAAAGAATTGTAGCTCAGCTTTACATATGAATCAAGATCTTAGTTTAAAACCAAATGTAGTCCGTGTCAAAACAACCAACCAGCCTTATTGGGTTCGGTCTTCTCTATGTATGTATATGGAGGAACACAGCATAAGTCCTTATCTTCACTTGTTAAATGGGATGAAAACAAGCATGTATTCATATTTTACTAACTGAAATTGGTTGAAATGAATTGAAATACCACTTTCCAGTCCAAAGAGAAACCCGCAGCTGCTTTTCACATGTTCCTGTGAAGCTCAAAATTCTATTAAGAACCCTGCTTAGTATTTATTGTTAATTTCAGCAATTAACGCTATACAATCAGAATTCATTACAAATGTTTGTTGCAATAAAAAACATCTTCAGTAAACACAAGAAGATCAACAGGGAGGGGGCCCAAAATACTGACAGTAAGGCTCCTTGTGGGTACAAGCCATGCACCCGAGCCATGGGGCAGTGATGTTTGTTAACAGCAACTCCCTTGATGGCCCCAGTGATTAGGAATATAAAGGATCAGTCAGTCCCTGAGGTATCCCAGGTCCAAGTTGCTAAAAGCCTTGTAAATTAATACAAAATCCTTGAACCTGGACTGGTAGCATATGGGCAGTCAGTGCAAGCTTCTGAGTAGTGTAGTTACATGCATTTACATTGCATAAAACAGTATTTTCATTAGAAGTAGGTATCATGATGTTTAAGATACAAGTAGGCAGCTTTTTCTTAAAAGCTGCTTGCCAATTTAGATACAAAAATGACTTTACAAAACAACGTGCAGAGATATAGGATACTGGTGCAGGAACATAGGTCAATTCAAAAAGCACCGATAATTTCTAAACAGAAAAATGTGAGAGACCACTCCCACATACAAAAGCTTACTCAAGGTATGTCGGGTCAAACCAGTAAGAATCACCTTTCATATCCTATTCACATTTAACCCGAAACTCACCTACATGCACCGTTTTCTGGTTCCCAACTTGTTTTAATAAGATTTTTTTTTGCCCGAAGACTACAGGTGTGTGCGCGCACAACAGCAAGTTTGGCCAGAGATATGTGTGCTCAATTCCCTTCCACGAACATTTCAGTGAATATACACGGGAAAGTGAGTTGCGAGTCCTACTGTTACTGCTGTTGGTTCTCCTCGTCCTCCTCTTCTTCTTCTCCTTCTCACACACTTGGAGAAAAGTTCTTCAGCTTCCCCACTGTCAGGAGCGAAGGCCAAGAAGCCTCTCGACGTCCGCCCCACATTTCTAGGCCAGAGGCCTAGGAAACATTCGCCTCAGGGGGCCCCGGCTGACAAGTGGGAACTAAGCGGAGCCTGAGGCCGCGGGGCTTCCAGAACCGATTCACCGTTCTGACGCTTGACTTCCCGTTGCTAGGCGCCAAAATGGAGACCCCGGAAGAGGAAACCGCGCGCGAGCCCGGCGACTCGGTGTCCGCCTGTCTCGGAACTCTGACCCGCCACTTCCCCCCTCCCCTCCCTCCCGTTCCACGCGCGTGCGCGAAAGAGCCCGCCCAACGGCTATCTTTTATTCCGAGAAAGGGCGAGGAAGCGGGAGAGGCGTCTAAGCTGCCTCAGCGCGCGCAGACGACGCGCGCATGCGTGCCAGGAGAACTCCTGTACAGCCGCGCCTACAAGCGCGCGGAGGGAAATCCCGCCCCTTTCTGCCTCTGCGCTTAGTCTTGCCGCAGGCTTCGAGCGTGGAATAATCGAGTTGCAGTACTGCAGCTGGTGCGGGAGGGCCAGTGCGGGTGTGCTGTTTGATTCGGAGCACCGCAGGCTTTTGAGTACTATGGTGGGGGAAAGCGTTTTATTGAGCCACAATGTATAAAATAATGAAACACTAATAATTGCAAGATTGCTTTACTCATTTTGAGAGGTTTTTGTGTTTATGCTCAAGTGTTTTGTCCCCCCCCCATAGTGTTTATACAATTGGTTCAGTCTGTTTGGGCAACGACTTTAGAAAACGAACCAACCGTTATTTGCTTTTTAAGATTGCAGTTAATTATATTTAGACAACCGTTTTTGGCTTAAGAGGAGGTTGGAGGACCATAAGGTCCGGGGGGGGGAGTGGTATATAAATGCAATAAGCGACTTGGGACCAGCTTACCTGAAAGAGTGCCTTCTGTGATGGAAATGGGCATAGAGCTTGATCCTCTTCAGAGGCATACTGTTGGTGCCTCCACCCAGGCTGGCCCAAAACATTTTGGCACCCGAGGTGTACCCTAAAATAGCACTCCCCTACCCACCAGGACAGAAAGGGTGAGAGAAAATCTACATCAGGAGCGAGAGAGAGAAGAAAAATCAACCAGATTTGCTGCTTCTCTGGATCCTGCCACCTGAGGCAGTTGCCTCACCTTGCCTCGTGCATGGGCCAGCCCTGGTGAAGAAACTTGCTTTTCAGTACAGTGGTACCTCGGGTTACATACGCTTCAGGTTACAGACTCCGCTAACCCAGAAATAGTGCTTCAGGTTAAGAACTTTGCTTCAGGATAAGTACAGAAATTGGGCTCAGGCGGCGCAGCGGCAGCAGGAGGCCCCATTAGCTAAAGTGGTGCTTCAGGTTAAGAACGGACCTCCGAAACGAATTAAGTACTTAACCCAAGGTACCACTGTAGTAGTGCCTAGCTATGGAATGCTTTTCTCAGAGAGACCAACTCGAAGCCATTTCAGTGGGTGTTTTGCTGCCAACTGAATACCTTTCTGTTCTTTGAAATTATTATGCAGTCTAATTAGAGCTGTATGAGCAGGAGGAAATGGGCTTTTCAGGGACCCCCCCAAAGTGGGAAGCCATGTTGTCATCATCTCCCCTCTCCATTTTTTCCTTTAGTTTTTAAAATTGATATATTTCAGTTATATTAATCTAACCCATAGAGAATGTTATGTTATGGGGCAGCATATATAAATGGATATGTAAAGGTATGCCCCTAGGTGTGTTTCATAGATTACCCGTTACCCATTTTATGCTCCAAACAAAACTTAAGTAGTTTCTGCTGACGAAGAGGACACTGAAAATGGCTAATAATGAAGTGTTGCAGCCCAGCCATTAGACATGAGTGTGCATAATATTTTCTTTAAACTATGAATCACTTTATTGAGCAGTATGTGATTTCATCAGGTGCAAACAGTACATATTAGAGTGTGCTCTGGTGTCAATTTGCTTTTAAATGGGGCTGAATAAGACATGGTGACTAACTTTTAACCACATTGGTAACAGAGAAGAAGATAATAACATGCAGCTATGTTTCTAAATGGCAAAAGAAAGCATAGGAACTATGAGGGAATACATAATGAACAAAAGTCAAGCTAATCATGGTCAATCACAGATGGCTTAGTGCACTTGAGGTTGCAAGTAAATAAGTATGCATTTTAAAAATCACCTGAGGAGGACTTCCTCTTTATACCCCACTTTTTTTACTGTGAGAAAATTGATCAACAAATTGGGAGCAGGCACTCCCTGAAGTATGCAGCAGGACCCAGCAAATATGTACATTACACTCGCACCAAGACATATGTTTGTGATATATGCAATTATGCCTGCCTCTCAAGAATGGGGCCTGTATTTCAAGTGAGAAACCAAAAAAGGGGAACTTCAAGATTATACTCTACTGTAGGATCTGGGTGATAGATTTCAAAAGATAGGAGCAAAATGGGAGTTGTTAATATTAGCAGTAATAATAATGCATCGCTTCAGTCATGCTTCACATATGCAATCTTCATAATCTGTACAACTTCTCTGTGGATTAGGCCAGTACAGTGGAACTTTTTTCTGTTAAAGATGGGGTGAAGACTGAGAGGAAGTCTTGCATAAAGCTACTGAGGAAGGACTTTGCAGTTATAAGCAGTTTTGGAGACAATTTGTTTCTAGGTTATAATCCTTTAGGGTGTGTCTCTTGTTCTTTGCAAGCGTGTTCAGTTTTTTCTGTATTCCACTACGCAAATAGCAGACAGCAGACTTCGCTGAAGCAGCGGGTTCTTCACCACGTTGTTTATAATAGAGCTGATGTCATTGGCATAATCTTGCCTTTGATCAGCAGGATAGTAGCAGGCATTGTGACAATTTGTAATGAAAAATGCACAGAGGGCTTTAACATCTCCTTCTTGCAGCCCCAGTTTCTCCAGTACAGACTCCCAGGCCAGCCTAATTCTTTGGTTTCTGCCTTTTCGCCTCAGAACAGATGACAGAGTAGGAAGGGCTTTTGCCAGATCTGGTAGCATTTCTACCACTTCAGAATGTAAGCAGCGAATAGTTTCACAAATGTAGCTGTAGAAAAGATTTACCTCCACAGAAGAGAATCTGCAAGAAGATATAGAAATATAACCCATTTTTCAAATAATTAAAGTCAACAGGACCAGGATTTATTGCTATTTAGGTAACAGGAGATATTATAAAGCTACAATCCTGACCACACTTCTTAAGGTGTGTATTTTATTGAACTAGTGGAAATTTAATTCGAGCCAAAAGAAACCATGTTTGTGATAATTAAGCCCAATCCTAAAATGTTTATTTGAAGTAATTCCCTAAAACTAAGGCTAAGTCAGCATTTAGGTTTACATTTTGGACATAAAGTTGGAAAGTTTTCAAGATTTATTCAGAAGTCCTAAATGGTATTATTTCTCTCCTCATGTGTTGCCTGTATGTTAAACCTATCAAATGATGGTTAGAATCTTATGATACCATTATCGGGCACTTTACAGCCAAGTTAATATTATTAAAACTTTTATTAGATTTTTTGCCCTTGATTTTTCTTTCTCACCTGTCTTCTAGCAGTGATGACCACATTTCATCCTGGTCGAACTGATGCTCCATTACTGTAGTCCGAAACTCAAACTTCTCTGTTAATTTCTGAATGCTAGAGTCTAGCACTGTAAACTGACCCTCTAAAGTGTGCAGTTTGTTCTCCACTCTGTTACGATTTAAAAGCCAGAAGAAGTTATTAAAAGTCAGAACAAGTTAGTCAGGAGTCTCCACTTCTGTAGCATATCCCAAGACTCATATCTACAAGTTGATTGTAATCACTTGATGAATTTAATCAGCATATGGCTCTGGAGCAATACACTTTCTGAATCAAGAAGCTTGTTAAACTCTGTACCGTATTGCATTATGGCTGCTGCCACTGTGAAAAACTGAACTTATGACAAAGCAAGATGATACCAAGCAATATTAAATCTACAATGCTATGCGTGCTTATCTGGGAGCAAATCATACTGAGCTCACGTACACTTATTTTCAAGCAAATATGTACACCAGTGTGTACACAACCAAGTTTTTATTCACTGCCTTTTATATATAGATTTAATGGAGAATAAAGGACATACTCTTCAGTTTCAAGTGATCAAATATTTCATGGGTATCTTAACATCAGAAGGTCCCTTTGAAAGGGATTTAGTTTTCAGCATCACATATTTTTCATTTATTCACAGACCCTTTAAGAACTAGAATTTTATTCATTGTTTGGGGTATAACCAGGTCTTTTTCCCCCCAGCCAAAACTCACTGGAACTCAGTTCCGCCATCTCTCAGGTAGGCGCCATTGCCATTATAAGAGAACAAGGGAGGCATTCATGCTGATCACTAATTTTTCTAGAAAATTAGCATTGGGTACAGCAAATCAACATTAGATGGTACTCTTCAAATGGTAGCACAATAGGGATATTCCAGAAATGCGGGTCCAAAACTTACAAAGTCTTATGTATAACACAGTGAGCATGCAAGTGCATTCCAACTTAATTTGATTTTAAATGACTGATGTTTTAATGTATTTTAATATCTCTTGTTGGAAGCCGCCCAGCCAGATGGGCAGGGTATAAGTAATAAATTATTATATTATTATTATAGAAAAGCCAGAATCAAAGCCACATGGAAAGCTATGTTTTAGTCCAAATCACAGGCTAACCACTTTTTAATCAACATATAATATGGAAACAATTCCCTAACCTTGAATTACTGCAAAGATAATTGATGCATATTGTAACACATACAAGAACTTCAGTCCTAAATACATTTACCAATATGTCAACCCACGGACCTTTATATCTAAATACAGTATACGTGTGCAGGGCCCCAGTCCAAAAATAAACACCTGGTGGTGTTTAAAAGAGTAAGGAAGAAACACTGTAAACTCTGCAAACCAAGTCATTAATATTTTCATTATTTCTATAATTTCATTAGAAATAAACGAATATGTAACAGCATATTCAACAATACAGTATTTAAAGCTTGGACAGTAGACATTTTCCACCATCATCCAGACATATAAAGGCAATTACTATATAAAGGTAGTAACTGCTGCCTTCCAAAATAATGTATTATATATCACTTTTTGTAAGCTGCCTTGGAGATTCATAAAGGCAGAAAAACAGTATCAATATTATAAACATCTAATTTATAAGGTGTGAATTTTTTTGCTGTTTCTCACAATCTATCCCCAACAAAGCAGATTGGTTTCCCCTTCATGACCTGTTTAATGTCTTGTTCAGAGCACACAGTGATATAGCTTCTCTGGCCATCTTCAGGGAGAGAAAAATAATTGTATGTTTAAATGCTGGTTAGCTTCTCTTTTGCAGCAGACAGCAAACATATAACAGGAGTTCCAGCTTGTGCTGAAGGTCAATTTCACTTAAATCTTTTTATAGCCAGCTAGGACATCCAAGTTTAGCTTATTAACACATGCCCACAAGCACGTTGTTTATTGAACCACAGTGGATCAGTTGCGACAGTTTCTCTTGCTTACATGAAGATAAATGAATTATTTTCACACAAACTACACTAACCTGTTAAATTACTAATTTTCTATTTATGTCTGTTTAGAGTCATATTGGGTTGCTATGTGGGAGGTACAGCAGCTTACTGCTTCAGTCTTTATGTATTTAAAATATTAATGTTGCCACCCATGTTAAATACATCTCTTTTCATTTACATCATTTATGGCAAGTTGCTGCTCAGCTCCCAATACCCATCTGTAGCAATATACATGAGTCACATCAGGTACAAAGAGAACATGTATGAAGAAATTGCCACCCCTCTTTACATATACATATCTATACCTACACATACACGAAATATGTGAAAGGAACACATCTGTTTTAAAGTAAAAAAACTAGCTATTTATAGATGCATTGATCTCATTTGTCCTAGTCCTGACACAAGAGTACAAATGACTTCTGTATTCTGTTATTAGAACCAGAAGACAAAATATGTTCCAAGAAGCAGCTACTAAACCTATAAGATATTCATTCGTATAGCAAGCAGAGCAGGGAAAAATATGTAGTGGTTGCAAAACTCTGCAGCAATTTGCTCAGAATATATGGCAGTTTATATCAAATAAGTAAATATTTTGGGCACAGGAAATGTTTGCTATGTAATTCAATGCCTCAGTTCATCCAATCCCTCAAACCATTGCTTAGAGGTTTAGAAATGAACTGCAGGCTTGGGTACCTCCTCTTCCCCTCAAGCACACAGCTTCATTTTCAGTTTGTCATTCCATGTTTGCTAAATAATCCAGATCAACAAACTATGCTCTTGCAGTCCATACTTGAAATGCATGGTTTACCCTCTAAATCAGAGTTTGCTGATTTGAATAGCATGGTCAATGCCTGCCTGTCATTTTAAGATGCCAGTACAATTGCATACCCATAAGTTTGGTACTGTGTCAAAAGCAAAAGTTAACACTTTTGTTAATTGTTCTAATCATCCAAAACTTCCTACTTTACAGAAAATGACCAGAAACAGTATTAGGCTCTTATAAAAGGTTTAAGTCACCATTTGTATACACAGCTTAGATCTCACAAAAGCCTTATCAGTTAAAGCTTTATTCTCCATAAATAGGAAAAGATCAAGAAGAAACCCAGGATTTTAGAGTGTGCTGCTACTATCCCTTGTACCATGCAGTTGTCAATATCTATCACACCTTCTGCTCTTACAAACAAAAGGATGAGAATGAGCCAGGAATCACTATGCTATGAAAGAAATACTTCCCTGATAAAAGGAAAGTTGCTTTATTGGCAGAAAATTTAGCATATTGGTTTTTTCTTTTAAAACTTACATTTTCAGCTTGTGTAGTAAAAGTAAATTGTAAGAAGTTGTGATTTAATACCAGCAAAAGAATATTAATGTAAACAAACTAGGCAGAAGTATCTAAACCTGGGCATATTGATAACATTTTATGATAACAACAGTACGTAGCAATAGGTTGAAAAAATTAATTAGGAACTCATATTTGATTTCTTCATAGAAGAAACCTAGATTGTGCTGCATAATTTAAGACTTAAGGATTCCTTGGAATCAGCTTTTTGATTTTGAACCACAATAGAGGAAAATACAACTTCTAGGATCCACCATGAAGAAATTCAGGCATACTCATGGATAAATTATACATTAAAGCTCAAATCCAAATACAGTGGTACTTCTGGTTACGTACTTAATTCGTTCCAGAGGTCCGTTCTTAACCTGAAACTGTTCTTAACCTGAAGCACCACTTTAGCTAATGGGGCCTCCTGCTGCCGCTGCTGCACGATTTCTGTTCTTATCCTGAAGCAAAGTTCTTAACCCGAGGTAATATTTCTGGGTTAGCGGAGTCTGTAACCTGAAACATATGTAACCTGAAGCGTATGTAACCCGAGGTACCACTGTACTGGGTAGATGTAGTTCGGCTGACTTAAGTGTGCATGAAGGGATCTGGAAGATCAAAGCTAAATCATAAGCACAAATTATTTTGAAAGTCTTCTGATGGCATTGGAATTTACAATAGCATGTACCAATATGCAATTTTTTTCCTCCTGTCAAAAAGTTATTCACACATTCACACATTCACAACTGAATTTTATTTCAAACTCATCAGCAAGTTAATACCTGGTTTATCATAAGATATCCCATTACTGATACAATGAATTAAACTTTATCCACTGCTAAAATAAATATTTTTAGCAATATACAGAAAAGCTGCAGTTGGTTTATAACACATTGGGGGTAATAAAGGTTAGGCATGTCTAATAAAGGTTATCAGACTAACGGTTAGGCATGTCTAAGCTTCAGCAATAGGATAGACTGATATACTGGTACTCTGATCAGCAACCAGTATTCTTCTAGAGCCTTTAATCTCTGCACATGAAATCCAGTTCACCTTCTCTCCATGTTCAATCGTTAGTTTTGGTAAAATTGGCATATGCTCATTTGAACACTCTGCATTTATTTTGTCAAGTTTATTGGTGGTGTTGGGCAACCTAGTTCTCCTTCTGTGGATGGATTTGACTGGACTCTTCTGTTTTCCTAGTTCATTGCTGACATCCCACAACAACACTCTGCCATCATTTCCTCCTGTAATGAACCGGTAGGCTTCTGGTAGAAAGAAAATCTGTGACACTGCTAAGGAGTGGCCCTTAAATGCTGCCTCCTGCTCAAACTTGGTACCTGTTACCCTAAAGATTCTGATTTTACCATCTTCAGCTCCACAGCCAAAAACATTGCCACAAGCAGAAACAGACAAGGAATGGGCCAATGGAGGGTTAAAAAGCTGACCAGTTGAATGTTCATTGACTTCCTCCTCTTGCAAGTCCACAATCCACAGAGGGCGAGCTTTCTGTAAGTTCCACATCATAACCTTCAAATAGAACAAATCAGAATTATTTCTTTGTATAGGGCATATACTAGCACACACTAAATGAGTTCATGTTCCTATTTGCACACAATTTTAAGTTTCCTTTATGTTGTTCTATTCCCAGAGTCATAAATTGAGGTAGCTGTCACCAATTGATGCTTCCCTGCGTCTATAAATCAAGTGGAAAAAACAGTTTACTATCATTTATATAGTAGCATGTTTCACTGTTAAGCTTTGAGAAGTTTTAAACAAATTACACAAAAGATTTCTTAAGAGTACCTTTACTACATTTGTTTATTATATCCATCTACCAAGCTGAACAAATTACCTTGTGCCAAAGAAACAGAGGTTCTCAAAATGTTGCATTATCTAAGCTGTGAAAACTTCATCAGCATTCCTGTGACAACACCCAGACCTCTATGCTGTATTAATTACAATGACCAGTAACCAAAAACTGAGCAAAAATTATTTCTTTCTTAAATCAGAAGCCTCATTATAGAAACTAAGAACTGAAAGATGGATACCATTATTCATTTTAAATAGTTCAATACTGCTTTTATTATAGATGGGTGTTGGTTAAAATAGAATTGGCTTGTGCAAAAACCAAACTAGACTGCAATCCTTATCTCACTTATCTGTAAGTCCCTTTGAATTCCAAAGAACTTATTTCTGAGTAGACATGGTTCAAGTTGCATCATAAATTGCTTGTGTGATGCAGGACTCCCTGGTTCATCAACCATCACATTTCAGGTCATTAATTTGAAGATAGGGAATATACCACAGGCTCACATTTCTTCAACTGCAAATTTCTCACCTTGTGATAACTATGGTTTAAAACAATATCAGAATCTAACAAAATACAGGTTAGCACTACCAGATGTGCCTCCAAACACTGTGTGCCAACCTGCTTCAAACCATGTTTTGGAGGAGATGCCCTATGAGTGCTAATCTTAGTTTGCTGAATCTGAATATAACGAATACCACAAATTGTGGAAGAGAGAGGGAAATCTGTGCATAATAGGGAAGCAGGGACCATGACAGCCTGCAACACATTCCCAATCTCTAGGTCACTGTTTGGAGATTGGAAACACAATATCCGATTTGAGCCTGTATAGCCATAATATTGTTGCATTTTTACTTCCCTACATGCATAATCAAGAAGTTTAATCACCACATTAACTTTAAGAATTTCTCACACAGCAGAAATTTAAGACGATGAACCTGGATATCTCTACATAGCATAAAAACCCAATAATTTGGGATTTGGTCTATACTCAGTAGCATAAGGGCACTTTGCTCACCCTCAGTTGAATTCTTTATTACTTAATATGTCCCCTCTGTTAAACTACTTCAGCATTTGATTTAGCCATTTAATTGATACTGGGGCTCCCTGGAAGCCAACTTTTCAAGAATGGTTCCTTTTTATCTTGCCTGCTTGTTTTACCTTGGCTGGCACTCATACTGTCTTTCACAAGGGACTATCTTAATTCCTGATCAATACATATAGAGGAGGATTACTTCCTCTAATGCCATAGGAGGCTCATAGACAAATTAACATATAGTAGGAGAGGAAAGAAACATGTATCAAAGATCTTTGCTGGTGTGTGCCCTACAGGAAGCTTTCATTTTATGCTGATCACCTTCATATCCAGACCACATGAAAGAAGGCTTTGAGGTCTCTGAGGACGAAACACAACTGATGCACAAATATTTGAGTGTCGTCTAAGGCAGCGGCTTAACTTCTTGCTTTCCAGATCAATAATCTTTATTACTCCAGAATCATCTGCAGCACCTAATAAACTATCTGTTTCATTTACTGAAAGACAATTGATCTCTTCATCATTTACATGGAAATGTTCAACTGGCTCTTTGAGACATCTAGTATCCAAAATGCTAACAGTCTCTCCATGAGAAGCATATAGTCTTTTGGAACAGGTGGGAGAAAACACAACGCTGGTGACATCATCAGCTTTCTGAAGAAGTGTGTGTTCTAATGGAGTCCCTTCCTCACTCCAGATGGTTAGCTCCCCTCCTTCTGCTCCTGAAGCCAACAGACCATCTTTGTTCACGTTCAAACATAATATTGAAGAAGAGTGTCCATTGGCCCACTTCTCCGCCATAGTAGGAGAGTCTGAAAAACACAAACACTTGATTAGCAAGACAGAAGTTGTTTTTGGTATAGCTAATTCCTCAAAAGTCGCAGGATGCATCACTTCATTGCATGGACAGAATGTATGTTTTAATGCCACCTTTGAAACCATAATTTATAATCCTGGAACCAAAACAACTTTAAGTATCAATCTGATTTTGTTTAAATGAGAGGCCATGTGTTAAGGCATGCAATATACACCTCTGTTCTCTTCAATTAATTGGTTTATAGCAAAGCTTGCCAACATGGCACCTGCTAGTGCACATGAAATCACAGATGCCTTCCCTGGCACCACAGGATCCCCTTTTCCTACTGAAATAAGGGATTGAAAGGAACATTCTGCAGTAGTCAACAGAATACACTGTGATATGGGCACCACAACCAAGCATAAGCAGTGCCCACAACAGTTTGTCTGGTTTACTAATGTACCCATGATGAATATGCCTATATACCTTATGGTCATACAGAACTAACAGAGAACTGCAATCAGAAATCTGAATGGCAAAATAGGATTGAGGAAAAGTAAATCACTGACAGTAAGTTCGTAGCATGACATTTTGGAAAACAAAGCTCAGTATACCTGTTCTTTGAAAGAAAGTCTTTGAAAATAAATGGTATTCCTTAGTATGTATTTAGCTCCCTGGAGATGACCCAGTATACCTGAAGGAGTGTCTCCACCCCCACCATTCAGCCTGGACACTAAGGTCCAGTGCCGATGGCTTTCTGGCGGTTCCCTCACTGCGAGAAGTGAGATTACAGGGAACCAGGCAGAGGGCCTTCTCAGTGGTGGCGCATGCCCTGTGGAACGGCCTCCCATCAGATGTCAAGGAAATAAACAACTATCTGACTTTTAGAAGACATCTGAAGGCAGCCCTGTTTAGGGAAGTTTTTAATGTTTGAAGTTTTATTCTGTTTAATATTCTGTTGGGAGCCACCCAGAGTGGCTGGGGAAACCCAACCAGATGGACGGGGTATAAGAAATAAAAAAATATTATTATTACTTCTTCATAAATATGCTTGGGGACATTCTATACGGATTAACAGACGAGCATTAATCATCACAAGGGTGTCAATGGAGGCAAAGAAGTGGTTGGCATTTGACTAGCCCAGACCAGTACTGATAAGGAAAGACGGGGAAAAGCGCCTTCAAACAATACTCCGGACTACAGAAACATTCGGTGAAGGGTGGGGGAAGGAAAAGAAAAGGCGTCAAAACAGGGAGATGGGTGAGCATTCTTCATAGCTATGAGGACCAAAGCAGTCAGAAACACGCCTACAGTCCAGCCCTTACAGTCCAGCCCTAATCCCGTGTACACCACTTCAGTCCGACTTACTGCCAAGTTAATACGCAATAGGGTGACAGCCTCAAGCCAAGCCACCCTACTGCTGTATTTTAATATCGAGGAGCCCAAAAAATAACCGAATTACCTCAACCAGGCTTACCCGTCGCGCCGTCTCTCCATGCGACAGTGTCCTCTTCCGGCGAAGAGAAATTACGTCACCCTATTATCACCTCCCCCCCTCTTTACATTAACAGGTGAGGTTTTCGCGCATGGATTTAGAGAAGCCCCCTTGACAGCTCTGCCCTCACCCAAGATGGTCGGCTCACCTTCAGAGCCTAGCTCTCAACCACAGCCGCCACAATAGTAGTAACAAAAAACGAATAAAAGCTCCGCAGTCGGAGAGACCCGCGACAGGAAACCTAGATTCGTCTCACCGCTCCTCCAACCGCGAACCGAAGAGGCAGTGGAGGGGGGGGGGAGACCGCACTTTCTCCGACGCCTCCTGAGGCCCAGGCTAAAGCTTTCACTTCCGCCCGCACTTGCCGGCAGCTGGTGGGAAGGACGTCGAGCGTCGGCTGCGCCGCCTCCCTCCCTCCCCTCGCTGACGGCGTGAGCCGGATTGGCCGGTTGGCTGCCTGGTGGGCTCGCGGCCTCGCACCGCCTTTGCCTGGGCCGGGTCGGTCGGTTGACGAGGCGTGCGCGCGGGACGCGGGGACTCGGTGGTCGCCCGGAGGCTATGGCGGCGGCTGCCGGCGGCGGCGGAGGCGGCGGCGGCGGCGGCGGAGGAACGCCGAGCTCGGTGGCTGTTGCTGCTGCCGCCGCCGCCGCTACGGCTGCTAATGCGGGGGGCTGGCGGCTTCCCGGGCGGGTGCTCGAGTTCGTCTTCTCCTACCTGGAGCTGCGGGAGCTTCGGAGCTGCGCGCTGGTGTGCAAGCTGTGGTGCCGCGTCCTGCACGGCGACGAGAACAGCGAGGTGTGGCGGAGCCTGGCCGCTCGCAGCCTGGCGGAGGAGGCGCTGCGCACCGACATCCTCTGCAACGTGCCCACCTACAAGGGCAAGGTCAGGATGGCCCCGCGCGGGAGGGAGCGACCCTCCTTTTTTGCGCGCGCGAGGGAACACAAGAGGAAATGCATACAGTATATATAATCTGGGTACCTTTCTCTGCCCTTACATCCCTTGCACGAGATAAGATACTGGAGGTGCCGAGGGTCTCGTCTCCTGTGTTTTGTGAGCCGGACCTCTTTCTTCTTAAACCCAGATGTGCGGGGAGGAGAGGAAATTGTTCCGTGTTGTGAGAGAGAGGGAAAGAGAGGCACTAACGCACATGCTCAAAAGCACTGGCTGCTGATTACTTTGTTCCAAGACAGAACTCTGGCAACGATTCTGGGCTGTTTCCTAGCTCCAGTAAAATGCAACCTGCATCTGTCGTCCCCGTCCCCCCCAATTGCACGTGTATATATGCATACCAGTGTTGGTGGAAACACTCATTGAGTACATGTTGTTTAGATGTGGTTCCTCTTTGCAGCTGCTGCCTATGGCCCAGATGCTTTGCATGGTAGGAGTTGCAGAAAGGTATAGTGCTCAATAAGACACCATTTGGGAGCTGGATTGAGGACCCCCCTGGGTTTGATGCCTTCCTCCAGCATGCCTGGAATAGTTGGTGTTGAAATGATGTTTCCAAAAGACCTTGGCAAGCCTGTTTTTCTATGTTGAGCCAGGTAGCCAATACTAGCCCAGCTGGGCAGGTGGTGAGGACTAAGGTTGTGAAATCACAAGGTGTTCTTACTCTGGGTGGCATTCTTTTACAGATGGGTTAATTATACATCTATTTGGGTTTACCATACCTTATTAAGAATAGGTGTGTAGAGTTGTTATTGCTGCTGCTGTCTTAATAGCCTTGCCTCGTTTAGTAATCTTATCTCCAGCTTTGCTTTTTCAAAAAATACCTTCTGTTCCAGGTACGCGCCTTTCAGCATGCTTTCAGCACCAATGATTGTTCTAGGAATGTCTACATTAAGAAGAATGGATTTACTTTGCATCGGAATCCCATTGCACAGAGTACAGATGGAGCAAGGACCAAGATTGGTTTCAGTGAAGGCCGTCATGCTTGGGAAGTCTGGTGGGAAGGCCCTCTTGGCACAGTGGCAGTAATTGGGATCGCTACAAAACGAGCTCCCATGCAGTGTCAGGGCTATGTGGCACTCCTGGGCAGTGATGACCAGAGCTGGGGCTGGAATTTGGTGGACAATAACTTGTTACATAATGGAGAGGTCAATGGCAGCTTCCCCCAGTGCAACAATGCCCCCAAATATCAAGTGAGTGAAACCTGGAATGTGTACAAGACTGTTGGATCTGTGAAGAGCTATGCCAGGGCGGTCCAACCACTTAGACCAAGTGCTCCTCAAGACCACTTTGACACAGAACCCGTGGGCCACACACTGAATTAAATTTCCATATTGTAAATTAAAGAGTACACAATATAGTTAATATATTTAATGTAAGCAATTAATATATTTAATTGAATATATATATAATTAAATACACAATTGATAGATTGAGTCCCTGTCAGGATAAAAAGGTAGGATATAAATCAAAATAAAATAATTTTAGAAGACTTCTAGTCAAAACGATTCGAGCCTCTTGTGAAGCCATTAAATAAATGCAGCCCATGGAGGAGAAGACAGCATAAGGTGGGGTGGCAGGGCAGGCAACAGCTGCCTCATCCTCCTCACCTGCCAGCCAGTCACCACAGCCACCTCTTCAGGCTGGTTGTTGACTGAGGGGGGAAGGATCTGTAGAGTTGGAAGGGGACCCCCAAGAGTAATGTATCCAGACCCCTTGAAGTCCCTGGCAGGAAGTCACCCCCTCCCCATCTGTCAAACAGGGGAGCAGCAAAGCTTCCATGGCAAGGGGCAGCCCACCAGTCTCACAGAGTCCTGGGCGGAGAGGCCCCACCACTTCCCTCCTGCTGGCTGGCTGCACACCATGCCTCTGCTGAGCCTGGGCTGTGTTGCGGCCTCCCTCTGGCCTGGCGGCTCTGCTCTGTCTCTCTCTGCCATCACTATCGTTGTTCCTTTGCTGGCACCAAGCCACACCTCCCTCTCCATGTTGCCATGCCGGTCCACCAATCAAAAGGTGCAACCTCAAACATCTGGAAATTTGGCGCCCAGCTCCCTTTCTCCTTATTGGTGGGTTTTCAAGCATCCCTCCCCACCACATATACTCTCACGTGCTCATTTGCTGTTGAGGGGAGAAGCAACCAACCAGCTCTTGCTCTTCAGGACAGGAAAGGCAGAAGAGTCGCTAAAGAGTAGTAACAGGTCTGAGGGCAAAGGCCACCAAAAAAGGACTCATGGGCCACATGTTGGACCACCCTGAGCTATACATTCCAGAATTTTGTATAGTAAACTGACACATTCTGTTTTAGGCACAATTCTATTTATATTTTCTTGGAAATATGTCCCAATCTGTTCAGTGGGGCTTACTCCCTGGTAAGGCTTCCTCCCTAACATCCCTAACTTGGGAGTTAGCCAAGTTGAATTCAGTAAGGCATGCATCAAATTGAAGAATATTTCTGTTTAACCAGTGTAGTTGTTCAAAGCCCCATGACTGAATCTTAGCTTTACCATTGATAAGCACAAAATGTCTTCAAAGGGCTTTTCTGTATGTTAATTGTGTTAATTATCCTCCCCCCCCCCAAGTTATTTTGTCTCAGCATCTGTTTACCTTCACTTTGTCTTGTCTTTTCATTATCCCTTTTCTTCAATCAGTCTTATTTTTGTTTACAGATAGGTGAGAGAATTCGTGTCATCCTGGACATGGAAGACAAGACTTTGGCTTTTGAGCGAGGCTATGAGTTTCTAGGAGTTGCATTCCGAGGACTGCCAAAGACATGTCTGTATCCAGCAGTGTCTGCTGTCTATGGAAACACTGAAGTGACGTTAGTTTATCTGGGAAAACCTTTAGATGGATGACATTTTGTTTTTAACTGGGACGTGAACATCAAGTTGACAATATGGAGAAACTTGCATGTGGGTTAATAGGGAAGCATGAGTGAAGTGTGTGGATACGTATCCAAGAAACATCAAGGAAAACCAAAATTTGCGATCCAAAAGGCCAGCTGTACGGAAGAGAGTTTTACCTTTCCTTTTTCTGCCGGACCAGAAAAATTCTCAGGGGGTTGCAGTTGGTTGAATGGGCAGCTAACCACATGCATGTTGCATAAGATTTCACTGCAAAGGTGGCAGAATGGAATCGTGTACATACCATACTTAAGGGACTCCTGTATAGAAGTGGTTGAGGAAAGCTGACTGAGACCTGTAAGCAGTGTGTTCTGTGAAAGACTTCATTTTTAAAATTATTTGTTTCCTTCCTGCCTTTGATCCAGTGTGTTTTACCAAAGGTAACTGAAATTGGTTGGATTTTATTTAATGTATTTTTAGTGTAATGAGGAGTACAATGTATTGCACTTCTCCAGAGCAAAACATTGTGCAGTTATGTTAAAGTGTGTTTTAAAGACAGTTTGTACAGAACACTTTAAAAACCAGAACAAAACAAAGGGTTGCTGTTGCTTTCCCTGGGATGTAATTTTGTTAATTGGAAACCTCCCCCCCCCACACATATCAGGTGTTGGTATATGTCCAGTTGAACAGCATACATACAAGTGCACTTCTTTTGTTTTGTTGTACAACATCTCATGTGACAAAAGAAACTATGAATGTTTATTGTAAAATGCTTTAGATTTGATAGCTGAAAATTCCGTGCAGGTGGAAGGGTTAGGGTTAGATAAAGTCAGTTTCTAATGTGAGTGTTTTTGTTTTACTTAAAATGTGAGTGTGTGTTGCAAATGACCATATGTCTTTCAATCCACCTTCTAAAGTAAGACTTAAAATTAATCTTGCAAACTATGAGCCGTCCACCAAATACTGCTGCTCTTTACCCATTTTAATCAGAATTGTATTGTGGTTGTGGGGTGGCCATGCTTGGTGGGTTGTTCCCATTATGGTCTGCAGTACCCCAACCCCTCATTTTGGTCTATTGCCAAATGTATTGCTCTCTTCCCAGTATAGATATTAGATTGCTAGTATTGCATATTTAACTAAATATTTTGAAAAATAGGTTCCAAAGTACTACCTAAATACATACCATGTTAAAATTGCATAGAAAAATATTTTAACATATTTCAATCTTTAGCATAAATAAATTGAACTTCAAACAGGAATCAAATTTCTGGCACAATTATGGAGTCTGTCCTTTGGTTATATTAATTGCTGAGAAACGTTTTACAAAGCTAATTTGTTGTGCATAAAGAAAGCACCTTCCGATGATGGAGCAACTGCATTTCCCCATTCTTTGGCATCCATATCCTGCACAGCTTGTATGTCTTAATCGTCTAAGTCCACAGGCTGGTTCTTGGTACTAAAGTGCTATTTTGTTCTGCCTTAGACATCTATTTATTTGGTGTAGTGTGAGAAAACACTTTCCGCGCAGTCCTGGGCATTTTTTCTTCTTCTCAGAAGCAAACCCCACTATGTTCAGTGGGATGTACTCCTAGGTAAGTATGTGTAGGATTGTGGCCTTTGGGAGGAAATGAGGTATTGTTTACATTCTTTACATCATAATCAGAATTATGCTGTCTCACAGACATATAGTTCCTTAGATGTGCAAAAGAGAACAATTCCCTTAGGCATTCTTATTTTTGTTAAAGCCAGGGAAAGCTGCTAAACACTACGTTTTTATTTTTTTTAATAGGCTGAAGAGTACATTCTTGCTGCATGCAAGGTTTAAAGTGGCAATCCAGTATCTTTGGTAGTGCCATCGGTCCTCAATACTTAAAAATTGGTCATGCTATGACCTTTCCAGCAACCTAGCCTTCTTGCTGTAGGCTTAGCCATCATGTTACCTGTCCTACCATCTTGACATACTAATGCATCTTGTTTTACTATTGTTTCCAAACCCCTCTGCTCCCTTGTAGAAGTTGCAGAAGGAAGTTATGGTTGATTAATGGTTTGGGACTGCTAGTATTCTTTGGTTGGTGGCACAGGACTGTAGTGAATAGCATCACACTAGGCAGAAAGAGGCTCTTTTATGAGGCTGCTGAAAGTGTGAGGGATAAAATGTGGATTCAAAAAAGAGGGCAGTGACTGTACTGGAGGAGTCTATGTTGCATGTTCTCAGCTGTTCAGGCTTTCCTAGATCTTCAATTCACGTTCCTTCCATGTTCAGATTCCGCAGAACTGCATTTGAGGTCTGCATGTGTGAATAAATGTTTTCAAAATATTTGTTCTATGTGTAGTATGCCGCTTAACAAGTTCATTCCTGGTCTCTTTCTAAAATTAAGCAAGTGAATCATTTCAACACTGGTACTATGAAGAAATGAATGATTTTGGAAAGATGTATCACTTCCAGAAAACGTTGACTGTATACTATGCTATAAAATATATCACTACAAGATTCTATGGCATGAGCTAAACTAAAAGGAAAGAAGCTTTTGTTAGAGTAATAGAGTCTCCCCGTGCAGTCTCGGATGGATTACCCTCTGCGCTTATTTATGGACTTTTGAGTAGAGAGAGCTGGTCCTAAGAACTGTGTCAGGGAAATTTTTGCTAGGTTTTACTTCCATTTATACAGGATGTCTTGCTCGCTTTACCCTTACATGTGGCATAGCATTCTGCTTGTGCCAAGTGGTCAAAAATTCCTTGGGGCACAGGGGACAAATATGTATATAAACCTCTTATAACTTATTACCTGAAGACCAATTCCAAGCTGTACAAACAACTGAAATAAATTGTTAAAACATAAATATACTAATCTGTATTATTGTGTGTTATAATTGAGTCCTATTAGTACTGGGTGATTTTCTTTTGACTGGAATACAGATTTTTTTTACAATATTTATGTGATTGACTAATGTCAAATTGTGAACTTTCCCTGGAGATAAATATGTAAACCCCTTTGATAAGCTGGACTACTGTATATGTAAACTCTCCCTGATGGAAATGGTGGTGTTTTCGTAGAAGCCTTTGTTTTCGTAGAAACCTTGTAGCAAAATACACATTTCACACAGGTACGATGTCTCAGCATTTTTGCAGAGACAGGCTGTCTGGGAGTTTGTTCAAGGTCTGTGAGGAGTGTTTAACTGGATCTCAGCCCTCAGATTCTGGGGTGGAGCAGAAACTGAAGACAGCTGACTTGGGCAGGGCTATTTCACAAAACTATACAGATACAAATCCTGTCCGTCTTCCCAACAGAACACACTCAGTAGAATGCACCAGTAAACTTCAGCTCCCTAATAAGTATAACACATGCATCACCTGCATTGATTTTTTATATTTTTAGGTGCAGACACAAACCATCTTGAGAGTATTCCTTAAACATTCAGTGTGTGAACTGGCCTTCAGATGAAGCTTGGATACTTCCAGAGGGCACATGGGAACTGCAGTTGTTACTGTCGTAAAAGTGTACATGCTTGGAAAATGAACTACTATTATTAATGCTGTACATCCTAAATGAGTTGCTTTGCGACTTCAGCTGTGGGTGGATGGTGAGACATGGTAATTCATAAAGGAAATATCAACTGAGGTTATAATGTGGTGACTACAGCTGATCAAGTCTCCATATGCTGCCACACGCAATAGGGACAGGATTTCTCTTGAAAGGAAGCACTTGGAGTTCTTTCAGCAGAAGCACTGTTGTATGATGCAAGTTTAAGAGCAGAGAGCTATCATGCTCTGGTTGCTGGTCTTTCCCTTTCATGCATATGAGTGGCTTGTACGTCATTTCACTAGCGGACTAGGAGAAGGGTTCCAAGCGCCCTTATACAGAAGTATTAGTGTAGGTTTACATTATTCCTGATGGGTCTCTAATTCCGTGTTGCGTGAGGGCAATGACCATGATGAAAACAGGAGAGGGAAAGGAGAATTAAATTCCAACTGTAATATGTATAACAATTGTGGATTAAGGTTAGGTTTAAAAACAAAACAAAGCAGCAACTTCAAATTACAAGCAGGCAGCAAATTGCCAAAAAGGATTACAGTTGCATTCTGTTGTGAGAGGCTGACTCTCTAGCACAAAGGCTGTAAAGGTAAAGGTATCCCTGACCGTTAGGTCAATAGATTTTATTGCATTAGCAGTGTGGCCATAGCATGACCGTTAGGTCCATGCGCGGACGACTGGGGTTGCTGCGCTCATCTCGCTCTATAGGCCGAGGGAGCCAGAGTTCACAGACAGCTTCCAGGTCATGTGGCCAGCATGACTATGCCGCTTCTGGCGAACCAGAACAGCACACGGAAACGCCGTTTACCTTCCCGCCGGAGCGGTACCTATTTATCTATTTGCACTTTGACGTGCTTTCAAACCGCTAGGTTGGCAGGAGCAGGGACAGAGCAACAGGAGCTCACCCCATCGCAGGGATTTGAACTGCCGACCTTCTGATCGGCAAGCCCTAGGCTCAGTGGTTTAACCCACAGCGCAAATGCTGATAGGATTGAAGCCCTAGCTCCACTGAAGTAAGCAGGCATACTGCAATCTAGAGTAGATTGGGGAGTAGGCCTCATGAAGAGAATTGGAACTGATGTGCGTTTAACTAAGATTCGAGTTGAGTCCAGCTTCATCTGAGGTTTGTCTATTGATCACAAACTAAGTTCGCTCAGTGTTCTGCCTAATGTAGTAGGTGTAAATGATGGTGGAAGTCCATTAAATTTGCTGTAGAATGTCTATGTTAGGCAACAAGTAGGAAAATTATAAACAATTCTACATGGTGGAACTGCTACCTCATATGTCCCATGAGAGGCACTGAACAGACCCAAGAGATAAAGTTATTGTCTTCATGGAACTAGAATATCCTGACAGTGTAAATGCTCAGGAGTGTTGATTATATAATGTTTGTGCATTCTCTTTACCTTCAGTGCAAGAGAGGTACAGTGGTACCTCGGGTTACATATGCTTCAGGTTACATACGCTTCAGGTTACAGACTCCGCAAACCTAGAAATAGTGCTTCAGGTTAAGAACTTTGCTTCAGGATAAGAACAGAAATCGGGCTCCGGCGGCACAGTAACAGCAGGAGGCCCCATTAGCTAAAGTGGTGCTTCAGGTTAAGAACAGTTTCAGGTTAAGAATGGACCTCCGGAACGAATTAAGTACTTAACCCGAGGTACCATTGTACAGTTCAGTAGGAGTGTTAAAAGGCTGTATTAGTGAGTCTGCACACAAAGTCTTTGTGTTATGTTTTTATATTAAAGTCATGTTTCACTGAAAGTGAATGACGGGAGATGTGCATCTGGCAGCCTGAGAATCTCTGTTCTGGTTTTGAATGTGATACCCAGCACAGTTTGGAAATATGACACCCTCCAGTAAATGTGTCAGGGTACTGCCTGCCCAGACATTGTACCTGAGGTCTTCTCAGAGGTAAGAGCAAGGGGAGCAGGACCCTCCAGTAGATTTCCACACTGCAAGTGACCCTAAAAAACCATTTGATCCAGATATCCCTGGCCTATGACTGGAGCTGCCTGGGCTTCTGGCTAACTTTGAAATCCCCCTCCCCCATCTCTTCCAGGGTCACAGGAGCAGAATACATAGTGAGGCAGGCAAGAGTTTCAGAGCAGGCTTCCTCAACCTCAGCCCTCCAGATGTTTTGAGACTACAATCCCCAGCATCCCTGACCACTGGTCCTCCTAGCTAGGGATCATGGGAGTTGTAGGCCAAAAAATATCTGGAGGGCCGAGGTTGAGGAAGCCTGGTTTCAGAGCCACTGCTGCTGTGCTTGCCTAGCTGCACGCGAGGCTACTCAGAAGGAGGGAAAAGCAAATGGAAGCACCTGTCTGAATCAGGGCCTGAGTGGGAAGGTGTGGTGCCTCTTGCTCCTACATGAGCCTCTAACCAGCCTTTCTCAACCTGTGGGTCCCCAGATGTTTTGGGACTACAACTCCCACCACCTCTAGCTAGCAAGGCCAGAGCTCAGGGATGATGGGAGTTGTAGTCTAACAACATCTGGGGACCCACAGGTTGAGAACCACTGCGAGCTGTGGCATTGCAGACCCAACAACTCTCTCCCACATTCCCAACTTGGAGAAATGGGCACAGGGAGAAACATCTAAAACTTGGAAAGGTAGAGAGAGCTGTGTGTTGTTTGGAGCATCATTGGAGTCCACAAGCTTTCTTTGGAAAACTGATACAGGACTGTCAACTGTGGTGTCTGCTTGCCTGTTTGCTTCCAATATGCTTTAGTGGTATATTTGTAAGTAAAACAAGTTTTACAAATATAGAATATGTCTGCAGTGATCTCTCATTTGTCATCTGGAGCTTTTGAAATTGTGAAGGTGAATAACAATTTATCCTTTTTTCCAAAGAGTTAATGTTACTTACGGTACTTTTTATACTGTTCTTTTACATCGTGCTGCTTTAAAGGTTTATGTTTTAAAATTGTTTGTGTAATTGTGATTCTTTGTAAACTACTCGGATTAGGGTGGAAGATGTGAATTCCTGGAAGGGAGCAATTTAATGTGTGTGCCTCTGCCAGAGAAATGTGCTAACGACAGCTATGTAAAAAGAAGAAGAAAGAAAAGCTAATCACTATGTGTTTTGGGTGTGAATATTGAGAAGAAGGAAAGCAGCCCTAATTTCCTAACAGCAGGGGACAGCAGTTTGCTGCAGGAAGGCCAAATGAAACCTTAAGCATAGTACAGAGTAACCAAATATCCTCAAATGTTAAGCAGCATGGTATATCTTTCATTAGCAGATATATAAACACTTGTAAATAAAAAGTGGTATAATTTGTTTAATAAAGAAATAACAAGCCATGGTAACACCTGAGGACTGAGCGTGCTGATAGAAAGTTGAAAGGTGGTTGGAAATGAAAAACAGAAACAGGTGGAAAAACCTGCTGAAAGAGGATCTGACTTACTGACCACCAGAACGCTGAACAAGAGCACTCCTATTAGAAGATGAGAATGCAGCACGAAGTTTTGTACAGAGCTTACTTGTTAGAATGTATTTTCATCGCCTTATGGTTCAGTTCTGGAAACATGAAGTAATAACGTCTGACCATGTGCAAAGTACCTTTCAAGCACTGAGTAGTCGTTGCAAGCCTCCGTAAGAACACTCAGCAAAATAGCTTTAATATTTTTCATTAAGCTGGGAGGGAGGGTGGTTTGGCTGAACAGGTATTCAATTGAATGTGGGACAGCAGGATGGAAAAAAATCAGATGGAAAGAAGTCTAATATGCTGCTCAAACCCGGGTGGGTCCATACTCTTGAGTCAGCTCCATTGAGCAGGATATGGGCTATTTTTTCTCAGCCCACGTATAAAACTACAGTGGTACTTCGGGTTAAGTACTTAATTCGTTCTGGAGGTCCTTTCTTAACCTGAAACTGTTCTTAACCTGAAGCACCACTTTTAATGGGGCCTCCTGCTGCTGCCGCGCCGCCGGAGCACAATTTCTGTTCTCATCCTGAAGCAAAGTTCTTAACCTGAAGCACTATTTCTGGGTTAGCGGAGTCTGTAACCTGAAGCGTATGTAACCTGAAGTGTATGTATCCCGAGGTACCACTGTTACTCCTTTACTTTGGTGGGCAGGGGAGGAGGTGGAGTTTTTCACAGGCAGTCAATAACTTGCAAGGATTCTAATTGCAAAACAAACATGAACCAAAATTATTGTTTCTGTTTTAGGGAAGTAAGTGCTACTGTTTTTGAGAGGCTGAATAGTTTTTGAAAGAGGAAAAACTACATGCACTCAGAAGCAAGGCTATTTTTGTGTGTGATGTCTTAAAAACCTTGATGTACATAAGGAGGGCCTGCTGGATCAGACCAATGGCCCATCAAGTCCAACATCCTGTTCTCAGTGGCCAACCAGATGCCTGTGGGAAACCCCCCCAGCACAAGAACACTCTCTCCCCTCTTGTGGTTTCCAGCAACTGATGCAGTATGAGTTCCCTTAAAAAATTGCATGAATGTGTAGTATGGCTTAATCCTCCACCATTTTTAAATGAATTTTAAGGAAACAACTAGAGAACTCAAAACAGGCCATCTCCAATTGCAACTTTACAGGCAGAACAGCCCTGTTTAGCTACTCTGTAAATGGTACTTAAAGAAAGCACAATTCTCAAAGTGTTGTAGAAAGTGAGTCTACCACTTCCATAGTGTGGTATTTGTTTGACAAAATTTATATACCTGTTTAAAAGAAAGGCAAGTGATTTACAATAACATAAAATAAATATTAAAATTATAAATAAAACAGTTAAAATGGGTATTAAAAATATTCAAAAGATTATTAAAATAAACAGTAGCTAAAATAACAAGATGTAACTTTTGCATGTCTGGGTAGGCTTTTCTAAACAAAAATGTTTTAACCAGGCACTGGAAAGACTACAGTGAAGATGCCTGCCTGATGCCTATAAGCAGGGGCTTCCAAAATGTAGGGCTGCAACACTTAGAAATTGGTTTTTTACATGGGCAGAACAAGTATTGTGTGACTTCCAAAACAGTGCCCATTCTGCAGATTGAAGCAATCAAGTGGGCATGTGTGGGGTAAGGTGTAAACTGGCCTCAAGGTAATGTGGCCCAGTAGCAAATAGGCAAATGGCACAGATCTCTGAGCAATCAACTGATGTCTCAGACACTGGAATCATTTACAGTGCCTCTGTCTTGCCAGGATTAAAGCTCAGCTTATTTTTTCTCACCCATCCCACCACTGCATCCAGGTGCCCAGGGCCCGCAGAGCATTTCTTGACTCAAAGGTTATGGAGGAGTAGAGCTCAGTGCAGGGTCAGATTTAGGTTTGATGAGGCCCTAAGCTACTGAAGGTAATGGGGCCCTTTATATGTCCAGCTGTCCCTTGTCAACAACAAATTGTTGCTGTTTTTTGTGTTGAATATATGCTATATGGTAATTTATGGACCTAATAGGTATCTAAAGCCATTTGCACATGTTGCCATGCAACCAGTCCAGGCAGAATGTAGGCACCCTATATGTAGAAATGAGCAAACCAGTGATGTTTTAGGGAGCAGGCTAGCAGGTGGAGCCCATTACTTACATCATAGGAGCCTACACAACACAAAACACTGTTGCTGTATGTAGGTTTTATTTTATTTTATTTTTTATCTTATATTTTGGAAATGTACATCCAGTTTTTCCCCCTTTAATTTATTTGGGGGGCCCCAAGAGAGTGGGGCCCTAAGCTATAGCTTGTTTAGCTTATACATAAATCCAGCATTGGCTGAGTGTCATCAGTGTACTCAAGGCACCTTGCCCCAAAGCTCCTCCTAATGACCTCTCCCAGCGGCTTCATGTAGATATTAAATAACATTGAGGATAGAATAGTATCCTGCAGCATCCCACTAGACTAACCACTAGAGAGCCCCATAGCACTACCCCAGTGCTATTGTCTGGACACTGTCCTGCGGGGTAGACCAGGCCCTCTATAACACAGTGCCCCCTAATTCCAACTCCGCAGAGCTGGTCTAGGAGGATGCCGTGGGGAATGGTACCAAAACAGATGGAGAACCCGGAGCAAGGTCACACTCCTCTCGTCCCATTCTCAGGGAGACCAAGCCCAACTCAGCCCCATGGCCAGGACTGAAGCCAGAGTGGAGCAGTTTTAAATAATCTGCGTCATTCAAGAGTACTTGCAGCTGCCTCACCACAATTCTCTTTGCCACCATTCCAAGAAGAGGGTATGAGTCTTTAGAGGTTCATAAGAATAGTTACTTCTGTTAATCAAGCTAAGAAACAGAAACTATGCATTGCCAAACATGTCATGTTTATGTGTTTCTCTCTTTACTAGGATGGGTCGTATGTTCTGAAACAACTACTTCACACCCTTTGACCCCCCCTTCCTTTGTGGGCCCTGCCGCTAACTTAATTTCTAAATGAGAGGTGCTAGGATTTCGATCTGTCTTGAAGGCATGCTTGCCGTAGGTGGAGGTCACTCTCTCATGGGCACGTTCTCTCTGAGGGCTGAATCTCAGTTCCCATTTTGTACTCTGGGATGGACATCCTTGCAAATCTTCTTAACTATGAAGAATGGCGTTTTGCTTGGGAAAATCCACAGAAGCAGCAAGTGGGAAAGGATCAGGAATCTGCTTTTGTGGGTTTTGCTGAGGGGGGGGGAGTGGCAATGTTACTGTAAAAAATGCTTGTGCTATTCTTAGCTGGTGTATTTTATCCCTGGGGACAAAATATGGATAAAATAAAAGAAGAGGTAGTGTCTTTTCAGGTTCTACTATACACACTGAGGGAAATCATCTTGATGTTCAAAGAGTGGCTACATTCAACTTACGGTGTGTATGATTACAGGGACTGTTCCTTTTGGTCAGGGTTTTACAGCTTCTTGGAGACACCACCTAATGATGTTTTTGGAACTCTGGCAACACTTTTTGTCCTCCTCCCAATCAACACTGATAGGAACAAAAACAACAAAGAGCCTGATTGCACCTTAAAGGCTGCATGCAACACAGCACATATTGAAAGAAACATTTACCCTCTCCCGCAAAAGAATCCTGAGAACTAATTTACCCCTCCCAGAGCTACAATTCTCAGCACCCATGACAAATTACAGTTCCTAGGATTATTGGGGCATGTGTTCTTTAAATCTGCTTTAAATGTATGGTGTGCATGTAGCCCTCGCACATGAATTATTATGCCATAAAATGTATTACAGCAAAATTTGGTCTGCAGAAGTAGTCCCTAGTCCACAAATCCTTATGCCGCAATGAATTTGTTAGTCTTTAAGTGCCACAGGACTCTTATTTTTCTTTCTATATCGATAACAAAGCAGCAGTTGCTAATGGCTTCAAAGATTTGCCCTGCACAGCTTCCTTCCTCTCATTTCCCTTCTTCTCAGCTCCTTCTCATTTTCGAGTGGCTTGCACAGCCTCGACCTTTCAGTGTGCAACTGCTGAGCTCTGGCTGGGGGTTGCTGGGTGAAGCAACTGGCTCTGTGATCCATGTGACTGCAGTTTCCGTTGCTTAGTTCCTTCCGCAAGTTCTAAAATAATCTGATATTAAGTGAGAGGGCAAACAGCTAATTTTAATATTATTTGTAGAGATACAGCAAGAAAAGAGGGCACGGGCTGGAGCAGAATGAACATCCCAGAGCTGAGCGTATTGCTCCTACCCCCGGTGAGTAAGAACCTCAAGATTTGCCTCCATTCTTTGCCTGAAAAAGGGGTGCGGGGGTGGGTGGGTGATGGTAACCAAAAGGAACCATTCAACAGCTGCTGTTTCATTCTGAACACCTACACTGCAAAAAGGCAGTCGGTGTTTTGCGGCGTGGTTGAGCTCACCAAGAACGTGTATCAGTTCCATGTGGTGTGGTTCTGGGAGTACACGATGGAGGCTTCTGTAATACAGAGGTGCTTCATGAAATAGATATATGAAGGAGAGATAAGGCAGCGAGGTGGAAGCTGAGAACTCTCCAGTCTCACTCCAAGGCATCTGCCACTCAACGTCTTTGAAGAGTTACAGGGCATCGAGAGCGCAAGGACCAAACTGAGAAGGCAGGACAGATGGTGAGTGAAGTCCTTAAAGGCCTTTGTGATGGCAAAGAAAAAAGGTCATTAAGCAGGGGAGGAACTTGGGGTCAATAACTTCGCTAGTCATTGGCAAGGTGAGAAAGTATGCTGGGGATCCCTGCTTTGACAGTCAATACACTTTGTAAAATTAAAAAAGCTTCATGCCTAACTAATATATAGTCTTAGAAATAAATCTCCTTACTAGGTCAAAAAATCAGTCTTGCTTTTCCTCTTAGAGGACTATGAGTACTTTCAGGAATGGGACAAATATGATGGAGGAAATGGTATGATGAGAACAAAGGGTTAATCCCCCCTCCCTCAGCAGCACTGCTCTGCTCCACCAAGCAGCCCCTCCACCCACAGCTACCTTTCAGTAAAATTAAACATGTCAAATCCAATCATGGATCTCTAATGTCAAATGGGGTTTGGCCTTATACTTCCACTTGGAGGCAAGATCATTTCCAGAGAGCTAAGCGTTCACAGAATGTGCCCCACTTTTGCCTTTAGTAAACAGGTTTTGCAAAACGCACTTGACCAGAAGTGACAGCTGGCTAGACAAAATATATGTGCACATCATCAGACCCAAGGGACGCGGGTGGCACTGTGGGTTAAACCACAGAGCCTAGGACTTGCCGATCAGAAGGTCGCTGGTTCGGATTCCTGCGATGGGGTGAGCTCCCGTTGCTCGGTCCCTGCTCCTGCCAACCTAGCAATTCGAAAGCATGTCAAAGTGCAAGTAGATAAATAGGTACCACTCCGGTGGTTCACCAGAAGCGGCTTAGTCATGCTGGCCACATGACCCGGAAACTGTACGACGGCTCCCTCGGCCAGTAAAGTGAGATGAGCGCCACAACCTCAGAGTCGGTCACGACTGGACCTAATGGTCAGGGGTCCCTTTACCTTTACCTTACATCAGACCCAGCTTCAGATTTGGGGGGAAGCTGGGCAGGCTGCCCTTAGTAGCACCCAGTGCTGACCGGACCTGTTGCCAAGAACCTGCTGCTATGTCACCCTGCCTCCTGTGGGCATGGTGCTGCTGCTGCTGCCGCCACAATCAGCCCCCCCCCATATTTGCAAGCTTTGCTGGTGGCGGTAGCAGCACATGCGCCCCAGCAAATGCCTTAGAACAGTGGGTGTTGATGCTGGTCTGCATAACATTGGGAAGGGAAGGCTCCTTCAAATCACCTTTAACTTGGGTTACACACACATTAGCGGCTTAAAATGTAGTGAGGTCATTTTCCCCTGCTGTGCTTCTAGTGCTTTTTTACATTGTGGTACACACCAGATGCACATTACCTGATTTGTTTCCCCGTGCCGAACTCCTATTTGGCAAAGCTTCCACTTACCTGTGCATGTGCACTTGCTGTCTCAAATGTGCACACCTTAGCTTAGCCGCAACTTATGTTTTCAAATCTGATGGAAGCTGGTTTGGGAAAAACAACAGTGTTTCTCAAGAAGCTACAGGAGACAAATGGATTGTGGCTAGCGTTATGTGTACTCGGGTTCAAACGGCAACAGTAGGAGTGTACTGGAGCCGAAGTAAATCGCAACGGGTATACAGCCTTCTTTAAAATTAATGTTCCAGCCCCAAGCTGTTTATGGTTAATCTTTCTGGGCCTGTGGGCACCATGCACATACCACAACTCCACACACACTGCAACCAACACTCACTCACTCACTCACTCACTCACTCACTCACTCACTCACTCCCCACCAGCAATTAGGTTTCTAAAAAGTCTTCTGCTGGCTACAATACAAGATTCCTTTCAAACCCAAGGAGAAGAGGCAGGGTAGGGGCTCCTATGCGCCAGGGAAGGTCTTTCCATGTGCTTGTGTGACGTGGGCACCACATTGGCAACTCATGGTTTATAAGGAAGGCCTTTGCAGTCATTCCTGATCAAAGCAAGCAGCTGCCCACTTGTGCACAAAAACTGATTAAGAATAGCCAATGTGATCTGAAAAGTGTGCTTGCACAGCAGAGGGTCAGATGTGGGGAAGGCATGTGCATTGCACAAATAAATTAACAGATTTTGGTGTATGAAAAGTTTGAGAACAAATACGCATATGGCATAAATTGCGTGGAAGAAGCCTTGGGATGTCTGCTTTCTGGTAAGCATCTGGTTCTTTCTGTAATACAAAATACAATAAACTGTCAATACTGCCCTTTAAAACATATATTTGCCCTGCTTTGTGTCTCTTTGCAGGAGTCCTGCTGTTGAAATGGCACTAATAGCCCTGAGTATCTTCGTGTGGATAGCTTTCCTAGATACAGGATGGGGAAGCAAACCTTCAGCCTACCACAGCCTTTGCAGACTGGTGAGTCTGTCTTCTATCAACTTTCTTTTCTTCGTTTATTTTGAACCATGTGTCAGCAACTCCAGGGGTCCACAAATGACACTGGGTTGTATTCACCAAGCTTCTCCCATTAGTACAAGGGCTTCCACCTGTGCAAAAAGGACTTCTTCTCCATCTTTTCTCCCTGCATGCCCCCTACCCATCCCACAAATCTGTTCTGGGGGTTTCCCCAACCCTCCAAGAAGATTTTGGAGGCATGGGGGACATGCAGTGAGAGAAAGTCCCGTTGTGCATCTAGAAGTCCTTGTGCCAACTGGACAACTTCATTGGATACAACCCAATATTATCCTATTTTTATCGTAATTATTGTTATAGATTTTATATATGTATATAGTTTTAATTCTATCAATGTTTAATTGTATTTAATGATAGATCTTTCTATGTTTTTAACAACAGCAACAACTACCGTATTTTTTGCTCTATAAGACTCACTTTTTCCATCCTAAAAAGTAAGGGGAAATGTGTGTGCGTCTTATGGAGCGAATGCAGGCTGCACTGCTATCCCAGAAGCCAGAACAGCAAGAGGGATTGCTGCTTTCAGTGTGCAGTGATACCTCTTGCTGTTCTGGCTTCTGAGATTCAGATTTTTCTCTCTCTTGGTTTCCTCCTCCAAAAACTAGGTGCGTCTTGTGGTCTGGTGCGTCTTATAGAGCAAAAAATACAGTAATTAATAATAATGAATAAAACTTTTATTATTTGTACCCCACCCATCTGAGTAGGTTGCCCCAGCCACTCTGGTGGCTCTAGGTGTAAATATGTGTCACAGATCACGTCTGCATTGCCCTGGCAACCTCTGTTCCCCCACCAAGCCACAACAATATTAAGAATCACAAGAAATTCAATTGCCGGGTTGAATCTACTTCTGATTTCTTCTGCTACATTAGCAGACAGGGCCATCTTAACCCGGGGGTGCAAGGGGTGAGGTGCACCTGGGCACCAAACTCTAGGGGGCACCAAATGTATTCGGGGGCGCGCCAAATGTATACCTACTATATACCAGACCCTCTCCACCAGTGGCAGTGAAAAGCAGTGGACCGAAAGTCCCTACCCTCCTGCTCCGTCACTCTGTTGCTATGTAGTGTTATGAAACAAAAGTACTTATTTCTGCTGTGTTGTTGTTACAGATGAGCGATTTTCCTCCCCCGAAAAAGGTCAACAACTTTGAGTTCGCCCCGCCCAAAAAAATCTGGGGGCATCTAAACTAAATTTAGGGGTGCTGGGTGGATCTTTGCATATGCTAAAGACGGCCCTGGTAGCAGAGCAAGTGTTACAAATTTCCCATAATCTGATAATAGCTTGATCACTTTTTCCACACCATTCAAACTTGCATGGTTATTCAGAATGAGAGAGAAAAATCTAATTCTTACAGGGCCATAGAGTTTACAATAAACGAAGTAGCAGAAATGTTCTCTTTGGTAGTTTGTCCATAGGCACAAAAAAGCAGATACCTTAGATTGTTTTGTGCTGTTCATGACGGGTGGTATTGTTTGAAACTTTATAACTGGCTCTGCATTCGTCCAGATCATCCTTAGAAATGTTTCTAAAAGATCAGAAGTCAGGATTGTTGTGTATTCAGAAATTCTGCATGGGCAAAGAAAAAAAGGTAGAAATGGTTCTGACTACAGAACTTGAGACTCTCAGCTTTCATTTCTAAAAGAGAAGATTTCTAGCCCTTGGGGAAAGAAATGTAGGGTTGAAAGGTGGGTAATGGCTGGTAGAAATTCAGAAGCTAGAAGCGTGGCTTGAATGAGATTTTCTATGGTTAGGAGACAGGTTTCAGTGTTGCCACAAACATCAGAGCTCCTTCCTTTTTAGATTAAATGTGCAAATTTGTATCATGAATATTAGTTCCCAGAATTTGTTTTTCTTTGTGCAAACTTGGGTGGGTTACCATAATGAAGATTCTGTTTTGTTTTGAGTGCAGTGCACATACAGCTCTGAAAATATTGTTATGGAAAATATTTACTGTCAAAGTGTTTTATCCATTAAACTATCTTTGCCCGATATTGTCCACTCCAACTGGCAGGAACTCTCCAAGATATCGGGGAAAGATCTCTCCCAGCTCCCTGAGATACTTCACAGGATATGCCAGGACTGAACCTGTGATCTTTTACATGCCAAATATGTGCTCAGTCCCTAGCATTTTAACTTGGAATCTACAGGGCTTGAGTTAAGCCCTTTGTTTACTGTGCTCATTTGAAGTGCAGTATGGCTTTAGTAGCTGGGCCCACCTTTTTTTGTCTCATACATCTCTTTCTTTTTCTGCTGCAGGAAGAGAGAACTGCAGACTGCAAAGGCAGGAGGCTGAGCTCTGTCTCACAAGACCTGCCTCCTGGAACAATGGAGCTCTTCCTGGATGCAAATGTTATACAGACCCTAAAGAATGCATCTTTAGTAAGGTATCAAGTCCTGCAGAGCCTCAGTCTGTGTGAGAATGGGTTGGAGCTCATTGAGCCTGGGGCTTTCCTTGGCACCAGGAGCCTCAGTAGTCTATCTCTGGCCAACAATGCCCTCTCTGTGAACTGTTCTGCAACAGCAGCTGCTCTGGGGACTTTGCCTGCCCTGAGGAAGCTGGACCTATCTGGAAATCTGCTCAATGAAGCTATGATGGCCACCTTGATCCAGGATTTGTCCTCTCTAGAATCTTTGTCCTTGGCCCGGAACTCCATCATGAGGCTGGATGACTCTCACTTAAAAAATCTGCCCAGGCTTCAGAACCTAGATTTGCAGCAGAACTACATATTTGAGATTGAGACTGGTGCCTTTGATGGTTTGCGATGGCTACAGCAGCTTAATCTGGCCTACAACTACATTCCTTGCATGGTGGAGTTTGACCTGACCCAACTCCGGATGCTAAATGCCAGCAACAATCAAATCGAGTGGTTCTTGGCTGCAGAGAATGATGATGCCTTTGAACTAGAAACACTAGATCTTTCCTACAACCAGCTCCTCTTCTTCCCGCTGTTGCCCAAGCAAAATAAACTGAGAACTCTGCTGCTGATGCACAACCAATTGAACTTCTACAACAATATTTTCAATGACTCAGAGGGCACAGTGCAGCTGTTATTCCTGGATGGCAACATCACCAACATCACCACCCTTGACCTCTGGGCAGAAAACCATCATAGCAACCTCTCTTCCCTGCAGTTCCTAGACATGAGTTGGAACCAGCTCTGGTACCTTCCAGAAAGGTTTTTTGAAGGCATGTCTTCTCTTGCTCATCTGAACCTCAACCACAACTGCTTAGAGACATTACAGATACAGGAGAGTGACCTGCTAAGCACTCTCGTTGACTTGGATCTCAGCCACAACCAACTTCAGGATCTGCAGATGAACTTGGACCATAGAAGCAGCTTAGCCAACCTCAGAACATTGAGTCTGAGCACCAACAGACTGCGTGGCTTGCCTGCTAAAATCTTTACTCACACAACAAAGATCACTACACTTGACCTCAGTAAAAACCCTATAAAGCTTTGTGCCTCACATGCTGCTGGAAGTCCCAGTTGCATAGATATCAGTAATGCTGGCACCATAAGGAATCTTTTCCTGTCTGGCTGTGACCTAGAAATACTGGACACCCACATCTTTCAGGGGACTTCTATAGCACACTTAGACCTTTCTGACAATCCCAGGTCACTACTTGATGGCTTAGGACCTCTGAAAGATGTTGCACAATCACTGCAGGTGCTCTATCTTAGGAACACTGGACTTTCTGCTGCAAGGACAAATATGGACTTCTCTGCTTTTCAGAAGCTGGTAAACCTAGATCTATCTGAAAATTCTCTGGCTAGCTTCCCTGAATCTTTAGCAGGCCTGGAACTGCAAATTCTGGATCTAAGGAGAAATTGTCTCCATGCCCTACCTCAGCATGCCATGCAGAAGCTTGGAAAGAGCTTACATGAGATCTACCTCAGCCAGAATTCCTATGACTGTTGCCAGCTGGGTTGGTGGGATGTCCTGCATGACCGTGGCACTGTACGCATTCTAGACTGGAATCAAGTCACTTGCAACTTTTCATCTAAGTTCATCCGTGTAGCAAATTTGCCTGAATCAGTCATCCAGAATTGCAAGTGGCTAACGGCAGATATGACTCTGCTGCATCTGGTCCTTGTTCTTCCTACCTGTTTGGCCCTGCTAGTTGCCTTTGTTATCATCTTTCTGACTTTCAGGCAACGAATTCTTCAAATGGTGAAGAGCAGGTACAGAAGGTCCAGCCCTTATTGACTCTGGGATGGTGTGAAGAAAACAGCCACTCGGACCCTCCAGAATGGGCATAGGTAGGGCTGGGAAATTCTATTGGGTGATAATGCATCCATGAATGGGGCTCCAGGAAGCCACAGTGTGTGGCAATGCTTTATATGGAGTTACCCAATGTGTGTAATAAAATGTCCTCGTATGTAGTTGGCAGGGATGGCATAGCACACAGTTCTGTGCAGAGACAAATGCACGACAGTAATCCTGTTTAATGTTCACAATAGGAAGAAAAAGGACTTTATAAACATGAAAGACGAGTGAAAGGGACTGATGCTGGGAACCAACCATGATGTTTGAATAAATGCAGCTCCCAAACAGGTGTAACTTCTTGGCCAAGCACTAACTAATTTTTTTCCCTTTCAGAAGGAACACTTCCCCCACCCCCATTTGTGGGCCTTATCCACATGCCAGTTGAAATACTCATATGACAGACCTAATGTTGGAGGGAACACTGAGGGGCATTCCAAGACCATCTCAGCAGTGTTGGCTACAGCACAGCTTCTCAACATGTGGAGGCGGTGCAATTCATAAAATGAGATGGTGCAGCATAAGGAAGCCATAACTTCACTGCAGATGTGAATGGCATGTAGAAGACTATATGAAATGATTACCAACCTGGCACTTCTTACTCCAACTGACCCCCAAGCGTTGTGTTGGAGTAGAGATGCAGGTGGCAATGCAAGCATCTTGCTGCCTACATGCTCCAAGACAGCTGTTTGATCATTAGCTGAAATTGCTATGGTTGCAACACAAGGAAGGGCAAGGGGAGAACAGATCAAAATCTGGACCCCTTCGTCCCCTTACCATGCTGTGCTCCAGTGCAGTGGTCCATCCCCTTTGACTGATCTCTCAAGCCAGAAGTGAGCTACAAAGTGCAGTGGGGTAAGAGCTTATTTCGTTTTGTGTAGAGTAGACACACCCATTTGATATGTGAGTGGGGCAAGCACATTTCAGCATAGACACAGTGACCCTGTATGTCTGGCTTGGCCCTCAGTGCATTATGTCAGGGTGGTTATGATAGCATTGTCAATAGCAAAAATGCATCAGTTCACAAAGAGATTGGCAACATCTGAAGATCTTTCAGAATTTCTTTTTTTTAAAAGGTTTCTAGTTCATTCCCCACTTGCTGTGTAAAATGTGTGGCCTGCTAAAGTTGTTAGGAGACCTTTGACCAACTGTACTAATTTGTGTTCTCGAAGCTACCAGCATGAGTTTGACCAAACTGCGGGAGGCGGTGGAAGACAGGAGTGCCTGGCATGCTCTGGTCCATGGGGTCATGAAGAGTCGGACACGACTAAACGACTAAACAACAACTAATGTGTGGTCTGAGATTCACAGCAGTAACAACAATGTAATGGAAGTGGGTGCCACAGGGCAAGAGCAGGGCTGCTGTACCAGAGGAAACTGGCATTCTCTTAGTAAGCAGCTTGTTTTTGGTATGTATGTGGATCAGCGCTAGCTGTTTGAGGTGTCCCTGTGGTAGAGGTTTACAGGCAGGAAAACCACATGCTGCGAAAACCTCAGGCTGTGTTCTGAGTCTGATGCCTGCACACCCTGCACATGTGTGGGTGCATCTTGGTCGACTTTTCGTTCTGAAACGTAGGGTCAGGTTTCAGTTACCAATAAGTAATGCACAGTTCAAATGAAAGAACAGGACAGTTTCAGATGCTTGTGTTTCACTTCACGTCATGTCAATCATGAGGTAGTGCAACCTAAATATTATGTGCAGAGCTATCCACTTTACATACCTCATGAAGAAGAATATTGTTTCCTGTGAAAAGTCATGCATAATTAGCACAGTCTTCAAGGCGGCACCACTAGGCTACTGTGACTGAGACTTACTTGTTTTACGTGCAGGGTAAATAGTGAATAAATTCTAAGGCAGGAGTGGCTAAATATTTTTGGCCTGAGAGACACATTCAGCCTTGACCAATAGTGGTCTTATGCCAGTGATGGGTGTAGTCACCCCACACGATTGCATGAATACTCTTGCACATACACATGCGCAACCATACAGGACACAGACACACAAAGTCTGACAAGCAGCCCCCCACCAAACATCTGGAGATATTTAATTGTCTTTGTCCAGCACAGCACCATGCCAACTTTATTCTCCTCTCATTTTTCTGCCACTACAAAAATGGGTGGGGTCTTGGGAGTGCCAGGAAAAAAATGCTTTGTGGGAGCCAAGTCAGACTCCTGGATATAGAAACATGATGGTTGTGATGTTTAACTGTTGGATTGGTTAGGTTAATTAAAACTTTTAATAAACTGCAAAAGGTGCCTTGAAAAGAAGATAGACTGTAATTGCTGGCATCTGTTCCTCCAAATGTTTTCATCGTTGCTCTCCCCAAACTGAGTATGGTGTTACAAGATGCCCTGTTATTTTTTATGTGCTGGGAGATGCCAGAAATGACTGTGCCTCTTTTCCTGTATTAGGCAGATGTCTTAGCTTCCTCTGTTGTACGATCAGTGAAGATTAACTGGTTCTGCTTTTGTTAGAGGGAAAAAAATTACTCAGTTCAGGATGTGGTTAGCAGAATCGGCATCGGGTGTTGCCCAACAGAAAATTGGTAGGTGGTTAGGGAGAAAAAGGAATTAACTTCGCGTTTTATCTGATCAAAGTACACCGATGGAGAAACCACATCAGTTACAAGGAAAGCTAAAAGAAGTTCTGTGAAGGCAGGAGCTGAATCATCTGAAGGCCTGGGCTCATGTCCCAAGCTTGTGGCGCAGACTGAAACCCTGATCTGGGGTGAGGGGGCTAGGGAGTGGGATGGCCCAGGTTTTTGACAAGGAGTTGGTGTAGATTGGCTAGCCTTTGAGTCCTTTTGAACTTTTTGAGCCTAGAGGTCAGCACACTGAAAGCTTTCATGTGTGAATGAGGCACCACCAGTCAACCACCACGGGTACAATTTTCTGCTAACCTCAAACACAGCACTTTTCAGTGAAGTTGCTCCACATGTTTGACTTCAAGGTGTACACACTATACCTTTAAAGTACACTCAAAACACATTCGTTCTTTCTCAAAGAATTCTGGGCACTGTAGTTTTCCCCTCACAGAGTTACTTAACAGCCTTAACATGCCTTTATATTACTACCTCCAGTTTCCTACAGTCCTCTAGATCGCGGGGGCGGGACTGGATCCAACTGGCAGGTCCCACCCTTGTCTTCCCCACCTCCCAATCACTTGATGCTGCAGCGGTGTCAGGCGAGCTGTTCTTGCACGGCACTGTGCACATAAGCCCTGATGATCAGCTGATAACCCATAATTTTAAAGCACATGACTTTCCCCAAAATAATTATTGGAACTGTAGTTTACTTCTCACAGAGCTACAGTTCCCAGCACCCATAATGAACTATAGTTCCCCACATAGTTTGGGAGGGGGAGTTGTGCACTTTAAATGCTTGGCATGTATGCAACCCAGATATGGGGTCTAGGTTTTCAACATGAGCCTACAGTGTGGGCCACATCAGTGCATTGCCCTGCTTTGTGCAACAACAATATTCAGCCAGCTGAGCTTACCCTCGTGTATTTGGCTAGCCTCCAGCTGCCTTTACCTCAATGCTTCTTTACATGCTCTTTCAGTGGCTTTTCCCTTCTGCCGCACGATGTTGCTGCACTTTCTTTCTGCCACAAGTTTGCTTGCTGGTGTTTTATGTGGTCCATTTCTAGAATCTTTCGTGAGAGGAGGGGCATGGAACAGAGATTGGAGTGCCTCAAGGAAAAGCAGTGCACTATATCTATCTATCATCTATCTATCTATCTATCTATCTATCTATCTATCTATCTATAGGTTTAAAATACCATTAAAGAATGTGGCTCAGCTGGCAAATCCCCTTCCATTTCATCTGTTTCACAGACAGATTGATTTATCCCAAATGATTTGTGGCTGCTTTTGATCAGCCTAGTTTCCCCCTCCCCATTGATAAGGATTCCACAAAATCCTTCGATAGTTCTGTAATGTGATATAGAGCACCCAATTCCTAAAATAATTATTTTTCCATACTTATGCCTGTGTCCCACCCTCTAGCCACTAGTGCAATGCACACCAAATGATGGGAATGCATATGGAAATATAGCCAATAATGTGGGCTGTAGGAGTGAGTAGGTTGAATGCCAAGCTTCCCTTCTGTGTTCTCAGTCAGCTCTGATCTCCCTCCTTTCCCTTTCCTTCATCCCAGCCTTTGCCTGCTGGCTTAGGACCAAACTAGATGCCCTGTTAATTGTGTGAATGCATTAATTGGCAGCAATGGGAGCCTCCCTTGAAATGCAAAGATAGTTTTGTCAGGATAACGGAAGGTACAGTTAAACTCCACCCCCACAGCCCCCAGTTTGCTTCTCCCAGTCATTCTCTCTGACTTTTGTTACCGTACCTGCACCCTATTCCTAGGCCTCTTGGATGGTTTTATAAGCATCCCTTATTTGGACCACTTGCTTCCTTAATCCCTCCTTCCATTCCACTCCACATCCTCTTATCTCCAGTTTCTGCTTCATTGCTACCCTCGTGTCAGTTTCTTGCTCCTCTGAACTGATGGAGAATTTGTTTGTAATTTCATGAAAAACTATCCAATTCCTACTTTTCAACCAATATGCAAAGCAAAACACGACTATCTTATGAAATTCACACTTCTCCAAATTTTGTGATGCAGTTCTCCAACCAAATATGGAAAAAATGCATATATTAGGGGAAAATGTACAAAAAAATCTATTTATGAGTTAAAATAACGTATATAATTGCATTATATAAGGGGTAATTTGCTTCCAAACATGTATTATGAGAAACGTGCACTAAAATGCTGGTAAGTGTTCATGAGATTTTTTTTAAAGGAAAAAATCACAAACTGCTGTGGAAATGTAGAGAACTGAATTTAAGTTTGGAAAAAGGGGAAACTTAAGACAACTGAAACTGGCAGATTCATAGGTCCCTACTCTAAACAACGGGATTTGTGCTGCAAATATTTTTGGGGAAAGGAGTCTATGGATTTCAGCTTACTGAGAAATTGGTACTCTTTATGCATGCACTTTTTGGCAGCATCCACACACCATCATCAAACGGCCAGCTGGCACATATTTTACAATTAATTTCCCCTTACTGCAGAAAAGTCAATTTTTTAATATAAAAAGTAACCTATTATACATCTACAATCACTGTAGGTATAGAAGCTTGTTAACACATTTTGTGTTTGTGGTGATCATTTTCTGAGCAGGCTATATCCTCACACCCTACTTCCATTTATTCCTCATCTGAGTGCAGCCTAGCAATTCTGTGGCTGGCCGACCAAGTGGGAACATATCTGACCATTGCTGCATGCTGATTGGATGGTGTTCCAAAATTTAAACATCTGGGTTTGGAAAAATGATCTCAATGCAGTACATGCAAGGGATGACCTTGAAGACTGTAACGGCAATACATACATTGGGATAATAATAATTTTTCACAATACTGTATCTCTTTGTCTTTCTTCTGATTTGGCTATCAGACATTTTAAATATAACTTAAACTTTGGCCTCATAAAATAGGAAGGAAGCTGACATTCCCAGATGTACTCTTTTTATAATTAAAAAGGAGGTCCAGCATCTAGTGTTCATTTCTTTTATCATGTTGTAGTTAGAATGTAATTGACTTCACAAAAAACTTTCTATCACACATATATGTCTTACTGAAAAAGGCCTCCTGTCAAATAAATTAAAAAATAAATGAATTCCAATTAATCAGTTTTAATACTTTTCCAAACACTAGACAGTGTACAGTGTCCAAGGAGTCATACAACTTATTCCTAAGCTGCTCTGTGCCTGGAGAAATACTTTTAAATGTTCTGAGGTTCCTGCAAAGTGAAGAAATTTGCCAAAAGTGAGTAGTTAAGTAATAAAACATTGCCCTCTGGAGACCAAATTTTATATATGTTTGAAATTTATAGTTTGCATACATGTGTCTTGGGGTACATTTTTGAATTTGCTTGTGTGTGTGTGTGTGTGTGTGTGTGTGTGTGTGTGTGTATATATATATATATATATATATATATATATATATAGTGGTGTCTTCGTATATTATCTGAGCCCAACTCACATGCACACACCCATTCCCAAACTAGGTTAAATTTCTACAGAATGGGACCCACAACAGGATCAATAAACAAAAGAACTGCAGTGGTGAAGCATCAGAAGTGCCTTTTCAGTTTCACATTGTTTTAGCTGGACTCCCAGCTATGGAGGTGAAACTGAGAAGGGAAAACTAGTGCACATTTATTACACTATTTAGTAGCCCACCTGCAGGGCCCCTAGAAAAAAAAATACAGTGGCTAACACATTCTTTAGGCAGACTCAATAACCTTTTCTAAAAAGCAGTCTATTGTTGCCATGATTTCATACACCTGTCATTCTTGTTATCAGACATCATTTAATTCTGTCAACATTACCGACTCTTTCAGTTTTTCAAAATTACTTTATTGGACAGTTGTTTCTTTAGGTCTGACTACATAAAAATGGAAACAGAAAGCATATCATTTCAGTATCACAATAACGCATCCATTATTAGCACCACATAAAAGACTAACTGAAACAGAACAATCCTAAGTTAGTGTCTGTTTGATTCTGTGGCAAAAGAATAATCACTTCCTTCACTCCAATCAAGGTAGAAAGGGGGAGAGCAGTTTCCCCCCCCGCCTGTTCCCCTATTACTTTTATATGCTAGCAGTGCTTTCTGCTAGTGTTGTAAGGACTCCCTCTTTGCTAGCAGAATGCTGCTTAATGTTTCTAATGGCCTCTCAGCTGGCTTTAGGACTGCTCATTAATTTGACTTCTAAATCATTATTTATCACAACCCAAAAACCCCATGTTAACAATAACTTAAGAGCATTAGTTTCAACACAGCCCTGCATACTTAAACATAAATGGTTTCACTGTGATTCCCCAAAAGCAATTCTTTAAAAACAAAAACAAAAAAACAACAGTATCACTTTAGTGTGAAACAGTAATATTGCAACTATCAAATATTGCAGCTCATATTCTGATGCAATTAAAAAAAAATTAGAGAGGTAACTGAAAGTTTGGAAGTTCAACGAACAAACTGGTACCTCTGGTAATTAAACAACATTGCAAAACAATAAATAAGACATCAATTACTTGCAGAGTTAATTTTTTTGCAAAGTTAATGCTGCAGTGTGAAGTACTGAAGTAGATCCATTGTTTTATTTACAACGGCAAAGAACTAGCATACATATATATAAAACTCTTTTGAGTCTGGTTGTATCTTTTTCATCAAGCACCTCCAAACACTTTTTCATTAACATGTTTACATTTTTAAAAAAAATGTAAGTCTTGATCTAATTTCACAGTATAAAATGTAGCAGCTGATTACTCAAGTTTGGTTCCTAAAATATGAAGGGGCATGAGATATATATTCCCAATATGAGAAGACTCATCAATCCATGGCTTGATTATAGATCAAAACTCATCATCTGATTCATCATCCCACTCACAGGCTTCAAGCTCTTCTTGTGGGAACTTCACCTCTACATTGTAGACAAAATCGGGGTCATCTTTCTTTTTCCTATTCTTTTCAAACAATGCATCCATAATTTCTTTCCTTTTGGCTAGCTCCTTGTCATCTAGTTTGTTCAGGTCCTCTTCTGGGTCAATTGTTTCTTCCCGCTGAATTTGCTCCAGACCCTGAGTCAGATTTTGTCCCCCCAACTGGCATCTCAGCAAATTGTGTAATTTTTGTAGCTGTTCCATTGAGACACCTTCTAAATAAGTCTTGTGCCGAGGATTATTCTTTAGCTGTTCTGCTGCCCTGCTGCAATCTGCACCAATGAAAAGACAAAAAGTCCAGGTAACAAAAAAATCATAATTTTGTTTATTTGTAAATATGCATTTAAAAATGTTTTTCCTAAAGCTAATCCGGAAATATATGTCTCTGAGGACTATTTCCCACCTCTTTCCCACCTATTTGTGAGGAACAGAGGGAGATGCGGACTATATATATATATATATCACACCTGCTGCCTTCTGTAGAGTGAAAAGCCAAATTCCACTATAAAACGCACAAAAGCTTAAGAACTACCTAAATGGCTGAAGCAGTATCTTTCTCAAATGCAATCCTGAATGTGGTCACGTGCATTCAATGATAACTAAACAATGTGTAGTTTACAGATTGCTGCCACTATTCCCACCTGTGCTTAAGGAATTATTCCTTTCCCCCTGCATATTGGATTGTCCACCATCTCCAATGCTGAGCTGCTAGATCAGGCTTCATCAACCTGGTGCCCTCCAGAAGTTTTGGACTACAACTCCCATCAGCCTTAGCCAACAGCCACTCATTGGAGCTGCTGGGAAATGTAGTTCAAAGAATCTGGACAGCACCAGTTTGGTGAAGGTTGTGCTAGACAAATTCCTGTGGTGGCAGCAGTATCTGAACTTGCCTATTTGGGGAAGGGACCAGCGATAGGTTAGAAAAATAAGCATGCTATACCTGAGAACTTGGAGAAATTCCGGATAGGCATGATGCGCTTGCGTATATTATTCCTGAGCTGATCTTCATAGATTAAAACAATAGAGGGAGGGTTTAATTTGATGCCGCACTTCTTTGCCACGTAAGACATCCTGCTGTAGGCTCAGTCAGAAGACACCACATTCATTCATGCCCAGTGAACCCAACTTTTTATTTTGATAAGCTATTGAGACACGTTAGCGGTGTTTAAAAGGACCAAGAAGTTTAAAACCGCTTATGAAACAGGGTCCCACTTCAGATATTAAAACCTGCCAGTGGCTTCACAACGGCATCCTTGAGTGGCACTGTGCACTGAATAGCGAGACTCGTATTTCGCCACCTAGGAGAGGATCCCTCTCAGACCCCATTCAGCGCCTCAGCTTTTAAAAACAGTTTGTTTTCCAAAAGCGAGCAGGGCGACTAAGGCAGGCGAAGGAGAAACCGAGTCCCGGCCTCTGCCCGGCCTGCGCACGCACCGCGCCTCCTCCCTCCTTCCGAGGCCCCAAGGACCTCACTGCTTCCTACTTTCCTCTGCATCGGCTGCAGCCGCAGCGCGGCGCACGCGCGCCAGCATCCAACTGGTCACCATGACAACGGCTCGGCGCCGCCACCGCCGCCGTGGCTCCATCAGGCCCCCTTCGGCATTGCCGTCCTTGAACGTGCCTGCGAAGGGACGTCTTCGCAGAGGTTCCGCGGAGCTTCTCTTTGCTTTTCCTCGTATCCTTTCCTTCTCCCTATGGTCCTGAGAAAGGCGGAGGCGGAGGCCCTGGCTAGGTGCAGGTCAGTCCTACTATGCTCTCCAAGTCAGGCGCCCATGAGGACGCTCTGGAAGAGGGGAGGACCTTGGTTGTGGGCGGAAGAGGCGGCGCGTGCATGAAGTAAGGGGGCACCGTTGGGCTGCGTGGGGTTTAGACCCCGCGGCCCTCTCGAGGTGCGGGAAGAGCTGGCCCTTCCGCTCTCGTATCTTCAGCCCGGGAGGCAGCATATTCCGAGGGGATACTCTCGACTGGGTGCTTGCGGGAAGCGGGTGGGAGAGCTCAGTGGCCCTGCGGGCGCCAGCCTTCGGGTCGTGGGAATGGTCGCCTAGCAGCGTCGCCTCGAGTGACATTTAGACCAAGAGAAAGGGCTGCGTCCTGGGGCGCCGCTAGATCTTCTCCTCTCCGGGGGAGCCTCGGGTGGTTTCTGCTTCAGAAAGTTGCACTCGCCGTCACTAGTTTTCGGATTGCTTTCCCCTCTTTCCCTTTGTGCCCCCAAATGCTTGAGATAGGTATTCCTCGGAAGGTTGAATGTTCCCGCCTCGTGCGAGTTTGCAAAATAATTTAATTTGCTTAAAAGAGTCCAAACTGCTGACAGAAGTGTCTTTAATACAAGTAGAAGGGTCTTCATATATATATATATATATATATATATATATATATATATATGGTTCCTGCTCTATGCGGAGGAAAAATATATATTATTTCACTGGGGCTTATTTCCTTGTAAGTCTGTTGATGGCTCGGGCAGGATTTTTGGCTGTGAAGCAAAAAGCTCCCAAGAGAACATAGTTGGCAAAAACAGGAGCACTCTTTTATGGATGATATAAATATATAGTGGGCATGAGATTGGAAACACATTATTTATATTATTTATTTAACAGAATTTATATACTGATTAATCATCCAAAACCCCTAGGTGGTTACAATCAAGTGGTATATAAATTTTGTGAAATAAATGATAAACGGAACAAAAATATTCATTAAAGTATTGATAAAATTGAATGTCAAGAGCAAATGTAAGTAAAACCAACAGTTGTTAACAATGTACATAATTAAATAAAGTATGGGTGAGCTTGCCTAAAAAAAAAATCTAGCAGGTGCCAAAAGCAATACAGTGAAGGTGTCTGCCTAATATCAGTGGGGAGGGAGTTCCATAGAATAGGTGCTGTCACACTGGAGTATTGGTTTCTTGCAAGTGGTGCTTGTAAAAGTGCCAGTTCATACATAATAATACATACAAAGTAACATACATACATACATATGATTTGTTCGGCCACATTAAGGCTTTATAAATCCATATAATCCATACTGAGATCCAGCGCCGAGGGCCTTCTGGCGGTTCCCTCATTGCGAGAAGTGAGGCTACAGGGAACCAGACAGAGGGCCTTCTCGGTAGTGGCGCCCACCCTGTGGAACGCCCTCCCATCAGATGTCAAAGAGATAAATAATTACCTGTCATTCAGAAGACATCTTAAGGCAGCCCTGTTCAGGGAAGTTTTTAATATGTAACGCTGTACTGTTTTTAACACTGATTGGGAGCCGCCCAGAGTGGCTGGGGAAACTGGGGAAACTCAGCCAGATGGGCGGGGTATAAATAATAAATTATTATTATTATTATTATTATATACATGGACAGTATCTCTGTCAAGGCATCTTCAAAGAGCATTCACAACAGTGGATGGATAAGGCTGTAGGGTGGAGTAGTTATGTCCCTGGTTTTCTTCCAAAGAGGGAAAGAAAGGGGAATACACAGCTCTCTTCACAGGCTATACACTTGTGATCTCTGATTCTGTGACAAGATGGCTTAGGTGCCGCTTCAACTTCATATGCCTGTATATGTTGTAGTGACATGAATAGAGTGTTGATTCTCCTTGGTTATCTTCCCACAGTGCCAATTTCCACCTCCAAGCAGGAGTCACTTCCCCACCCACCTGCCACATTATCTTTTCTTGTCTGAGGATATGGATGGGAGTGCATTGCTCATCATGAACACTTACTACACAATAAATTTTTAACTAGAACAATGCAGTGTAGGCTAGATAAGTTAAATACAGACATCTAACTTTCCAGGCTTGGTTGCAGAGGGTTTTTTTATAATTATGATCAGAGTATTCACATGACTGAGTTAAGTGATTCTAAGTTACACTTTTGTTAATTTTGTTACAGACACTGGGTTTCAGAGACATATGAGCAGGGATAGCATTGATTTAAACATGCCCTTCAGATGGCTAATTGCAAGGCCCATATGGACATGGCAGTGTATATCTTATATTCCTTCATTGTTGTAAAGCTCTACATTATCTCAGGCTTTCAGTGTAATTGGGGCACAAATATTCATAGTTTGAGCCAAAGCATGCTGTGATACAATCCTGAGAAGGTCTGGAAAAATGCACATACCCTAAAAGCAATAATGTTTCACTTTGCTTATTATTTTCTTTCATGGGGATTTCCATTTAAAGACTTACCTTAGAGCAGGGGTAGTCAACCTTTTTATACCTACCACCCACTAATTCATCTTTCTTGATAGTAAAATTTCCTTACTGCCCACCAGTGCTCGATGGAAGGAGGATTCAGCTTGTGCTGTAGAACCCCCTACTGCCCACCTAGAATCCAGAAACGCCCACTAGTGGGCAGTAGGGACCAAGTTGACAACCCCTGTCTTAGAGTGAATTAATTGTTACTGTTACTTCCATACAGTTTTGTCACAAATCAAATTCTAAGCCATGGACAAAAGCTCCTATTCTTTAATGTGGTTTGTTTTTCCTTGCAGTTTTATTCTGAGATGTTTCAGCAGGAAAAGAATGTGCTTCTTCAGACCAGTATGCACTCATTTTGGATCATTTTTTGTGTGTGCATACCAAAATGCTTGTGTAAGTTGAAATCCATGTTATTTTCCCGAAGCTATTTGGTGAACAAATGTTGTACATTATTCTTTTTCTTGGATTCCATATGTGTTGCAGAGTGCTTAACTGTCCTTTATTGATACTGTGTTTGCATTTTTAATATATGTATGCAAATCCACTTCACTGCCATATTGACTATATTCTAACACATTCAATAAGCTTATGTTATGTCTTTTTCCTTTATGTAAAATCATTTTACATTGTTGAGCAGTCCACTGAGTCCACAGGAGTAACTCAGGACCATTGTGAGTGGTTAGATGGCAATATTTAAACTGCCTAATTAGAAACAAGTGTTTTGATATCTACGACTAGCACATCCCTTCTTCTGCTGCATTTGAATGTCTTCCTCCACCTTGAGGAGAAATCAGCAGCCATTGATTTATGCATTGCTTCTCTACCCAGGGAAACACAATGATGATTTCTGATTGTTGCTAGCGTCTTTCCCTCTCTCTGACATAGAGGGAACACTGCCAGAAACAATGGAGTGTTCTGGTTGTTGGAAGGCTCAGTTTTTTGTGGTGGGAGGCTCACTGCAAACATAGATCCTTTGTTTTTCTTTAGCTGTAAGCTGTGCCTTCTAGAATTGGTGGTAGGGCTAGTGTGGTTGCCACTGGGTTATTTAGGCCATTAGTCAGCAACTAATTGCAAGACTGGATTAAAAGTCTGTTGTCTGCCATGGCTTCAAGAGAGAATAATCTTTTTATTGATCAAAAATACTTCAGTTTCTCTGTCCTGTAAAAGGCGCTCCTAAAGAACAGAAGAACAAACTCTGACTGTGTTGAAATGGTGTTTTAGATTGCTTGAAAATATGTCAGTTTCTCATGTATTTTCTGTTTTTATAGATGCACAGAACATGTGTCCTGAGGTCAGGCAACAGCTTTTGAAGGATGGCTTTCACAGGTGGGTTTATGATAAACAGATATTGGTTAGTGGTTCTGTTATTAGTGTCTTAATAAGACATGAGTTCTTTTGCATCTGGTTTACCATGGCACTATGTACGTAGTCAAGTGAACTGATATGTTAAACTAAATGTACTAGTGGCATGTTTATGGATGCTGTGGGATGCTGGTACTCTATTGAACAATTGTTAATAAAAGTTGCAGTCTATCTTAAGTCACATGGATTCATAGACGACTTGGACCAATACCTAGTTGTATTGAATCTTACTCCAATTAAAGCAATGTAGAGCCAATTAGATTGAGACTTCTCAGCTTCAACTGTCCAGTAATACAAAGATGAAAAAGTTATATGTTGTGAGTTTCTTCTGAGTTTCAGTGGGGGTTATTACCATTTATTTATTGCCACATACCAGAAAATGGTCTCAGAGCAGAAATATGGAAAAAGACACACAGCTACAAGTAAAACACTAGTTAGTTAGTAAATTGCTTTAACTTGCCCAGGGCAACACAAAACAACTTACAACCAACAATTAAAACAAATAAAATTGAATGTTAGTGATAAATCTCTCAGAAACATTCTCAGTTTCCGCAGACCCAAGTATGTGGTGCCCTGTAGCCATAGGAAAAAAAAATCTGCAGATTAAAAAATACAGTAACACAGTCTTTTAAAGTACTTTATACACAAGTGAGATTGGTATATTTTGATGGCATTCTGTTGTAAAAGCTTCTTGTTTTAAATGTTAGAAATCTGCTGATTCGGGTAAATATCAGTACAGCTGACGAAAGCCTCAGAAGCTGCATGGTGGCAACTAGGGTACACTTACCAAAAGGACTATATGTGGATCCCTATGAATTGACATCTTTACAAAAGCACAATCTCACTGAGGTAAGGTTTTTGGGATGACTTTTGTGGGCAGGGAAAGCTAATAGGGCACAAAATAACTAGATGTGCATAAAGTTAGGCTTCTAATGGCATAGAAGCACCTGTCCCTTCTTGGAAGCAAACAGTTATAAGCCTAACTGCTCTATCTGTGGCAGATCAATACTATACATACCTCCTCTTAAGGTAGCCCCACTGAACTCAGTGGGACTTGCTTTTCCTGGTAAGTGTGTATAGGATTGTCAGGGATGATGGGAGTTGTAGTGCAACAACTTCTAGAGGGCACCAGGTTGGCTACTTATGGCATAAAGGCTTGATAATCAAAGACAGACCAAATCATACTGGCTTTACATAGCTTTTTGGATCCTTGGAACTGTTATTGTAAGTGCTAGCTGTAATGTTACATTCCTGTGTTCATGTTTTAAAGGTACAAGTAGGCACTCGATTAAGAAACCATTGGAGATGAGATTTTATCACATAAGGGGCTAGACAAAAGTCTATTTTGGGTATTTGCCAAAAACAATACAGTGTCTCCCCTGCTTCTTTCTGAAGTTGTCTTTATTACTCACGTTGTTTTTAACTTCCATTTTACTTTACTGACACCCCTGACAATTTTCGCTTGCATTGTTAAGTTGTTGTTAAGAACATTATTTCACAATACAAGCATCCCCCCCTTCACTTACACACAATCGACTCATGTGCAACTGCATATATGTGCAGTGCCAAGAAACAAACAGACAGACAGACAGACAGACAGATAAACAAACTCTAACCTGAAATGGTGGGAGAGAGCTGGAAAGTCCTTGTGGCTCGCAAGGAGACCTTCCCCAGAGCCCAAAGAGGACGACAGTGAGCCAGAAGTCCAGAAAAAAAGCCTCCAAAGGCTCAAAAATGGCATACAGGAGCTCCCCCTTCTGCCACTCTACCCCACTCAACAGCTGTTGGGCAGGAAACTATAGATACTGCGCTGGGCTTCCCAGTTATGAACATTTTCACAGACTGTAACTCCCACATAAGTGAGGAGTCACCTGTACTGCATTACTAACAGACAAGTACTGTACATGAATAAGTCACTGGTACCAGCCTTGGGGCTTCTCTGCAAGATGGCTGTGGTGCTACTGCCTATAATGGGATTATATTCTGAAATAATGCCCTGCTTTTAATTATGTTGTTATACTTTTTCTACAGGCATTGATGATGGCAGATAACATAGATTTGGAAGCTCCTGAGTACTTAGCTGCTGACGTTTCTGTCCTCGTTTATATGAGACCTGACCCTGAATGCTTTTCCTGTTTTAGAGCATTATTACCTCTGCACTGCCGGTATCATCGGCCAGCAGAAAATGATGGGAAAATCTCTACTGTACTGAAGAGTCCAGATCTATTGATGCATTGCCAAAAATGTAAGCGAGACTGACTTTTCTTCTTTGGGGAATGAGAATGGGAACAATTGGAAGAAGAATAAAAACAGGGCAATATAGAATCATTAAAAATTTGGGGATAAAATGTTATATTTTTATAGAAGCATTAAGGAGATGTGTAAAGATAGATACAGAGTTGAGAGACATACTTCATGAAAAATATGAGTGATCTCTTTCCTGAATATTAAGTTTATGTTCTGTTTTCCCCCTCTCTTTTAGTCTTCCTTTCACTGGAATGTTTGAAAGAAACTGAAATAGAAGCTCCATGTTCTCAGAAGAATATACACACATGCCACTGGGATAGCATGAAGTTCAAAGATGTGTGTTCATACTTCTTACATCTCTTAGTTTTACTAGAAATAGATCTGTCTGTAACAATTTTGATTCATCTGTTTTAATTTTTTGTCACTGCTTGGTTCTGGTAAATAGGCTCCACTTGGATTTTAGTAGCCTAAACGTTCATAAGATTGTAGCTCCTGTTTCCAGATGAGAAGGCTGTTTGGCTGGAAATGCTAATCTTCAAATTTTTCACCACATTGTTATATGGAAAAATGATTTAAGGCTACAATCCGTTCCCTGCACATGGGATGAAACACCACTGGACTTCCTGGAACTTGCTCCTGAATAGTCATGTGTAGGATTGCGCTGTAAAGTTGGTTGGTGCAAGGCAACTTTTAAGATGCTGAAACAGACTGCTAGGCTAAGAAGCTGCTTGCTTGCAAGTCACCTGACCAGAAAGCAGCCAGTATAGGCTGTAGGTAGATAAGGGTGGGACTGATATGAAGATGGGAACTTCCACACTGTTCCTGGTGGCTAATAAACCTCAGAGGGAATCATGGGAAGGGGAAAGAGGCAGATATTTTCTCATGTGGATAAAGTAACTGGAATTGAGTGGTAGGCTGGATTATCTATTCTTCCCTATGATGTGAGCAGTTCTTCTCTGGTCTGACAAGGAAGACCAAGAAGGTTACCGGTACGTTCTCTGCTTCTGAAGGAAGCAGGGAGCAGCTGCCCCAGGCTCTGAAAAGTATGGGACGGCTGGATTGCAATACATATTAAATTAAAGAATATAGGAAGAGAAATGATTACAGTTAAATTGTGAATATACATTTTGAATGAAAGTGGCCTTATTTGACTTCTAACGTGCAAATCTTCTTTTGTAGGTAACCAAAGAACTGAAACTGCAGATACCAGTTGGGCTCAAACACCATCTTATGTTGGTATGCACAGGGACTCTTGCTACCACAATATTGTGTTCCAGTCTTATCCTTTCAGCTTTATTCAAGCATGGATGCTTCTCCTTTGTTCAGAGCTCACAGTAAAACCAAACAAGGTTATTGAATCATCATGGAAAAACTGTCTAAATACACCAGACAAACCAGAGACAGGAACAGAAGAAAAGGTTTAGAATTGGCCCAGCATCAGACTGGGAGCAGGCCAAGTGCCTCTTACTTGACTGTGTGGTATCATATGCTTGGCTGCATTGCTTTTGATCTGTTCTAGTCTCCTCCCCACAACTTTGTACATGTTTCCTGAATAGGCTGATCTAGTACCAGATAAATATGTGCCTTCAAAATTGCCATGTAATCAAATTTTGAAATAGTGAAACCTGCCTAACTTAACAATTCTGATATCACCAATAAAGGGGGGGTGTGGATAATTTTTTGAACCCTAAAAAACCCAAACACAGATTCTTTTTTCATGTGTAGTGAATCATAGATATCAGACAAATAGAAACAATTATAAGTGGCAATAATACTTTGGAAGGAAGTTTATAAACTGTTCATTTTTAAACCATGAACTGGATAAATATGTCTCAGAAGATAACAGAACAGGTGGAATTATTCCAAGTTCTGAGAAAACACTGGATGTAAATCATTAGCGTTGAAAATACAAGGAAATACAGGGAGGAAATTGCTTCATTAATGGAAAAACTGAGCAGCTCCAAAGATTCTTAACTTTTCTATTGTCAACAAACTTCACACATCAAGTATCTACTAGTATGCAAAACAGGTTCAGAGGGAAAGATGTGCCACTTTCCATATTTGTGGACAGCATAAAATACCAATTCATAAATTAAATAAAAGAAAATACCGGTACCTCTTTTTTAATGTACAGCTGCAGTTTATGGCTGAATTTACGTGATTTGATTGTTTCTTACCTGTACTGGTCTTGTCTCTGAATTATCAAGAATTTTCTTTGGGTCTCCACTAAAACTATATCAAAGACTTGTTTTGTGGCATCTTTCGCTAGCTGATGAGATGCTTTTAACACTGGTCTTTTGTTCTCCCCGTACAAAGTGCTGAATGATGATCGCTGAGGCAATACTTCAGCTACTACCTCAGGTTCTCTGTGAAGATTGCTCTGCATCTGTTTGGGGGAAGGGAGCCACTGTAGAAAACAATTGCAGATGGGTTATTTTTGTTTCTCAACTTTCCATATATGAGCAGCTGTAGCACATAATGGGAGGACAGCTGTGAGCTTCAGTTGTTTATCTTATCCTTGTTTCCTTTTAGTTTAATGTCAATTTGACAGTTTTATACTGCATACTATGGATCCAAAGCTGGTCTTCTTGATCATGTCATCAAGAAGGTACATGTTTAAATGTTTCCCCTTTTGGTAAGATTAGATGCATTTGAGACATAAGACTTTTGAACTGCAAGTCTGGATTTGTTCATTAGGTATAATGGAATAGAAATAATTCCATGAAAAAAATTATATTGATAAAATCAAAATGGAAGCATGCCTAACAAAATTGTATAGAAAAAGCATGAAGATAGTTCTCCATGAAGTCATAGATTTATTCAAAAGATATTTTTCAAAAGTGCTGCACAATTATATTTCTCAATACAGGTCCTTCAGTACCTTGCTAGTTGGATCTGTGAATTTGCAGCAGGAAAAGCATATGAATGTGCATCAACATTACCATATTTTTTGCTCTATAGGACACACTTTTCCCCCTTCAAAAATGAAGGGGAAATGTGTGTGCGTCCTATGGAGCGAAGAAGCCATAGCCCCACGACCCTCTCCCGGCTGGAGAGGTGACGCGCGGCTATGGCAGGAGCCTCTTTAGCTGCGTGCCACCACTCCAGCCGGGAGAGCGCGCGCGGGGCTAAAGAAGCCCCGCTTACCCTCTCCCAGCTGGAGAGGTGACGCGCGGCTATTGCAGCAGCCTCTTTAGCTACACGCCACCACTCCAGCCGGGAGAGCGCGCGCGGGGCTAAAGAAGCCCCCTGCGACCCTCTCCCAGCTGGAGAGGTGAAGCGCGGCTATGGCAGCAGCCTCTTTAGCCGCGCGCCACCACTCCAGCTGGGAGAGCGTGCGTGGGGCTAAAGGAGGAGCTTCTTTAGCTTCGCTGAAGGGGCACTGGGCAGAGAGGGGGAGAATTTTTTTTCCTTGTTCTCCCCCCTCTAAAACAAGGTCCATCCTATTGTCCGGTGTGTCCTATCGTGCGAAAAATACGGTACATCACAAGCACATTTTCCAACACATAATAGCTTATGTCCTGGAAAAATGGCAGAATTTGTGTGTTGAGTCTGTCTAGAGAATACATGTACAGTGTACAAGCAAGTTGCTTGGCTTATCCACTGTGTACATTATTTTAACAGGATGAAACCTACTGGAAATTAGTTTATTTTCTACACTTGCTACACTTGCTGCCAAGGAGTGTGGTGGAGTCTCCTTCTTTGGAGGTCTTTAAGCAGAGGCTTGACAACTACATGTCAGGAGTGCTCTGATGGTGTTTCCTGCTTGGCAGGGGGTTGGACTCGATGGCCCTTGTGGTCTCTTCCAACTCTATGATTCTATGACTTACTGGAATGTCCCTGGACATCTAGGAATGATATCTAAGGGTTTGCAGATAGCTTTGTCTTTTGGTGGTGATTCTAGTTTTGTTTAACGGAATAACAACTGTTGTATGGAACTGGAGGTGAAGTGAGAGGCCCAAGCCTCAGGATATGTAAATAGCATGAAAGGTCAATAGAAGGATTCCAGCTGTCAGCATCAATTTCTGTATTGAGCTGGAAGACAGACATAAAGCTGTTGCTTGCACTCTTTGCTCTGGCTCCCATTCAATTATTGCGCATCTCTCTCCACCACCCACTCAAACATAATTGCAGTACTAAAGTGATAACATTAAAAGGGCTGTTTGGAAGAAGGTGACTTAAATTATGTATATATTGATAACTATATTGGGTGGATGGTTAGCTTGCAGCCAGTTTGATGTATCATCAGTGTACGGTCAGTCCAGCTGAGGCTCAGATTTCACAGATACCATCTATCGCAAGGAGACTGTTCTTTTTCAAGAAAGAGCTATGAAATTTCTCTCAAGGACCAGTGTTCTTTTAATTTATAAAAACAAGCATATTTTTATGACCCTTTATTTTTTATATTAAAAATGGAATGGATGTTTCTTTTTAAATATTTCCACAAAAGGAGGAACTGGGGGGGGGAATATAATATGCTGCTGCAGAGTCCCACTGGCAGCACTAGCTGGTGCCTTGAGCTGGAAATGCTGAATGGGCAAGCAAGCTCTCTGCTTGTTTTTTCTTTCTAGCTGATCATACAAGATAGAGCTTGTCCCATGGGAAATTTCTTGTACCCTCAAATGTTTTTTTCTATGGCAGCCTGGCCTTGGTGTTTATATAAGCAAAGAGACGCTGCAGTGTCAGTATTATGAGTTCTGTTTTTTTAGTGTTACATGTTGTATAGTCACTAGGGAGGGGTGCATGTGCCCACTGCTTTTTCTGATTCCTAGAGGATGATTCATTGTTAACTTTCTTTGGGTTTGGCTTGCAGAAATCAGTACATATAGTGATAGCGGCCAGAGAAACATGCCAAATGTGGACTGAGCCAGGGTTTTAGGCCTTTATTTTTCCCATCATGACTTTCTCAGTATTGATACAAGAACTGCTAAGTGTTAAGTAAACATGAACATATGCACTTTAGCATATACCATCCTAAGAGTTTTGAATGAAACTGTAAACCCACTTCAATCTGGTTTTTCATCCAGAACTGAAACTGACTTGGTTGTTTTGTGGGGGCAGATTTTAGCTGGTTGCATCCTGCTATGGAACTCCCTCCCAAAGGAGATTGATTTGGCACTGCCTTGACTGTATTCCAGGTACTAGGGGAATTCTTTCCTGTTGATCTGGGTTGGGTTTAATTTGTTTTCCAGTCTGGTTTGAGTCAATCACTTAGTAATTGCTTTGGCATTGTGGGTGCTGCAATTGTTTTTGAAGTGTATCACTGATTTTATCTGGAATTTAATGGTATGTTGGCATTGTTTTAGGCTTCTGTGTTTTATGGTTAATACTTTTCCGTTCAGCAGATGTGAATGACTTTACAGACGGTAAAATGATACATATATGTATTTTAAATAAAAATGGTGATACTGAATGTTCATTTTTGAAGATAAGTCTTTCATGCTATACTGTATGGGTAAGGAGGGCATGGGAAATGCTTGAATGTTTGGTGGTTTCTGGCTCTGATCAGAAGCAAGAGGGCTAGGAGGATGGAAGAAGGCAAGAACTAGGTTTGTGGATATCTGCAGATCCCGTATCATTTTTGCAGAGGCAACAGCTCAAGACCTTTTTGTGTGTGTGCAAGCCTTGGGTGCCTAGTAAGAATGAAAGTACTGTACTGGTATAACTAATTTCCGATGGTTTTAATGTTTTTAAGTACATTACTGCTTTTTAGATAATGATTTCAACTTTGTTCTTAATGTTATGTCTGTTATCCATCCTGGGCTCTGTGAGGAAGGGCCAGATGCAAGAACAGTTAATAATAATACAGACAATTCAGTGAGAGCAAGGAGGCATGGTGTCATCTGTGTCAACACAAGAGGGAGTCTACTGTATGTGTTGAGTTTAATAAAGTTGTCCCTGCATCAAAAGCTGCCCTGGAGTTGTGCCAAGGGAGAGAGCCTGAAAGAAAAACAGCTGCTCAGCAAGCGCTGTTCCTTACAAGTCTGATGTTGAGGTGCTTCCCCTGCCTGCTTCCCTAGTAACATTTTTAGGGAAGTTTACAAAACAAGCTCAAGTTGCAACTTAGGTAATGAACACAAATTCTAGTTAATTTAATGAGCTTCCTCTTTTTCTTCTTCTTTGGCGATCACTCGTAGCTGAGTAAGATTGTCTTCCATAAAGACGGTTTTAACAATGAGTCCATAAGTGACTGTGGAAGCCAGTTCTGGATCCACACGCCCTTCCACAGTGGGGACATTGGTTTCCGGGTGGGAGTTGATCACGGTGTGGATTTGCCAAGCGTGCCTTCCTCTTAGCACGTTTCTCCTTTGCGTCCTGAGTTCAAGTGTCTTCAAAGCCCATGACACCTTTGGTAAAGGCTGTTCTCCAACTCGTCCCATATACTGTACTTCCCTTTCCCCAAGAACCAAACGGAAACACTACACTGACCAGTTCCTACTACAAATTACACCGAATATACTGCAATTCTTACTGAACAATATCCAGCAATGTCCTAAATTTAAAATGGGCAAGAGCAAGTATAAATAAATAAAAATTAAAAATGGTATTTAAAAAAAAATACTGTATTTTTTAAAAAAGAAAACACAGTTTAAAAGCAACAGACACACGCTCTGAGGGAAGAGACCCGCTACTCTGCTCTTCCCAAACCGCAAGCTGCCTCCAGGACCCCCAAGTCACCGGCAAGCGCATCTCCCCTCCCAGCTTTCTTTTCCTCTGCGCAAAGACTTGCTTCTAGACAGGCGTCCCGGGGGCGAAGCGGAGCGCCGCTGCGTCCCGGTGCATGCTGGGAGTTGTGGTCTCAGCGCCGTTCTTTCCACGCCCGCTCGGTGGCCCCTGCCCACCTTTCGCGCCGCCGCCTGCGCCAGGAGCCGCCTGGCCAGCTCCGCCCCTTCCTCTCCCGGGCTGTGGCCACGCGCGGCGGTTCCGCTTGCTTCTCCTCTGGCCGCCCGGTGGGCCCTCCCCGCCATTGTCGGAGGCCGCGCCCTGCCCTGCAGATCTCGAGCCAGCGAGCCAACGGGGCGGCGGCGGCGGCGGCGACGAGCTCGGCTGGTGCCTGAGGCGTGCGAAGCGGCCTGGAGGCTGCGGGAGCTCTTGGCCGGAGGTGGGCAGGAGCGGAGACCCAGGCGCGGAGTGGGGGGGGGGGAGAGGCGAGTGTGTGTGGTGTGTGTGTGTGACGGAGCGAGCGAGTGCGCTTGGCGCTTCGTCTTCGCATGAGGAAGAGCGAGCTCCGCAGGCCCAGAGGCTGCGCTTCCCGGAGGCTCCCACCACAGCTCTGAGGAGGAAGTGCCCGAGGGGCGGTGGAGAAGCGGCCGCGGGGAGGAAGAAAGGCAAAGGGGTTTGTTTTTTTTACTGCACTTTGCGGCGCGGCGAGCAGGTGGGCGAGGAGGCCGCGGAGGAGCTCCCCATTACCTGGCGGACAAAGGGCGCTCGCCCCAGAGGTCGCCTCTGCACAGGGAACATCTTCGGTAACGTTGAAAAGGCGCAAACCGGTTCGGGGCGACGCCTTCCTAGAGCTTTCGCGGTTTCAAACGGGCTCGGGAGGAGGATGTTTCTTAATCAGTTCTCTCTCCACCCAGAAGCAGGCAGGCAAATTCCTCATGGCCTTTGGTGCTTCCTTCACAGGGGATCTTGAGTTCTTGGCCAGGCCGCTTGGGTGTCCCTGCTTGTGCACTTGAGAGCAGCTTTTCCGTCTCCCACCGCACCCACCCCAAGCGCAGGTGAGGCACAGGGCTGCTGCTGTTGTCTCCAACTATTCACCTGCCCGCTCCTTCCAGCAGGTGTTGGGGTAAAGGTCGCGCAAGAGGGGGTGGGGGCGGTTCCTGCTTCTGCCTTCCCAACCCCTCTCTTCTCAAACCCAGTACAGAGAACTGTGACCAGTTTTACTGCCCAGGAAGAGCCTATGAAGAATCAGAGAGCTCAGTAGTACCTCCTGTCTCCTCGCTGAACTTCTCTCTTAACTGTCTGGTTGAGAAAGCCTGGGCTACTGCCCTTGTCTGTTCGCTTTCCTGTCTGCTCTCTCCCCCTCTTGTCGCTCTCAGCAACACAGGCGTGCAAGTGGGCAATTCGCTGTTTGCACATTTGTCCAACCTCTGGCTTGGATTCTCTGTGATCTTTCTTTGGGTTGTGTAGTAGTAAGGATTGGCCCAGCAAGCTCAATCATTCCTACTACCTCATCCAGAGTGAGTGTGATATAGGACAAGCGAGCAGAACATGTGGTTGCAGCCTCATGGGGCCCAATCCTCCTTGTCGCTCTGCTGAAAGAAATATGGCTAACAGGGAAGTAGAGGCTTCTAGAGAAGAACATCACCTCCCCAAACTTCCATGCTGTGCTAGGAGGGAAAAGAAGACTGCTGGATCTTCCACCTCTTGCTTAGTTCCCCTTGTTCTGTGGGTATTCTAGCATGGTAGGGAGTATTAAGTGATGGGTTGTATTCTTTGTCATTGTACTGTTCAGAGGAAGAGTGCAGGTAAATGAGCAAGAAGGTGAGGTGGCTGTGCTTTATATGAACAGCTGACTACCAGTTTTTGTTCCTGCACTGTTCCTCTTGGAGTCACAGAGAGAAGTATCATGAAGAAGAAAGAGGATGCCTTTGCAGGTTGATATGTCGGGTGACCCCTCCATATTTCTCAGTATCATTCTCTCCACACCACACTGCCCATAGAGAGTGTGTTTGCATTCTGTTACCTCTGCCTGCTTTGTTGCCCTCTTGGTGGCATGATGAGTATTGGACTGAATGCGGGGACAACACAAAGCAATGTTGCTGAGGTTCTTCCCTATTCAAATATCTGCAGTATCCCTATTTCTTAAAATAAGATCACTGCTCATAATTTTGCATTGCATTTGCTGAAATTTGTTGTGTTGCTTACAAAGCCTATCACTAGAGAATGGGAGTGTCATATCAGCTCTTGCTCTCAGATTATCAAATGGAAAGGGTATTCTTCTCTGGATTTTGAACACCCTAGCAGTGTGTGTTGGGCAGAACTGGCTCAACCGTTAGGCAGACTGATGTGGCTGCCTCAGGCAACAGAAGCACCCTTGCCGGCATCCCCATGAGTATCCTGCTGCTGGTGCAGAAGCAGCACTGGTATCTGCAGATTTTGGTAAGAACTTGCTCAGAATTAGTGCCAGTGCTGGCACCACTTCTCTGCCAGCTGTAGAGGTGGCAGGGTGGGTGGAGAAACAGCAGCAGCAGCAGGTATAGCTTGAACAGGGCAAGGCGGCACTTCCTTTGTTACATATCTTTAGATGCCAGGCAAAAAAATTTCCTTTTCTCCCAGTCCTTTGGCTAAGTGTTTCTCAAATTTGTGTCTCCAGCTGTTGTTGGACTACAATTCCTGTAATTCCTAGCTAGGAGAACCAGTGGTCAGGGATGATGGGAGTTGTAGTCCCAACTACAGCTGGAGACACAAGTTTGAGAAACACTGGTAATTAAACGATCTATGGCCTTTTAAACTGTGGGGGTATTGTTTTTGTTTGTTACTTTGGTATTTATTTTTGTATTTTTATATTGCAAACCGCTTTGTGATCCTCGGATGAAGAGTGGCATAGAAATTTGGGCAGCAAAGTCAGACAAGAAATTAGTTCCTAAAAGAATATTTGGCCCCAAAAAGTTTCTGAATATATGTGAACCATTTGCTATGGTTTGAAAACATATATCCAGCACCATAAATGTTATTAACAACTTCCTGATTGCCCTGACAAATCAGAGCATATTTTTTTCGAAGCCTCATTTTACTACAGTAGAACCTCGTGTTATGTACCATCCTCTTTACAAATGCTTCGGGTAACGAGTGCCGCTAACCCGGAAGTAGATGCTCCTTGTTGCAAACTTTGCCCTGGGATGTGAGCGGAAGTTGTATGCCGGTGGTGCGGCAGCAGTGGGAGGCCCTGTTAGCGAAAGCGTTCCTCATGTTAAGAACGGTTTCGGCTTAAGAACAGACCTCTGGAATGGATTCAGTTTGTAACCGGAGGTACCACTATACTAGTAAACTTTCTCCATTGAGAAGACAAAGGGACAACCTAACTTACGTTGTCCATGTGCTGGTAACCTCTATGTTGGATTACTGCAATGCATTATACATGCTGCTGCCTTTGAAAGGTACCGTATTTTTCGCTCTATAACACGCACCCGACCATAACACGCACATAGTTTTTAGAGGAGGAAAATCCGTAGGCATGCCACCCGTAGGCATTCCCTCCATAACACGCACAGACATTTCCCCTTACTTTTTAGGAGGAAAAAAGTGAGTGTTATGGTGCAAAAAATACGGTATTTGGAAACTGCAGCTGATACTGAATTTAGTGGCCAAATTGTTGCCTAGCACATATATGTCTTAACATATAGCACCAATTCTGGCATGACTCACTGACTAACAGATAATTTCCAGGCTCAATTCAAAGTGCTAGTTTTGACCTGTAAAGCCATATGTGCTCACGACCCCACTACCTCAAGGACCGTATTTTCCCACATGAACTGGCCCAGAACCTGTGGTTATTGTCTGAAGCTCTTCTCCATGTGCTTCTTCCACGTGAGCTCTGGATCAGGGGTCAGCAACCTGCGGCCTGTGGGGGACATTTAAATGGCCCACGAGCTGCCCCTGAACCGAGCCGCTTGCACAGTGAATCCCCGCGCGCTGCAGCGCGGAGCGGGGACTTGCTTCTGCGGCGCTGGAAATCGTGTCTGTGCAGACGCGATCTGGCCCATGGAGCGATCTCTGCAGGAGTGAACCAGCCCAGGGGAGGTAAACCTTGCTGACCCCTGCTCTAGATGGTTGCAGCAGAAGAGTGACCCTTTTCAGTGGTGGCTCCCTGCTTCTGAAATGCTTTTCCCAAAGAGAAACACCTGGTGACATCTTTATCTGTTTTTAGGTGCTAAACAAAGTTTTCCTTTTTAAAAATCTGGGCTTTTCTTCCTTAATTTGAAGTGTCTCAGATATTTGTGGCCTCTTTTAGAGGGGTAGGATCTGTAAGACTTTTCTTATTTGTATAGATGTGTTTATAGGCTTTTATTGGTTGTGTTTGTTATTATCAGTTTATAATTTGGTTTATACCGTTTCTGTAAGTTGTTTTGGGTCACTTTTGTTAGGAACGTAACTAATAAAAATAATAATAATTTTCCTGTCAACACTTGCCTACCATTGGACTTTTGGCCATTTTACTTAATACATTTTATTGTAATGTTTCCTAAGCACAAAAGGAGTTTGCATAAGGTTTTTGCATTTGAAATATATATATATATATATATATATATATATATATATATACACTCAGATTCAGTTAAATTCAACAGCCTACTAGTACAGTTTGCATACTTTGGCCATATTCATCCTGGCTGCTGAAAGCCATGGAAATAAATGAGCATTGGGATCCCTCCAGAATTCCCCCGAGAGAGACAGTTCATGACCTCTCTCAGGAAATTATTCAAGAGTTTTGAGGTAACTGTAGAGGAAACCTTGTTTCTAGCTGCTGCTGATCTTGCTTTCTGCAATATGCAGATGTGTAGGGCTCCATACAGGGTTAGAGAGTTTCTAAAGTCTAAACATATATCACCAATTCTTGCATGACTCACTGACTGCCAGATAATTTCCAGGCTCAATTCAAAGTGCTAGTTTTGACCTGTAAAGCCATATGTGCTCATGACTCCACTACCTCAAGGACTGTATTTTCCCACATTAACTGGCCCAGAACCTGTGGTTATTGTCTGAAACTCTTCTCCATGTGCTTCTTCCATGTGAGCTCTAGATCAGGGGTCGGCAACCCGTGACCCATAGATCAAAATTGTGTTTGAAAAAAAAATCATTCCAGTAGCACCTTAGAGACCAACTAAGTTTGTTATTGGTATGAGCTTTCATGTGCATGCACACTTCTTCAGATACCATGCACATGAAAGCTCACACCAGTAACAAACTTAGTTGGTCTTTAAGGTGCTACTGGAAGGAAATTTTTAATTTTGTTTCAACTACGGCAGACCAACACGGCTACCTATCTGTAACCAAAATTGTGTTGTGATTCAAAGATGAGCACTGGCACCTTGGATTGGGCCCAGAAATTCACAGGCAGCTGTGCTGTTGCTAAAACAGTTAATTGTACATGTTCATCCGTCCTTACACATTAGGAGGTGAACTGTGGCATTCTGAGCCGGCTATACCCTTTGAGTCTTCGACTCAGTTGGCTTCTTGCCAATCTTTGAATCTACAAAAGCATAGATCAATAGGACTTGACCTCACAGCTTTGGAAAAGAATGGAGCCAGTTCAACAAGTGTGGCTGAAGAAAGTCACTCCTGGCCATTGCCAGTACATGCTTATTGGGACAAAAGCACCCCCAGGCTCTTAAGCTGTTGCAATGGGGTGAATACCACTACCTCTAAAATAGGTATAACAACTCCCTTGTGCATTGCAATTACTCTGTAGCATCATTTTTACCTTGTCTAGATTCAGTTTCAGTTTGATTGTTTCACTTACTCACAACTGCTAGACACTAACTAGCTCAGGACTTATGAAGCCTCTTCCTAGACACATAACTACCGGTAGTTAAATATGTCTTTGGCATACTGATGGCATCTAACTCAAAAGCTCTGGATGGTTTCTTTCTGCAGCTTCATAGAGATGTTGAGCATTATCTGGGGCTAATACTGATCCTTGTGGAACACTGCAGGTCAGTTCTCATCTTTCTGATATGGTCCAACTTTTCTGAGATGTCCAGCAGAAGTAGTAGAGAGAGATTATCCCTGATTACTCATGCTTTCTCAGTCCCATTACAGAGGAGTCGGTGGCATGCTGTAAGGTGCATCATCACTGGTGGTGGGAGAGCACTGATTAGTCTGTCTTATTGTCATGCTCTAGAATACACCTCAGTGACTATGTATTGTGATGAGAGACCTATAGCCATAGTAAAGTGTTCTTCCAGCAAAACTTGTCCACCATCACTTATTTTCTCTGAGGACCTCAGAATTGCCTATTACACAGCTTGAAAATCTTTACTCTATGGATAATATATATTTTAAAATAAGATCATTAGATACACCGTCATCCAGTTTGTTTCCCGTTATCAGTGTTTTAGTCCTCTTCCTTGGCCTTTTTCTTGCTTGCAGGCTGTATTGGATATTTATTACATTTATAAATAACAGTTGTCAAGGCATTTGATGTTTTAATAATTCCACATTTTTGTCAATTTTAGTACTATCTGTTTTGTATTAATGTGTTTACTCTATTTTATGTCACCTTTATTTTATTTGCTTGTGGGCTTTTTAATGGTGATATGATCTTAAAAGAGGGACTAGTATTTACTTGCTATTTTATGTAAGAAAATAATACCCCTGATAAAATAAGTACATATCCGACTGCTCTTCCTTTTAAGGAACTCAGAACAAGGCATTCACAGTGTTGGCTGTGTTTCATGCACTTGTCAGGCCTAGATCTAAATTCTGGAGATGGAATTGGTTTATGAATAGAGCAAAATACTGTCGCCTAAGACCCATTTTTGTGTAGAAAGCTTTAATGATTAGGTGTCTGATTTATGTAGAAACAGAAGGTGAATCACATTTTTCTTTTTGCAGGCAAAATGTGCTGTGCTGCTCGTAAGTTTTGAGTGAAGTGAGGGGATAGTAAAATAAGGGGCTCTTTTATATCGCTGCTGTAAAATGCTCTTGTGAATATTATTAGACCATGCCGTAGTCATAGGGAAAGAGGCTACTTCCTTTAGTAAGCAGGATGGAGAACTCCAAGAGATCATCACATTGCTTCACTTAACATAATGTTTCATATGGGTTAAAGTGGGTAAGTTCTCCTGCACAGAAAGCGAGATATCCAATGTGTGCCAGTGCACGCAAGGTCTCCTTCCCTCTGCCTATGCCCCCCCCCCATCTATTCCAGAGAGCCCTCAACTCTCTAGGGCAGATTTGGTGGCATGAAGAGGTAGAGGGGAGGAAGGAAAAACAAAATCCACTTTGTGCAATCACAAGTCTGTTGTGCAAACAGATTGCAACAGTTAGATAATTGCCCAAAATGTGTGAATAGAACAGGTGATGGCATACTCTCCTGTATAACCTTTACAGGATTACCTACTGTTGCTTGCTTGTAATCATTTCCATACTGAATTTGTTTTTATATCTTCTGTGGTCTATGGCACCATACCTGCTTATTTTATAATTGCCTTGTTGATGCTGTGAAAAAGATTGGTTGGTTATCATGCATTGATTCTTTATGACACTGGTTTCTAATCTTTGAGACTGGATTGTCTGCTGAAGACCCACCTCTTCCCTCCCACCCCCTGAATTATTGTGATAATGGTTTATTTTGTTGTACTGGTTAAGTATGTTGTTGAACAAGATATGCACCAGTGTCTAATTGCCTTAATTTCTTGCTAGTAAATTAGGGATGGAAGTAACTTGAGTTCTTTGGAAGTTTAATAGCATGTCTGTAATTTGTGATTGGGAGACATGATGAAGTAAATTGGTAAAATAATTTTAAAATAATTAATCTGAACTGCCCCTATATCTCAGTGAGATTAGGTGACTATTGGTGTGGCATTGCCATGTAATGTTGATGTTACTATATTTATTATTTAATCAGAAACAATGCTGGATTGTTTCCAGGCAACTTACAATCAAGTTTAAAACAAAGGTGTTATTTTTAACCATTTTCTATCAACATTTAACAACAAATCATTACATAATTATCAACAATCTGGAGTGACATTAACATACAGCCTTGACACAGCTGGATCATAGTCCATTAAATACCTGGGAGATTCTTATTTTAAGTGATTGTTTCCTAGTAATGGGCATTTGACTTATCAAAAGGTATTTGGTTAACTGACTGGTCAAATAATAAAGTATTTGTTTATGACATTTATACATTTATATCCTACCTTTCCTCCAAGGAACTCAAGGTGGCACACATGATTCTCTCCCTCTTCATTTTATCCTCACAACTATGCCATGAGGTACATTAGCCTGAGAGACAGTGACATGCTCAAAGTCAGCCAGAGAGCTTCAGAGTTGAGTTTGGATTTGAACCCTGGTCTCCCAGGGCCTAGTCCAACATTCTAACCATTGCACCACACTGACTCTCATTCTTAGTTTTATTACATTTTAAATGGGTCCTTTCCTCGCCCAATTCCAGGTGCTCAGTGTAATATACATTTCTCCTTGCCCTTCACCCATTTGATCTTTGCATCAATTCTGAGGTAGGTTGGACTGAGTGTATGTGACCGGCTTCATTTCAGCTAGTAAACCTCATAGCTGAAGAAGGAATTCAACCTGGGTACCTTTGGTCCTAGTCTGACTATCTACTGCCTAGGCAGGGACCTCTGCAACTGATGCATGCTTGTGTTCCATTTTAGAGATGCCTACAGTTATAGCAGATGGAGATGCTCTTCTGCGTTACTGGGTTTCCCCCACTGCTGCAGGGCTGGGGCTAAAGCTGTCTTCACTCCTTCCCTTGCTAACAAATGACAGCATACTTATTCTTTTTAAAGAATAATAAGCTGCCCTCTACTTTGTGACAGTCTTGGAATATTTGACCACAATCAGATAGCAGCTGATCAGTTGACAATATTTGACCAATCAGTTGACTGACATGGCAACCTATTATGTGAAATTAAATAGGGCACAATAGTTTAATCATCAGTAGCTGATTTAGTCACAAGTGCTACTTCAAGAATGACTGCTACTGTATGCTTCAGAGGAAGCCACAGGCAAGAAGAAACCTGAAACCAGGGAAATTATTTCACAACCGCCTGCAATAGACACCCTCCTGAAATAGCTACTATTAAGCAGGAAGCATAGACAATTTCTTCCCTTACATCCACTTGTGCTTTTTAACATTAACTCTTTTGCTTCTGTATCAACATCTCTGTGCTTTATTTTTATTTAAACATATTGTAAAAATCTATGTTAATGCCATTCTGCTATGGAAGTAGCTGGATGTGGGTATGTTTTAAAGAAGCATCAGCCTTGTACCATCCAGCCACTGTAAAGTGTACCCCCCACAGCATTCCCCATCTTTTCTCTCTTTTACACAGTTCTGTTGCTTCATCACAGCCAGTCCTACCATTAGACAGCATGAGGCAGCCTTCTTCGGTGACAGTTGCTGGGGTGGGTGGTTAGTAGTGCAGTGCAGGAGAAGAGAGCTGTGAGTGTCACCTGGCATGCTCTGCACCCACTAAGCTAGCCTGCTGCTCTCATTGTGGTGGAGAATGCTGACCTGTCACCAGTGCTGAAGTAAGATTCAGCTACCAGTCCAGTTGACTTCGGTACAGTGGACCCTCTGGATATGGATTTAATTCGTTCCAGGGGTCCGTGCGCACCCCGAAAAATCTGTAACCAGAGGCGCCGCTTCTGCACATGTGCATGGTGTGATAGAGCACTTCTGCGCAGGCATGAGCAGCGAAACCTGGAAAAATACTTCCAGGTTTGCCGCTTTCGCAACCCAAAGATTACATATCCAGAGAGGTACGTAACCTGAGGGTCCACTTTATATGGGGTGTGGGGGAGGGGTAGGATCCATATTGTCCTTCACCTCAGGCAGCAAAATTTATTGGACCGGCCCTAGGTTTCACTCCGGTAACATCATTCTGAAGCACTTCTGAATGTTGGCATGATGTTTGTGTCATTTTACCTGCTGATTAGTAGCATATACAGTTGTACCTCGGGTTAAGTACTTAATTCGTTCTGGAGGTCCGTTCTTAACCTGAAACTGTTCTTAACCTGAAGCACCACGAATGGGGCCTCCCGCTAATGGAGCCTCCCGCTGCCGCTGCGCTGCCGGAACATGATTTCTGTTCTCAGTAGGTCAGCTGGGCATGGGTACTGCCATTACAGTGGTACCTCAGGTTAAGTGCTTAATTCATTCCGGAGGTCCGTTCTTAACCTGAAACTGTTCTTAACCTGAAGCACCACTTTAGCTAATGGGGTCTCCTGCTGCTGCCGCGCCACCGGAGCACAATTTCTGTTCTCATTCTGAAGCAAAGTTCTTAACCCAAGGTAATATTTCTGGGTTAGTGGAGTCTGTAACCTGAAGTGTATGTAACCTGAAGTGTATGTAACCCTAGGTACCACTGTATTGCAGGATGCAGTAGCAGTAGCAGAAATGGCATTCAAAGCTACTTTGATAATATATTTGTATCCTGCTCCATCTCAGGGGCCTTGGACAAGTACTGTAGAAGTAATTTTCCCCTTGCTACTGATGACTGAGAGCTTTGTCTAAGTATTTCCATAAAAATATTATGGCGTTTTGGTAGCTGTAGCGTTGGGGAGAAGTCACCTCTCTTTTTCATTGCCATCTTGGGTTGCTTCTTACTGTGTAATAATAATGTTTCCCTTTCTAGTTGTATATCAAAACATCAGTCTTATGTTACTGTATACAGGTTAAGTACTAATTATCTAGTGTCTGGAGCCATTGTAACTAGCTCATATTTATCTTAAGCCTTCTAAATATAGTGCCTTTCAGACATGAGCAACAAAATATCTGCAGTTAAATCTCTAGAGTTAAGCAGTAATTTTATAAAGATGAAAGACTTAGAAGCGCATAAAATAAGCATAGATCATAAGTTAAATAATCTCCAGATGATTCATTTACTACTTGGAAACATTGGTAGAATTCTGTTAAGGCACTTGATAGCAATATGATTTTGGAGGTATGCTTAAAATTCCTTTTAATCTATTACTTAAAATACTGAAGAGGTTTAAGTTACAATTGCTTGAATAATAGTGGATGGTGTATTTTGCAAGATGACGGGTTTCTGTTGGCTTTGCATACTTGCATCAACTTCATGTGTTTAATAACAGCAACAACAAAGGGCTGTATTCAAACAACAAAGGACTGACTCAATGGACTTTGGTCCACAGAACAGAGCTTTTTCTTCTTCGCTAGGCTTGGGGACCCTCCAGAACAGATTTTGGGGGCATACAGGGGAAGGGGAGGAAATGGAAGTCCCATTGTGCCAGTGGATACAACCCAAAATAGGCCAAATAAAGAGTTGCTATGATAAATCTTGTCATAGAAGCTTGGACATTACGTTGAGTCAACAGTAAAGATAATTGTGTTAAAATTGACTCCTGTCGGAATCATGGGAACTATTCTGCAGGCTGGAAATAGTGCTCTGTGTATAATATGCTAACAGGTTTTATATTCCACCTTGAGCCACCTAAGTTGGGACGTTTTGGAATACGAAATGGAAGTGCTGTTCTATCTACTGTAATTTGTTCTGGCTTCTGTTGAACAGTTGTGGTGGTCCTAAAGAGAACATATAAGGGATGCTCCCCCCCCCCCAAGCTGGTCTTGCTTTATCCACTATGTAAAGCAAAAGAAACATACAGGCAACTCCCCATTTGCTCAGGGGTTGCCTTCCGGCTCATAGTGTATGTCAGCAGAGTGCGCATTAGCCTGGCCCATTCCACCCCCTTACAGGGCTGAAAATGGCATGTATGTCAGTGGTTGCACATGCCTTGAACACACACAAAATGGGAGTTGCCTGTGCTCTACATTCAATGGGGGTTGCATGGAGGGATCTTCTTGGGTGAGGATGGGACTGTGTGCCTTGAAAATTGACAGCAACACTTTCTTGTGATTATTTGACTTGCTTGTAATTTTCCTGAAGTATATTCTAATGAAAATATGCTACTTCATATATTACACACAGGTAAACCATGACTTGCTATTGATTGAAGCTCCCTATTGTGTGTATTGTCTTATTACTGCTTCTTGATGTATCTGCTACATGATATGTGTGTATTTGCAGTCACATTTCTGTCACATTCACATTTTACATTTTTTGATCTTTTACATGTGCGTGTAACATTATCGTTGACAGAATACCTTCAATGCATCTAGAAGAAACCAGACTGAAGTTTCCTGAAGTAACATGTCTCAAAATTGCCTAGTTAAGATTTTTTGCTGCAAAACCTCTTAGCACCTTATGAACTAACAAGCTTTATGATATATTGTTTGCAGGGGTATGTATATACAGTGGTACCTTGGGTTACAGATGCTTTGAGTAACAGATGCTTTGGGTTACAAACTCCACTAACCAGAAAGTGGTTGCTCCAGGTTAAGAACTTTGCCCCAGGATAAGAACGGAAATCGCGTGGCAGTGGCGCAATGGCAGCAGGAGGCCCCATTAGTGAAAACGCGCCTCAGGTTAAGAACCGACCTCTGGAACAAATTAAGTTCTTAACCTGTGGTACCACTGTATGTGTACATATGGGTCATGGAGAAAAAAGTGTAAATAGCAAGTGATAGTACCTGCCAATAATTCTTATTACTATCAATACATGAGAAACAAGTCATTGTCTACAGAAAAGAGTTAGTTTATGATTATATCATGGCAGGGACGCGGGTGGCGATGTGGGTAAAAGCCTCAGCGCCTAGGGCTTGCCGATCGAAAGGTCGGCGGTTCAAATCCCTGCGGCGGGGTGTGCTCCCGCTGCTCGGTCCCAGCGCCTGCCAACCTAGCAGTTCGAAAGCACCCCCGGGTGCAAGTAGATAAATAGGGACCGCTTACTAGCGGGAAGGTAAATGGCGTTTCCGTGTGCGGCTCTGGCTCGCCAGAGCAGTGATGTCACGCTGGCCACGTGACCCGGAAGTGTCTGCGGACAGCACTGGCCCCCGGCCTCTTGAGTGAGATGGGCGTACAACCCCAGAGTCTGTCAAGACTGGCCCGTATGGGCAGGGGTACCTTTACCTTTACTTTTTATATCATGGCAGTTATCAGTGGGAGAACATTTTGCTCCCAGGATGCTCTATTGCTGACCTAAACATTGCTGTTCTTCAACAGGGAGTATGAGTCGCAATGCCTGATTGGGAATGTGTGTTTATTACATGAATCTGTGGTAACACCCCCCCCCCCATTTCTAGACTGTTGAAATATGTGATTTGGTATTTGTTTACCTTTTGGTGGAAGTCCTCTGTTGGAGTGTTACAGTCTCTGACAAACCTATGTATGTCTATTCAATAGTACGCGTCATTGATATCCATGAATTTGTGGGGTGCTTCAGGGTTCTGTCCTCTCCCCCATGCTTTTCAACATCTACATGCAGCCACTGGGAGAGGTCATCAGGGGGTTTGGGCTGAGTGTTCATCAGTATGCGGGTGATACTCAGCTCTACGTCTCTTTCAAATCAGAACCAGTGAAGGCAGTGAAGATCCTGTGTGAGTGCCTGGAGGCGGATGGAGAATGGATGGTGGCTAACAGGTTGAGGTTGAATCCTGACAAGACAGAAGTACTGTTTTTGGGGGACAGGCGGGCAGATGTGGAGGACTCCCTGGTCCTGAATGGGGTAACTGTCCCCCTGAAGGACCAGGTGCACAGCCTGGGAGTCATTTTGGACTCACAGCTGTCCATGGAGGCACAGGTCAATTCTGTGTCCAGGTCAGCTGTTTATCAGCTCCATCTGGTATGCTAGCTGAGACCCTACCTGCCCGCAGACTGTCTCGCCAGAGTGGTGCATGCTCTAGTTATCTCTCACTTGGACTACTGCAATGCGCTCTATGTGGGGCTACCTTTAAAGGTGACCCAGAAACTACAACTAATCCAGAATGCGGCAGCTAGACTGGTGACTGGGAGCGGCCGCCGTGACCACATAACACCGGTCTTGAAAGACATACATTGGCTCCCAGTACGTTTCCGAGCACAATTCAAAGTGTTGGTGCTGACCTTTAAAGCCCTAAACGGCCTTGGTCCTGTATACTTGAAGGAGCGTCTCCACCCCCATCGTTCTGCCCGGACACTGAGGTCCAGTGCCGAGGGCCTTCTGGCGGTTCCCTCGCTGCGAGAAGCCAAGTTACAGGGAACCAGTCAGAGGGTCTTCTCGGTAGTGGCACCTGCCCTGTGGTACGCCCTCCCACCAGATGTCAAAGAGAAAAACTACCAGACTTTTAGAAGACATCTGAAGGCAGCCCTGTTTAGGGAAACTTTTAATGTTTAATAGACTATTGTATTTTAATATTCTGTTGGAAGCCGCCCAGAGTGACTGGGGAAACCCAGTCAGATGGACGGGGTATAAATAATAAATTATTATTATTATATAATTGTGAGATGTTGTTAATTGGTGTTTGTATGCCTAATCAGTGCTGCCATGCTTTGTGCAAAAATTCAGCTCTATTTTGGTTTTGAAATGGCTTGCAGTAATTCACTTCCTGTTTTAAACATGACTATAAAGTACAAAAGAGGATTTCCTCTTACACCATGAACAAGCTTAGTAAAGGACATCTTGAGTAGTGCATTCATAAAGCAAGGGTTCCAATTTGTCAAAAGTCAAGACAAATGCTCTAAGGCTCCTGTTTTAATAAAAGGAGACTGGTGGACCACACACCTTCATATCTCAAACCTAGCAGCTGAAAGGGAAACACTTTGTTAGTTTGGCTTGTTTCATGCAGGGCTTTTTAAAGGCTTTTTAAAGAAACCAGAGTGTAGACAACCAGGAAGCAGAAGTTGCTATTTCTCCCAGTGCACCATTAGACAGTGAAAGCGGAGCATGGATAGAGATTACTTAACTGTCCTTGCTGAAAAGTAAGGAGTTAGCTCTCCATACAGCTTCAAGTGAAAGAGGTAAATAATGTACTCTTAATGTAGCCGCTGCACAAACTTCCTTAGGGGAGATCTGCTTGCACTTTAAAAGTTCATTAATTTAAGAAACATAATTCTTTTTAATACTGGACCACATTAAGTGTTCTTGTGCCCATATTTAAGTAGCCAAAACCCATGCATGAGAGAGGGAATCAGTAGATTCAGTGTCACCCCAAGGTTTTCACGTTCTCTAAAGCTGTAGGGGGAGTATAAAAGGTGTTGGGTGGTGGGACTCAAAACAGTCACATAAGAACTTAATGCCGTGAAATCTTGTGAGACTGAGGGGGGCTGAAATGGTAACTGGATAGAAGGGGAAATTGAATGGAGTAGTGGCAAGGAAAGGAGAAGACACACAGATATGAAAAAAGTGGAAAGTGCCATCTCATTGTAGATCACTCACTTTCTGGTTGAGACTGAGAGGCTATTATAAAATATTCCCAGAGACATAGCCCATAGAGTTCAGTGGAGAAACTGAAAGACACGTGTAGCTGGAATTGGTCACGTGTGTGCTCACCTCTATAGAAATCTCTAAAATGGAGGAGAAGGGGGTAAGCTGGCCTATGAGAACTGGGCAAACTCTCATAGGCCATTATACTGGCCAGTTCTCATAGGCCATTATACTTCAGCATTTAATGCTTTTGGTTCAGGTTTTCTTGTCATTTTCCTTGCTCTGTGCATAATTATTGAAGAGGGAAGAACCCATTTGAGTTAGGATTACTTTGCTGTTTTGACTGCAAAGGTGCCCTTCTCCATTGTCTCTCGAGACTGACAGATGCCAACAACTTTATTAAGATTTTTGGTACTTCATGAAATCTGGTTTTCTCCATGTTCTTTCAAAAAGGGGGGGGGAAAGTAGGTACCCATTACAAACAGAATTTAGTTGGAACCCTGGAATATATCTGGGATATGGTTAATGTTGTTGAGTTCTCTGAACTTGTTTTTGGAGCAGAGATGCACATAGAATAACTCTCTAACTTGGATTCACATGTGTCTTCACTGTGTTCCTAGTGAGAGCATCCTTGTTCTGTATTTTTATGGAACTAGGGACCATTCTGTTTCCGTCTGAAATAAGAGCTTGCCTATGAATAATCACTTAAGCAGTGACTAACAGATACTCAAGCAATGACTAACAGAGAAGTTGAAAACTAGAGTTCCTGAAATAGCCTGCCAGTTTTCTTGCATAAGGTAAACGGCAATACAGAACAGCTACTTGCTGCTGTCCTTTAGGTGGGCGGTTAGGGGAGTTTTGTTCCACCAGATCCTTAATGTTTGTTGACTTGATCTAATTGCAGTTTTGTTTATTTGAACAATTATGGCCTGAATGTTCTTCTTGAGGTGTATTACAGTAATGCCAAAGGGGATGTTAAATAAATGTTTTTATACATTTATACAATAATATTGAATAGGAGGAGCAATCCTCTTTTTGTTGTTGCTTCCCCCCACCCCCGAATCATGGTTCAGATTCTCCTTTGTGTAGTTGGATATTTCCCCTTTATGTGTATGTTTTTAAAGGAATGTGGTGAAAAGAATGCCTGTATATTTTATGCTTGACCAGGCCCAAATCTTTATTGACCTCAGGTATGTGTATTGGAAGTGCTTGAAGCTAAATGAGAATCTGCCTTAAATGTAAACTTGGCTTCCGTGTAAGTTACCGTATCAGGGGTCAGCAACCTTTCTCAGCTGTGGGTTGGTCCACTGTCCCTTAGACCATGTGGTGGGCCAGACTATATTTTGGGGTGGGGGTGGGGAATGAACGAATTCCTATGCCCCACAAATAACCCAGAGATGCAATTTAAATAAAAGCACACATTAATCATGTAAAAACATCAGGCAGGCCCCACAAATAACCCAGAGATGCATTTTAAATAAAAGGACACATTCTACTTATGTAAAAACTCGCTGATTCCTGGACCGTCTGCAGGCCAGATTGAGAAGGCTATTGGGCCACATCCAGCCCATGGGCCTTAGGTTGCCTACCCCTGCTCTACACAGTTTGTTCATCTAATTTCCCAGGCGTGAAGATTGCTTTAATTAATCCCGGATTATTCTTTTTAGCCTCTGGTTATGTCACTACAAATTTGCACATGCTTTGCTGAGTCAATATCTCAAGTTTAACAAGACTGTCTGATAACTTTGTTCAAAGCAGGCCAAGTTTCTGCCTTGTCTAGGTTCATTGTAAATGGGTTCTCAAAAAATGAAGTTGGAATGGAAGTATAATTCTAGGTTGACATGGTTGGTTTTAGAGGGTTCCATGGGCTCAAATGCTCCCTTTCCTTCTCTACAAATTACCACTCGCTTTTCTGATGAATGTTAACTATCATTTGCTATTTCACTGCAGGCACAAAGCCGAGTCAGAAATACAGTGCCATATTGGGTATGAAGTATGTGAGAGACTCTCTTTCTGTTAAACATTTAGTGCACTTTGTTTCAATGTCTGTTTGTTCTGGTCACTGGATAATTACTTGTAAATTACAGGACTGCTGCTGTTACTATAACCCCCAGTTTATAGTGTGACTCTTCAGCACAAAACATGTCTGGAAGCTATGGGTAGTTGCACAATTCTGAACAGATTAAATTTGAATCCAGACAAACTGGAGATCTCCTTGTATCCTTAAGGGAGAAGGTTTGAGGTCAATGGAGTAACAATTATTCCATCAAAACATATACAGAATCTGGGAGCCTTGTTTGATTTTGCCCTGTGTTTTGGTCAGCATGGTCAAGTTCAGAATCTCTTTTAAATGTATCTCATTGTTGGATAAAAGCAGAAACTATTTCTCTAGTGCCAGCTGAGCCACAACTGATTTGGAGAAATCCCTGATATATTGTCTCTACTTGCTGATTTGAAGAAGGTCCTCATTGTGTTCCTTCCTCCCTGTTAGTACTGTGTGCATGTGCTACAGCAGGGAAGCACATCTCTCCCTTTGGCCAGGCAGACACCTGTCCCTGAAAAGCTTCAGGAGGGCTACCGGCCAGGCAGTACTGGTGTATCTTGCAGCTAGCTGGTACTTCTCGTAGTGGGGCTGGAGAGCTGAAAATAATGCCAATATACTTCACAACTGGCAACCAGTGTACTCCCTTTGGTTTCAAATAGTACATGGATACACCAGTAAAAAAAGCGTGGGGCTTAGTTTGGTCAGAATCGAGTATACACTTTCAGAATTAATTCTAAATACATTACTTCTGGTAAATGAGCCACCATAACTGCAAGAGGGGCATGAAAAGTTGTGTCCTGGGCTTTTTGGACTCCCCTATCCATGTACTATCTGAAACCAAAGGGGCGCATTGGTTGCCAGATGTGATTCCCCCCCCCAAGCTCTCCTACCCCACTATCCCAACATAGCCTGAGATGGACCACCCTCAGGTTTCTGCAACCAAGAGGCCTCTGGAGCATCCCTTTGCTTTGTACTGAGAGGAATACCTGCCAGAATCCTTTGTGAAGTGAGGGCTGGACCATCCCTGGTGAGGATGCCTTGAAGCAGCAATAATATGACTGAGGGAGGATCTTGGTAAGAGATCAGGCTCGCCACACTGAATAAACTGGTAGTCCTTGGTGTAAATTAAAGCATATTGTGGTGGGTGGCTGTTTGTGACTGCACAAAACCGGGCAAATATACCTCTAATGTTGCTTACTCTAAACTTTAGAATGATGTTTTCAAACAGTAAGTCATTAAAATGTATATAGGTTATCTGTACTTCCTGTAGGGCTGCAATGTTTAATCAGTTAATTGGTTAGTTGAAAAAAACAACAACTAGAGAAATGCTGTCAAGTACCCAAATACAGTCGTACCTTGGAAGTCGAGCAGCCTAGTTCTCGAACGTTTTGGCTCCTGAACAATCGAAACCCGGAAGTGACTGTTCCGGTTTTTGAATGTTGTTTTGGAAGCTGAACATCGGACGGGACTTCCACAGCTTCTGATTGGCTGCAGGAGAGCTCCTGCAGCCAATCAGAAGCCGTGCTTTGTTTTTTGAATGTTTTGGAAGTTGAACGGACTTCCGGAATGGATTCCGTTCGACTTCCAAGGTACGACTGTAGTACTTTTTTATTTTTAACAGAAATACTTACAAAAGCTGTAGGTGGCAAACATCTTAAAAAGTATTCTCCCTTTCCTTTAAAATAGGAGGTAATTAATTTTTTAATTTTTTTAAAGATTCCTGCTTTGCTACTCACACATTTCTTCCAGAAATGGAAGAAAATATGCTTCTTGCTTTTACCAGAATTCATTACAATTAATCAGTTAATATTTATTTGTAATAAGTTTCTGGTTTTCATGTAGGTAACAATTCAACAGGGCAGTTGTAAGCTGCATCGTATTAAATCTACTGGAGAGACACTTGAGAGAAAAGGAACCAAAGGAGCTATTAAGTTGTACATTATTTGCTAAAGAACTGTTATGAGTTTGCATTAAAATAGAAAGAAAGATAATGCTAAGCAAGTATCATCATTCAGTAAATCCTCACCAGTGCCAGTAACAAAGAAATACCTTTCCTGCTGTAAGCCAGAGTGCCTTTTAAGTAGCTCAGAAGAACGTCATATCAAGTAACCTTTCATCTTGGCTCTTTGCTGGTTGAGATGGGAGGAGTGGAATGGAATTACTAAAAGGTGTGTAGCCTGGAGGGACAAACTGCTCCTTTGTTAACAGGAAAACTGCAGTCCTGTTATAAACTCCCATTGAGCTCAGTGGGACTGACTTCAGAGTAGACGTGCCTAGATTGCACTTCAGTTGCACTCTTAACAAATGCTAAGTTGAACACAGAATTTAATTGTATTTTAGTCATGACATTTCTTATTTGGGGACATTTTAAAGCACTTAAATCTGTTCCGACTCCTTTAGACAGTGAATAAACAAAATCTGATATGTTTATGACAGTGAAGCTTCTGGCATATATGGAATTAGGTGGTGTGGTGGGATGGAATGATCAGTGAACTAAATGGTTTATAGTTCAGCTTCTGTGGAAAGAAGTTAGAATAGATTGGAGTTAAAGCTGCATGTGGGTCAGTCCAAAGAGCAGGGAGGCAGAACTGTGTGGTTAACTAGAAGGACTTGGGGAAAACTATAAATAGGGCCTAAAGTCAGGAGGGATTCAGCAGGAGTTGCAAGCAAGGTAGATTGATTAATGGATTTAAACCAGTGCAGTTTAAAATAAATAAAATAAAATAAAAGTCTTATGGTTACTGGCATAACCATTTCATCCAATGAAGTTGAATTGCCTATATTTACTAGGTAGAATGTAACTACTCACGTTTGAGAAATGATCAAATTAGTTCTTCATTTACACTCCTTTAATCCAATGGCCTGGTTCATGCTTCACATTAAACCATAGTTAAAATAAGCTATGGTTTATTGTGAATGAGCAAAATGCTGGTGCACACTCCAGAATAATAGGCAATTAGCTTAATCCCCGTTTCTGTTGTGCTGCTGAGAAATGTCATCCAGATTCAGGCTCATGGTTGGTTTTTCTCTAGACAAACCAGAACAGAAGCCAATGTTTTGGTCTTTGGTTTAAAGTTTGTAGTTTGGAGGAAACAAATTGCAAACCTAAGTCGCATGATTCAACAAGCCAGACCATAGCTTATTTTCCAGGAGTGTAACAGGAAGAGGGGAGGATCAGAAATATCCCAGTTGTTGGCATCTATTGTTTTTGATGGCAGGGTGGTTTCAGAGTGCTGAATTTCATTCACATTGATTTGAACTTGCCTGGTAACTATTTGGTTGCAGGAATTAAGTCACCTTTCTAATCAAAATAGTCTTGTTTGATGAGTAGTAATTATTTGTGCACCTGTGACTTCCATTAGGCAGTTAAATGAAATAATGAGCCCCATGACAGCAAGGGAGATTCTATATTTGAAACAAACATTTTAGAATAGTGACCCAAATGCTGGAAACAGTTTTCAAATTACCTGTTTGAAACAATTAAATATATATACACATTTATTTTGCATCCAGCCTGATGTTCATTTAGCAAGATAATTTTAAAAAACAACAACAAAAGAATAAGAAGATTTCCTGGGCTGTGTTAATTGGGTGACATAGCACCTTTCCTTGTTGGAGGGGTCATGTTACATCCACCCAAAACAAAGCACTGGAAAACCACCATCAAGCAAATATAAAGAGACTTAATTGCAAGCCATTTCCTAGGCTCTTTTCAGTTCTGTTTGCTTCACAGAGTCTCCTGCCTTATTACCTTTTTGCTGCAGAATGATCAAAGTTGTGTGTTTCTACTCACTGCTGTTTTGCAGAATTATGGGAGGATTGCAGGTATGAAGTGCTGCAGTGAGAAATACCTCTATTGCCAAAAAATGTGGTACCCAAATTTTGTATCGTGTCAATAATCTCTTTGGGAGGTTACAACATAAAGAATAAAATCTAGATTCTGTTCAGTGTGTGTGTGTTGTCTGATGCATCTTTAAAGTTGATGCTTTTGTGGTGCTGGAAGAACTCAAAGGCATTTTCTTCTCTTTCTGTGGTTTTGTGGGCAGTGATGTTAGTATGAAAATGGAATTCTATATTAAGTGGCCACCAGGAAAAGAATGTTAAAATTTCAGAAGTGTAGGTGGAAGGGTTGGTGAGTCAAGGTGAAAGGGAAGAAAATGAACTTCAGGCGTATGCTTTGCTCAGTTGGCAGCAAAAGGCATAGAAATTTAAGCGCAAAATGGATTTGACAGTAGTAGATGTGAGGGCATGTGACAGAGGCAGAAGGACTTGAAGAGTCAACATTTTCCAAACAAGCAGCAAGCTAGCAGAATTGGTAAAAGATCAAGGTGATGTCTTGTTTCAGTGTCCCACCCCCAAAACACTGTGACTGGAGAACCCTGATAGAATAAGTACAGTATCGTTGATTAGAGACTAGAATTGTTAGTCACAGAGATCTCTCCCCCACCCCTATCCTGCTCTGCCCAAGTATTTTTCTTAGGTGCAAACTTGGGTACAAATGTTTCACTTTTTGCAGGTGTACTATCTGAAGTGCTTTTTTCAATGTATGAATTTCCAAGATGCCCCAGATTCCTTCAGAGGTCCCTGATTTGGTTTAAGATGCCTCAGGAAGATACTACTTGCCCGAATCTGTCTGAAACACCATGCTTCTGTTCAGGATTCATTTGAATCTGTTGCACATTTCTAATAAGATCTCTTTCCCCTATAGAGAATATTAACAATGTGTGCAAGACTTGGAATTCAAGAAGAGTAAACAAGGTGTAACATGCCTTTTCTATCTTTACTGACTCTGTGTTTTATTTAATTGCAGTGCATTGACTAGCCATTAAGTATCATGTCTGACAACGGAGAACTCGAAGATAAGCCACCAGCTCCACCTGTTCGGATGAGCAGCACTATCTTCAGTTCAGGAGGGAAAGATCCATTATCTGCTAATCATAGCTTGAAACCCCTGCCCTCTGTTCCAGAAGAGAAAAAGCCTAGGAACAAAATCATCTCTATTTTCTCTGGCACTGAAAAAGGTAAGATGCTGCATTGTGTGGGTTCAAGACCTTCTTCCCTTTGCAACTCCATTGTGCCATATGCATACTTTTAGCTAGGAAACACAAGACTTACAGAACAGTGCAACATGGATCTCATTTCAGTGATTGCACTGGCACACAAAAAAGTAGCAACCAGCTTCACTGTTACTCAGCTGGGCAAATGCAGTGGGACTCCTTGGGTTTGTGTTCTTTTTCTTTCGGTCCCTCTCCCTAGGAGTGGGGAAAATAATCTGGTTGAGTACATGCAGGCTTTCTCTCTGTCCCTCTTCCTGCTAGGAAGAGATTGGCCAAAAGCAGGCCATTCCAGCCAGGGTAGATCCAAATAGAGTCCTGTGACAGAGGTCTACCTGGAGGCAGCACATTGGAGTTATGTTTTCTCTTCCTCTCCCTTCTCTGGGAGGCGGAGAGAGACAGACTGGTATGCAGCCTATGAAATGGAGAATCACCCTCCTTTTTACGAGGGAATGGGAAGAGAAGCAGCCTGTAGAATTACAATGCAACTGAACATACCATACACTCTTGTCTAGTTGGCTGGAGGCAATCCTCCCTGGATTCATCTTTGTTAAATTTAATAACTGAAGTCAGACTATGGGCCCATCTAGCGCAGTATTTCCTACTGTCACTGACAGCTGCAATCCTAATCCCACTCGTCTAGGAGCAAGCCCTGTTGAATTTAACAGGACTCACCTCTGAGTAGACATGGTTAGGATTGTCCTGTAAATTTCACCAAGCCCACTTTTGACTAAAATTAGTAGAGCTGTGTTACAGGCTTGTGCAGCTTTAATGTTTTGAAAGTTTGGAGGATTTGAGAAAATTAGGCAAATGTTTTGGAGAAAATGGCCGGGGGAAATGAAAATGCTTACATCTTAATCTTCGGTATAGTCTTTAACTGCTCACCTAATTGTAAGCTTAGACTTGAGGTGAAAAATATAGGTTGCAAATGTACTTAGCTCACACAAGTACAATGTTATAGAGCCAACATGCAGAAACTAGTTTCAAATGGTCATTTTCCAGGTTGAATTGCAAACACAAAGATGCAGGAAAATCTAGGCAAAATGCCTTCACGCTACCAAGCAAGAAATGCAGACCCAAAAAAGCAGGCAGCCCCCTCCTGCAAACAACCAAATGCCCTCAATTAAAATAAAAATTTGAGAGAGGCTGGGCGGCTTAGTGAGTGCCAGGATGGGTGTTTGAGTTTTCTTCTACATGACTTAGCTGAAATTTGTTACATGTCTGTTTCAAGACATCCTGGTTACTAGAATCATGGGGCATATTTGTGCACCTAAGAGTTATGTTTAAAGAATATTTGCTGGCTAGGTTTACTAAATTTTAAAAGAGCTGTTTTACAGCTGTTTTCCTAGGCTGACTATTCTGTTGTTCTTGTAGGGAGTAGGAAAAAGGAAAAAGAAAGGCCTGAAATCTCTCCTCCGTCAGACTTTGAACATACCATTCATGTTGGCTTTGATGCAGTTACAGGAGAATTCACTGTAAGTATGCCAAGCTTCTCTCTGTTCAGTGTGTACTAACTTATGGTTGATAAGAAATATAATATTTTCTTTTTAAGCACTGTTGCTACCAGTGTATTTCATCACTGAAAAACATTCTCAATACATTTTTCTCCTGTTGCACCAATAGGAAAGCTGTAGAAAACTGAAATAATGAAATGGGGTAAATTTAACTTAAAATAGATGTTATATTGCAAAATACTGTTTCTCATTATAACAACAAACTGGACCTCTTTATGAAATTTTGATTATGCTGACTTGTTTCATTGTATTGTCTGTAGAATCTTGAAATAGTGATTTTGTCCTGTGTCCATGTGAATTATTTAAACTTGTGGATTTTCTACTTTAGATGTAATTTTGTATTCTTTTCCTAGGGAATGCCAGAGCAGTGGGCTCGGCTGCTACAGACATCAAATATCACCAAGCTAGAACAGAAGAAGAATCCTCAGGCTGTCCTTGATGTGCTGAAGTTCTATGATTCTAAAGACACAGCAAGACAGAAATATTTGAGTTTTTCTGCTACAGGTAAGCTTTAGAATACTGTGGGAAAATTCAGGGGGAGCCTCAGATTGTTCTTGAGAAGCGTTAAAGAATTTGCTTCTAAAATGAAGAAGCAGTGCAGTGAAACTCTTCAATTTATAGTGCTTTGGAGAAATGGCAGTGTGGGCCACCAGCTTTCAGTAAGCCAAAATTCTAATGATGGATAAGATCCATTACTGCCCCTTTAGTTTAAATAGTTAGAAGAAGTTTATTTGAAGTACTTGATCATGAAAGAATAAGTAATATCCATTCATTTTCTTAAACATTTTTGAGTCTACGATCCCTATCTTTGTATTCTTACGTTTTTTGTTTTTTTGTAGAAAGTTAAACTGAGTTACACACAATTGATTCCCAAAGGATGGAGATTTAGAAGAAGGGCTGTAAAAACTTGCAAGAATCATTGTATATATTGATACGTTGTCATTAATAGGAGGATGGGGAATTGTAGTGAGCCCTTGTACAAAATTGAGGGGGAAGGGTCTTGAAATTCTAAAGCTCATTAACTAAGCTTTCAGGCAGACATAGTTGGATACAACCCTAAGTCATTCTCAAAGTTAACCCATAAAAATCAGTGCAGTTAGTCAAGTTTACGCATTTCACTCTGCTCTGAGTGTGTTGAGTTGGATAGAACCCATATGCTACTTGATACTTTCAGGTATTCTCTGTATTTGATGAGGACAGATTTTCAGAATAGTTGGAATATTCTCACATTACTAATGAATTTGATATCACACAATTTTAACATAGGCTCACAAAAGTACTGCGAACTAATATCAAATGTGAACATGTAAATTAAAAAAACAGACAAACAAGGCGTATAATACCAAAACGAGATGAAGACTTGGCTTCCCTTAATTTGGAGTTTGAATTCACATTAGTTAAGGGTCAACAAGTTTGAGTTTACCTACACGTATAAAACTTTGCTTTTCCAAGTTATCCTTAGTTTTGATGTAACAGTTTTGGTATTGACTTTCTGTTTATGTAGAGGTTTTGTTTAATATAACAAAACTGGCTCTAAATGTTTTAGGCACCGATTATATCCACATTTATCTAGAAATCTCGGTTTTAAAAAAAGTGAACCTATTCTACTGAGAGCATGAAAGAAGAATAGAGTTCTTAACTCACATTTCAATCTCTCCTATAGAAAGAGCCCAATACTTTTCATTTAGCATTGTTACTCCTATTGTAAAATGCCTTAAAATCTTTTGGTGTTTCTCTTGGTTAAATTTTCAAATTTCTCTTTTTTTAGACAAAGATGGATTCCCCTCAGGAGCACCAGCAGTAAGTGTGCTTTATTACATTTCTCAGAAGTATTCATACTGCTCTATTGCAGTTCTTGGTGTGAATCAAGCCTAGTGAGATACAGTAGCTTTCAAGCTTTGCTTTTTTGAGTATTGTCTGGTTTGAGGTATGAGTCACCAGAGAGACACTTCACCTGACTTTTTTTTTTAAAAAAAATTAAAGCTGGATACATCGGTAGATGGGATTCTTTCTTGGTCCACTCCTGTAATTTATTACGTCACTTGTCACGTGGTTGACAAGTTCAGAGGCTGCTGTTGTATCAAAACCAAAGTTCCATATATCCACTCTCTTGCTTGCCAATAGCAAGACCTGCCCCCATCCCGGTGCAGTGTGCATCAAAACATTGCTTCTCCTTTCCTTCCTCATTTTGACCGTTGAGAGGTTATTTTCTGTCCTTTTGAGTTGGGCTTCTTTGGCCAGTGCTTTTGCTGGCTTCGTGTGCTGTTGTTACTGCCTCCTGCAAAAGCCCATAGGGAAGGGGGAGAGATTATATCCTTTATTCACTCCACAGAGAACTTGGGGAGTGGGTGGAGGGAGTTCAAAGGCAGTAGCAGTGAGGAGCTGCTTGAAATGCTCTTATCGGGATAGACAAACTGTGGCTATAGGGCTGCATGCAACTCCTAGACAAATTTTAAAAGGTCTCTGCAAGCAATCAGTTCAGACCCCTGGCAAGAGCGATCTGCCTCTCTCCTAGCAGCCTGTTGGGCAATGGAGAAAAGAGAGAAGTGGTGGCTCTGGCCCCACCAACTGCAGGTATACCATCCGCAATAGATTAGTTCAGAGGCAATGCAACCCTCATCAGAAAAAATAGTTTCCCACTCCAAACTATTCTGATCTTATAGTTTTGTATACTTCCTTATAGTGAACTCTCTAAATATTCTATAGTAGGGCTTAATTTCTTTTACTTCTTTCTTTTTTCTTTTTTTCTTTTAAAAAACAAAACTCAAAACTTCTAGCCCAATGCAAAAGGGTCAGAGCCTGCAGCACCTGAAGAGGAAGATGATGACGAAGTGGCTCCTCCTGTTATTGCCCCACGACCAGATCATACAAAATCAGTGAGTCGTTTTATTTCACCTAATAGTTTCTGTCCATAACTTACCAGTCTGCAGGTACAACGGGGACATGATTTGGGAATCTCGTATTCAAATCTCACTTTAGCCAGAAAAAAAAAGATCCCTAGATTTCAGCAGTGGTCGTAATCTATAGCTTGGAAATAATATTGACCTATGTGGTATATGTGAAGCTCTTGAAGGGAGGCGCCAATGCTATATAAATATGTAAAGTAGTGGTAGAATCCTTTCTCATAATTGCAGTACTCTTTGTGGAGGCTTTCAGCCAGCCATTTCCTCCAAACTGAGCATTCTACCTCTCTCCTTCCATTGAGCTGGGAGGTGGGGTTGTTTTGCTGAGCATGTTGATACCTGCCTCTTGTTGTTCAGTGCCTCCACTCTGGTTCCATCTCTCGTCAGTACTCCCCACTTGAGTTTCCTATTAGAGGGGGCGACTGGGATTTACTTTGAAACACCATTACTTGTGCAGTGAGAGCTTGGCTTGAATAGTTGTTTCTGAGTTTGCAAAGAATGTTTTAGTAGTTGTATACAAGGGAATGTTACTGTAATTTCCAAAATTGTTCAGGAAAGTTATTATCTACCATACTCCATTTAGAGCTTAGTTCTATAAAGGATTCATACGACTGTATGCTACTGTAATATACAGTAGTCAGTTGGGTCAGTTGTTGTAATTAAGTCCCTAATGCTACAAAAACATCTAGATATTCATATCAGCTTATAGGCTGTAGTAGCCGTGGAGCCACATTGACTAAAAGGATAGCCATAAATCTTTCATGAGAGATGTTAAGTATTTGTGGCAGTTTCAACCTGAAAAGAGATTTGTTAATAGTAATATAATGGCTTTATAATGATGATATTTCCTTGCAGATTTATACGCGATCCGTAATAGATCCCATCCCAGCACCTTCTGGTGACACGGGTGACACAGTTGCTAAATCAGCAGATAAGCAGAAGAAGAAAGTTAAGATGTCAGATGAAGAAATCACGGAAAAGCTGCGTAAGTTGAAATTCTAAGTCAGCTCTTTACTAGGGATATGTATATGATTAGCCCAAAGTCATATGTACTGAGTATTCTGTATGGTGTATCAGCCATTGACCCTTCTAGTCGCACACTGTATTTAACCTTATTTTGACATCTTTTCACCCCTATGTAGGAATTGTGAGCAGATTCTCTTGAAAAGAGGCATTGTGTGAATGGTGTGAGCATTGTTATTGCTAGCTAGCAATCCAGGAGCTGAGGAAATGCTGAAGCAGGAACTTATAGCTGATGCATTGTTAAGGAGCATATCCTGTGTTTGCACTGTTCTCACATTATTTTTCACAGGAAGCAAACACTTTTGTATGAATAGACCTATATAGGTACAGCTCTTCCTATCCAGGATAGGGACAAGATATGACAGTGTTTTAGAAAGTAATGAAAAAGTGGCTGTTTGTACTATGTTGAAAACTGCTTTTATTATCCAGAATACTCTTATTATGTTGTCTTTTGAGAGTGTGAATATTTAATGGAAAGGCTTTTATCAATATTTTGTTACACTACATTTGGTAGCTGCTTAGAGCAGTGTGCTTGAGATGATCATGAAGAGTCTTTGTCTGTTTAAAATGATAACTTGCGTGGTTTGATTTGTGAGAATAGTTGTGGGATTTTATAGAAGTTTCAGCATTTCAATATCTTCTAGGCATGTATATGTTGCTCATACTACTTCCATTGTCAGCAGTAAAGTAAGCAAAAACTGACTTCTGAATGCTCATAATTACACCTGCTAATCATAATGAAGCAACATATGCCATGCGTGATATGTACAATTGAGGTTCTTGTAAAGGTTTAGATCACTGCTGCATCACTGAAGAAGATAAAATGGTGTGGATCTTAACTTTCCTTCTGTGAACGGAACTTTGCATTCATGGAACAAGGTTTTCCTGCTTCCTCCTTCCTTCTGTTGCCTCCTGTACCTCCTGAAAGTTTGCTCCTGAGGTTTGGAGTATCCTTGGAATATGATGTGGGATATGGGATGGCTCAGGAGGCATCAGGTTGAAAAGGGAGTTGATGAAAGTCCTCGCCCCCTTTAATTGAACAGAGGAACAACTTAGGAACTGAATTAGTGTTGACTGTTTTATTGATTGAAATGTTATGTATTAGCTTTCCAGTGAAAGTCAATAGTGCATCTTAGTTGGTTTATAATACTCCACATGGAATTTTCTTTTTAGGAACTATTGTGAGTATAGGAGATCCCAAGAAAAAATATACAAGATACGAAAAAATAGGACAGGGGTGAGTACTGACTATGAAATGAGTTAGTGGAAGTACCGTTTTCTTTGTCTTACTTGGCATTTGGTTTCTGTTTACAAAACCAGAAGTATCAACAATAGATTAGTATACATAATAACAACAACCAGATGCAAACCTCCAACAGAAGTAGAAATTTTGAAACAATTATTTTGAGTGCTTTGCTACTTACCCTTTACTTTATGGGATGAGGAGGAACATTTGAAAAAGAATTCCAGTCAGCTTGCCATTTATTTGCTGTCTATCTTTGGACTGTTACTGGGGCAGTGGAGTATGGAATTAACTTATCTTAAGCATCAGTTATCTGACTAGTAGTCTGTGTCTAGATAATATTGCAAAATGCTCTGTTAAAAGGAAGGTCTTGCTTTTCCTATTCCTTATTTTACAGTGGAACCTCGGGTTGCGGACATAATCCATGTCGGAGGCACGTCCGCAACCCGCAGCGTTCACATCCTGAAGCGCCGCGTCTGCACAGGTGCTGGTGCGATTTGGTGCTTCTGCGCATGCGCAAAGAGCAGTTTAGCTCTTCTGTGCATGCGTGAGCGGCGAAACCCAGAAGTAACCCGTTCCGGTACTTCCGGGTTTCCCGTGGTCCGTAACCCAGAAACACATAACCTGAAGCGTCCGTAACATGAGGTATGACTGTATAGGCATTGATTTTATTCTGTTGACTTTTTTTAACCTAGAACTGGAATAAAAACAAAGTACAGTGAAAGTTAGTGCAGCCTCTTTAACTGTTCATGCACATATGCATTAGAGATGTGAATGTTAATAGAATTGTGTATTTTCTTTTCATAGGGCTTCAGGTACAGTTTTCATTGCCATTGATGTAGCAACAGGACAGGAGGTAGGAATAATATACCTTCTACCACCCTTGAATTTTCTTTTTAGAGTGGTCAAATCAAATGTTACTGTGCTTTGGTTTGTTTGGTTTTTTTTTTTTAAAAAAAGACTCATCTCCCAATAGTGAATTCCTCATAGCTGTGTGCAGAAGTAATTGCTTTGTACTGTAGAATCAGATGATAAATTTTAAAATAACATTTTGCAAAAATCAGATGTATGGAATTGGTTCTAAATTAGCCTTCTGCAACCAAGTGGCTTCCAAATCTTCTGGACTACAACTCACATCATCCCTGAATGCTGTCTAGGACTGATGGAGTTATGGTCCATAACATCTGGAGGATACCACGTTTGGGAAGGCTGTTCGAAATTCCAAAAGGAAGTTAAGTTGTTAATTAAACTCTCCCATGTTTTTATCATAGAAAGCTGCTCCTGTTTAAAGAGTTAAATTATAATTTATAATTTGTTATGCTGCCTTCATTTGTGACTATGATGTTTGTGAGAGCTGCCCCTTTCCCAAGTTTGTGGGAGAGCTAGTGCTTTCTTTTTTCTTTTGCAATAGAGCCTTATCTGTCACTGTTAGTTCATAATTAGTAAGAACTGAAATAATGACTTTTAAAATGTGGAAAACTGAGTTTCTTGAAAATAAATGTGAATCAAAATTGGTGTCAACTACTGTAGACCCCATTTTTGGGATGAGAAAAAATGGACACACACCACTATATCTCTTTTTTGGCTGTCTGGTGCCCTTGTTTCAGATTCAAACCATAAGAGCTAATTTTAGTACTGGGCTCATTACACATCATAAATGCTTCCTTTCTTCCAAATATTGCACTTCCAACCACAGCATTACACGTTATCAGGCTTAATTGTGTAGTCTTGTTGCTGTTATTTTTATTTCATTCTTCTGAATGCAATAAAGCTACCTTATGTTCACCCCTGCACATTCTGGGCTCTCATAGTTTCAGACTTTGTTGTTAGTGAACATTTCTTTTGCTGCCAAAATGTCCTGCCAACTTTTGTCTTTGAGGATTATGTTAGTTATTTGGATCAGTTGATCTGTCAACGGCAACCAAATGGTTATCTCAGGAAAAGGAGTGTAAAGAAAATACCCATTTGCCTTTTTATTGTAACATTAGAAAATGTTAATACTACAATTGTCTTTCTTTGAATATAAACTTCTGTTGAATCCCTTTTCACCCTTTTAGGTTGCTATTAAACAGATAAATCTTCAGAAACAACCCAAGAAGGAGTTAATTATCAATGAGATCCTGGTAATGAAAGAGTTGAAGAACCCAAACATAGTCAACTTTTTGGACAGGTAACAAAGCACATGCTATAGCAGCTAGAAAGTTTGGACGTGAAAACCCAATTTCAACACCTTACTAGGTTGTGAAGTTCACATCCTTGGACAAATCGCTTTTGCCTTTTTTCTATCTCTTGCAAATTTTGAGAGACCAGGATGCTTCTCTGAGTCTTTGGAAGAAGGGTGGGATAAATATGCAATACATAGTAGACTGGCCTCTCTCCTGAGGTACAGAACACATTTAAATATTTGATACTTCTGTAATATAGCCTGAAATAACTCCTTATTCCCTGTATCATTTGTTGTCATAAGTCGGGTTATCAGTTCAGCTTCTTAAGAAGTCCAGATAATAGAGATATTTTATATATTAATAACTTCATGTACCAGACCTATATTTTGTAGACAAGGGAAGTGTCTGATACAAGACTGATGTTCCTGGAAACATGCATACAGACCTTCCTGCTTCAAATATTGCTTCAATTTTGGATCTTTTCCATATACAGTGGAACCTCGGTTGGCAAACACTTCGGAAGTCGAACGTTTCGGCTTTTGAACACTGGCAACCCGGAAGTGAATGCTTCCATTTTCGAACGTGCCTTGGAAGTCGAACGGCTTCTGAGGCTTGTTTCTCCATCACATTGAGATTGTGTTGTACATGGTGATACATAAAGTTGTAATAACGGTAATAATTATTTTGTCTCAATAATTTGTTATGTTTGAACTTCATCAATTTCTACCTTCAGTTTCCTAATGGAAGACGAATTGTTTGTCATAATGGAATATCTGGCTGGTGGATCCCTCACAGATGTCGTTACGGAGACTTGCATGGATGAGGCACAGATTGCCGCTGTCTGTCGAGAGGTAGGTGATTGATTGAAGAAAGAGAAAATTTGCTTCCCTTAGCTAATTGACTTTTATTATAATTGCATTTACATTATTGAGGTAGGTTTATCAAGGCTGGGAGCTGGAAGCCTGTAGCCCAGCATTTGGGTTTGAGCCTTGTAAAGTAGCAGTGACCATGCAAGTCTTTTCATCTTCTGAGATACAAACCACAACATTTTAAGAGTACACACTGTCTAGTTTTCACTGAGGTGGCATCCCCGTATCTAGTCTGTACCAGTTCAGACCACGGGAGGGCTTATATAATGAAATGCTCTTCACACAAGAAAAAAATTTGAACACATAGAGAATAGTGTTGGAGAAGAGTAGTTGCTGATCCAGTTGTAGGGATTTAACTCATACTGAATACATTAGCACTCTCCATAAAAACAGAGGTTAGTAGTTTGAAGAGTTTGGTGATGATTCTGGTGGATGCAGCTATTGTTAGGTTACTGTTGTGAGATCAATGAAGTGCAAAAACTATGGAGAAGGTTCAGCAGAGATTTCAGCTGGCGATTAGTTCTTTCATTCTTTTTAAAGACGAGAATGACTAAGCAAAGTCTGGCAAATGGCACAATTGACAAAAGTTAACGAAGTGTATTGGATAAAGAGAAGGAAGACAGCATAAATCAAGTTTTGAGATAGAGGGTGCCCCATTGCACATTATTTTATAGACCACTGGAAAGGCACCGTATTTTTCTGTACTATAAACATGCTTCCTTCTGAAGTAAGCATATGAAAGACCTTCACTGAAAAACAGTGGATTGACCTTAATTATGTCAATGTTTATTAATGGTTTTGTTTGATGTTTTTAGCTGGAAACTCTTTTGATATTAAAAAAGAGTGAAGATTTATATCATGGACATATTGTGTGTATTAAACTTGTTAAGATTGTAACTATGGAACATAATTTTTAAAATTGCTAGACTATACAAATCATTTGTTACCTAGTGAGTAAAGCATAGTTTGAGGTTACTAGACTGTCTCTATCCAATGTGAATTTTGAACATGTCTAGACAATATCCCTTCCATTGTTTCCATACAGTGTTTGCAGGCATTGGAATTCCTGCATGCCAATCAGGTTATCCACAGAGATATTAAAAGTGACAATGTACTATTGGGAATGGATGGATCAGTTAAACTGAGTAAGTGCATGTCAGTTACTTCAAAATGTGAAATATGTGGCTGAACAGTTGGGTGGTGTTACTTTGCACATAAGTTTCACAGCAAAATTCACTGGTATGAATTTTAGTGTAATAGCTGCAGTGACAAATATAGTTCTGGGCTCAACAAGTCTTTGCCACTAGACTGGCTATGTGGCTGAGAAGACAGGGAGAATATATTATTTGGAAGCCACATAAATATTTTTGCATGTATAGATCAGATTGCAGTATAAAGTACGTTAAACTAAGCCAGCTTCATAACCCATGGTTTGAAATAGGCTTGTTTTGAAACTGACACAATGGACTGATTCACACATAATGTTAAACCATGGTTTAGTGCCACATGCATGAGCTTACACACTCCTTCCTCCACCCAATGCCCACAATATGGCTTTGGAAGCATTTAATTGCATTTTCATGGACTCCTGGCTTCTTGTGTCATTTAGATAAGAGTAAAAGCTGTAGATGGTATGGCAGAGTACCTGTTTGCCTTTAAACTAAACAACAGATTCCATTTACAAATGTAAAGCAGCTTACCATTACAGTCTGCATTGTTTAGCACATGGGTAGGCAAACGAAGGCCTTGGGGCCAGATCCGGCCCGATTGCCTTCTAAATCCGGCCCGCGGACGGTCTGGGAATCAGTGTGTTTTTAAATGAGTAGAATGTGTCCTTTTATTTAAAATGCATCTCTGGGTTATTTGTGGGGCATAGGAATTTGTTAATATTTTCCCCCAAAAAATATAGTCTGACCTCCAACAAGGTTTGAGGGACAGTGGACCGGCTCCCTGCTGAAAAAGTTTGCTGACCTCTGGTTTTGCACACAAGTTTGCATTTTTTAAAACCAGCAGATGGCAGTCTTGATTAGACTAACCTTGAAATTGTTCAATTGGCCAGAGTACTCAGTAGCATTCTTCTCTTCCGCTTCAGTTTAAAATTAGATTTGAGTACAAAAGCTAAGGCTCAAGGTTGGGATAATTAAGAAACCAGAAGTACAGAATATTAAATACTGCAACAGCTGCCTTCAGTAATTTTAACTCGTGCGCTACAATAATAGATTAGTAAAACAAATATGCTGTATCATAGATTTATGAGCTTAGTCAATAACTCCACAGATTCCATTAAAAATGTGTCTTATAAGTTTAAAACTTCACTGAGGGTGGGGGCTTGCACTAAAATGAGATCCTTTTTCACAAGTCCCATGTCTTTTGTGACAGTTGATCAATTGAGCTCTGAATTCCTTCACTGCATCGTGTTGCAGCAGCAGCAGAAATAACATGGCTGGGCTGAATGTGCAATAGTGTGAGGTATAAATAAGATGGTAAATCTATGAAGTGGTAGAATGGGCCAAACCATTTCTCACTGCAGGTGTGTGCGGAGGTTACGTTTGTGAGTGTCCCCCTTTGTGAAGGATCCTGCCAAGTACAAAACTAGCACACATGGAGTGGTCTGGGCTAGAACCTGTCTTCTGGGTTGTTGCTACTGTGTCTTTAATGTATTAGGCTTTAAAAGAAAAAAAATATGCAGGGGATTATTTCAAATCTGGAATCTGCTACCCACAATTTAAAGTAGTACAGTCCACTCTGCCACCTCATTCTGCTACATGTGTTTCAATAAGTGGTAGAATGAACTGCACCACTGTTGGTGGTGGATTCCATTGCTAAAAGGATGCCTTCTGGGGGCGGAGGGTGTTGAAGAAGCATCGTGTGAGCACTGAGACATCTGTAGCTTTTTCTGGAAGCAGAATTGGGTAACAGGGATATACACAAAGTGTAGGACTTACTACTAATTTAACTTTCCAATAACTACACTCTTCTCTTCTTTTTTGTAGCTGATTTTGGTTTCTGTGCACAGATTACTCCAGAACAGAGCAAACGTAGTACTATGGTTGGAACACCTTATTGGATGGCTCCTGAAGTGGTCACACGAAAGGCCTATGGCCCCAAAGTGGATATCTGGTCCCTGGGTATCATGGCTATTGAAATGGTTGAAGGCGAGCCCCCATATCTCAATGAAAACCCTTTGAGGGTAAGGCATAAGTTTTCAAGATACTCTCGATTTCCTGGAACATAGCAAAACACAGTAAAAACCCACAAATTTTGAATGATTTTTCAGGTCCTTTTCAGTTCTGATTTAAACTCAGGTGCTCATACAACCACATTTTTTGTTTTTCATAATGCCAATGTTTGTTTATTTGTTCGTTCGTTCTTGCAGGCATTATATTTAATAGCAACAAACGGCACTCCAGAATTGCAGAACCCAGAGAAATTGTCCCCAATATTTCGTGACTTTCTAAATAGTTGTTTGGAAATGGATGTAGAGAAAAGAGGGTCAGCCAAAGAACTGTTACAGGTAAAGCCGCTGGTATCTTGCAAATGGCATCAGTTGTAGGCAGTGCTTTCTGTTGACAAGTCAAGCTACTGTAAAGGAAGACTGATATATGATCAACAAATTCAGAAAAAAATGGGATAGAACGGGGAACATAAAGGTAAAAAAGAATGGTCGAATTCCACATTATGCTAATACAGTGGTTCTGTCAGCACAAGCATTCTCTCTTTGCCAGGTGGAAGAATCTCCCTTCTCCTTGCCCTGTTACGTTGTTCTGGGGGTTCCCTGACTCTTTTAACTGGCTTCTGTTACTTTTAACTGGCTTCTGTTACTGTACCAGGATAGCTGAATCCAACCTAGTATCTTTGCACATCTTAAAATTTTATTAGTAGATTTATATGACCACTCATCAATGCATGTTCCCTGGACAACGTTTAAAAAGAAAGTAGTAGTAGTAGTAGTAAAATATAGTAGTAGTAGTAATAATGATAATAATAATAATTGCAAAATATTGACTAAGGATTCAGCTAAGTTTTACTCAGAGTAGACTTGTTGAAGGCAATGACCATTGGTAAGTTAATTTTAATAGCTCTGCTCTGAGTAAGACTTGGCTGAATACCACCCACTAATACTGATTATATTTCAGTATGACCTTAGCACAGTAGTAACCTGTCTCCCTGGTCATCTCTCCTTTGCATTGTTTGCTAAGTGTATGACTCAAAATGCTGCTGCTGAAGTTTCCTTTTAAGTGTTCTTTCATTAAAAGGTTGTTTCTTTTCTTTTTTGATAGCATCCTTTCCTGAAACTGGCCAAACCTTTGTCAAGCTTGACGCCGTTGATCCTAGCAGCCAAAGAAGCAATGAAGAGTAATCGTTAGCATTGCTGCTGTGGCCTTCATCATTTTGGTTTTTTTGTTTTTAAAGTTTTTCATAATATATAAATTGTTGCTCTTGTTAGGGAGGTTGAAAGTCTGCAAAAGGGAAAAAAATCTCATCTGGAAGACACAAGAGAAGAAAAAATGGTGGTGGTAGTAGTGAACTCTTCTGGAAGAAGTTGTGAACTGAATCACTGGCCTTTTCACCACTTTTGCAGACAACTCCGATGTATTTTCCTATGCCTGGGAGGTGTTTTTTTAAATGACTTTGCTGTACCAGATCCCATTCATTGTGCTCTGTTGGGCACTTTCAATACTTGAACAACAGATTCAAGCTTTTGGAGGGAAGCATTACTTTGATCTGCTGACCTTCCCCCCCTCCCCCTTCCATTTGTCAGTCATTCAAAATATTGCAACATCTGAGTTACTAAAAGGCAGATATGGTAGAAATGTGAAAATTCCTCTTATTCACCTATCTCTTAGCATACAATTTAGCTATAACTGTATTGTAGCATTAACCACCCAGCTACCTAGGAACTGTAATTTTTTTCAATGACTGTTCTTAAAGACAGAAGAACATGAGTTGAGGGGAAGAAGAAGGTTCAGCAACGTCTGATTCATAATTTTGTTGCGTGGACTTTTTAACATAAGGGAAAGATGCCTCTGAATTTAGGAGATTGAATACATGTGGGGAAGAGGAAAAAAGTGTTGCTTTTCTTTTCTTGGTTAATGTTCAAACCATCCCGTGAGCTCGGGGAGAGAACTCCATCCCTATGACTTGTCTTCCATTCCTTCCTTGCCTGTGTAGGCTTATTGGTAACATTTTAAAGGGATGTCTTGAAAGTGTGTGGTTTTATAGCAAAGTGTTGTATCCATGTTCTGACTTGGGCTTTGGGCTTTATGCTGGTGCCTTCTGAATGTTTAAATTGCTCTTCTTTGTCTTAAGTACCTTTTGTATATGTTGTACATTTCCCCTCCAAAGCAACTTTGGAGCTGTCAGGATTAAGTATTAGAGCTCTCTTCCTTTTTATATGTATAAAAATGTATATCTTCACCATTTCTACTAACAAAGACCCAGCAGATTTTCAAAAATAGAAGATCCAAGACTTTTTGTATAATTCAGCCAACTGAATCTTCTGAACACCAAAAGTGCTATTCTGTGGAGACAAACAATTGGAGATGGCAAAGTAGTCTAGATTCAACATTATTTGAATTGGCTTGTGAGTGGCTGCAGAACCGTGCCTTCTCATGGTTCTCTTGAAAGACTTACCAACTGTTATGGCTGAAGACAAACACAAGATAAAGTGCCTCCCTAAATGAAAGAAAGTAATTGGAGCTGTAGAGGAATTGAAGCTCTGGTTGAGGTGGTCAGGTGCACCGTGGGGATTCTTCAGTCACATCAGCCTTCTAGAAGCACTGTGTTTTATGTGCAGCTCTTTATCAAGAATTGCCAAGTGATGTGCCAAACAGTAACATAACAGACTTACTAATTTGGTGCTATAGCTTTGTCGCATTCCTATGTGGTATTCTTGGGAGAACATTTTAAAACCCTAGCTAAGAGGCAGTCTTTAATGCCTTTAATGCCTGATGGTCAATGAAAAGCCTGTTTCTTACCTGTGAACAATATTAATATGTGTTGACATAAGGGCATAATTTTTGCTGGGTTTTATGAACAGGTTTGCAAAATTCTGGGTTCTGAGTCATTGCATCGCAAAGGGCTCCATTCCCTCAGATCTTGGAGCTTCTTGCACCCTGCTCTGTACCAACAAATGCCTTATTAATGCTGATGAAAGCAGTGCCATACTCCAACCTCCAGTCCTGTGTCCTATGAGAAGTATTCATTTGAAAACTGTAACAAAGCAGCCCAGTTGCTTTCAGAGCATTTTGAATGTGTTTTGGTTTAGTCCAAGAAATGTGGTGTCCTGGTCTGAGTGGTATTTTAGGTGGTGTTCTTCCTCTGGCCATAACTTGCAATACAGTTACTATAAAGTATAGAATAGCCATGCTCTTAAATTTGATTTATGTGAGTCAAACAAAGAGATTTAAAGGATTCTCTACAGTTACCTTTTCTTACCTTTGAGCTGTCGTCTGTTGCTGGCAATGGAATATGTGGAACCCATGACTCCTGCTGTGAGATAAGTGTATGTTGCTGTTTTTATGGTAGCAATTAAAGGTAACACTTCTGAAATAAACAAAAAGCAGCATTTACTGATTTTTAAGGTGATTAAAAATTATCTTAAATGAGTAGTTGACTGCCTCATCATGAGGGTTCTCAAATCCTCCTTTAAAAGTTGCTTACAATTTGGGTTGGCTCAGGACTTGGCTGAAGCAGGACCCACTGGCAACTCTTGTGCCAGTCATGATCATGACTATCACAGCATGTCTGCATGGGTGCTCTTAAGTATAGCAGCTTTGTACTACGGCAGTGCGTTCATCTAATTTCCCTGTCCACTATTGCAATAAAGGGTTAGGGATAGAAACAGACATGAACTGAATGGGAACTCTGTGTTCAACGCGAGCCATCGGGAAGTTCCTGATTATTGCGCAGTGATGCATGTGGTTTGTATGGTACAAGGACTGAACATGTATTGCCAATGTCTTAAAGCTTGGTTTAGAAGTGGAAAAGTGGCAGTCTTTTTCTCCCCGTCCCCTCTAATGTCTGGTTTAAATGTTCAAGATTGTATCCTCTGGGCACGGAAGTATAGCTTATGAGCACAGGAGTAAGAACACTCAGCATAAAATTGCATAGGCTATTGACTCCTAACTGCTCTTCCTGCTAAAGATGCCTTAACCAAATATCCAGGCACCAGTGTGAGTAAATATTGATCGATTCACATAGTTACTCACGGCTTACTCACACAGTCATCTTAGATTAGATGTTAAGCTGTTCAAACAGTATCCTGAATACTCCAGCATCGTACCAGATCCCAATTCAATGCATTGCTGCAAAAGACTGTTTTGTAGAGTTTGAAATGGTCATAGCTGAGCATGTATTGAAGTGTTCAGGGCAACCACTTCATAGCTTCAATACTCAGTCTGGGCTTACAAAAAATGCCCCCCCCCCCCCAGTTCTTGGCTGAATCAGTCTTTGAGTGTTGGGCATGTTTGCAATGGCACGTTATGGTTATTGGTGTGAACCTACAAGGAGGAGAGAAGGATAGAGAAGGGTATCTCATTCCATGAAAGCAGGCTTACCTGGAATGATGAGTTCCCAATTCGGCCCCCCCCCCCCAGCAAAAAAATCCAGTTGAAATAGACACAACTACTTACCACAAATAAGTTTAGCATTTGCTGGTTTGAATGGAGACATTAACAACTTGAGAATATAACTGATTAACTTAAGCAATCACCATATGTGTTCTCTGGAGTAGTTTGGAGTCAATTAAACTCTGCTGTTAAGAGTTACAGAATTTCTTTGTCTTTGTAGCTGGAATTAAGTACATCTTCTTGAAATTGTTTCCTTCTCTTTGTTCCCTTTCTCTCACTTCATCAGATGGAAATGAAAGTAGTGCAAGCTTTCAGGTTTTTTCCCCTGTCTTCAGATTTTGTTGCCTTTTGTTTAATTTAATCCCATTCTGTTATTTAATTGTTACTGCAATATTAACTACTGTATTTGACTATGTTTAATGACTTTGTTCTTTCAGGGCTAGAAATAAACATTTCTAAAATGCTTGATGGTTCTCATTCTCTCTCCCACCCTCCCCCAAAAGAGAGGCTTACTTGAGTTAATAGGGACAGAGAAGAATTTTTGTTTCGTACTATATAGTGTGATGGTTCATTTGATGTAGACTTGCAGCTTAGTTATCATTTGTCTTCAAAGCTTTTGTAACACCCAGCGAGCAGCTGCAACTTTTCCGTACTAAGCATTGTTTTCAAAGCAATTCTGTAAAAACAGCCATGAATATTTCGCTCCCATGTTTTTTGTGCTGTTTAGGTTGTTATACAAGTTGATGGATCAAATTGGTTCTTCGGCATCTGTATAAAAAGTCCTTATGGATACTTTATGGAGATGAATTTTAGCCATCTGTTTGGCAACTTAGATATTTTGCAGATGTGCTTAAAATTATAACTTGATTACAACGTTTTGTGTATGATCCTGTTGTTAGGGTTCACAGTCAACCACACACCTTTGCCTCTGGATACTGTCAGATTTGTTAAGAATCGGGAGTATCCATTGTATCTAGTACCCTGGGACCAGCTCAAGATGTCAGAAAAGATAAAGCACCATGTGATTACCCCAGGCTTGCTTAGACTTTTGTCCCCTTTCTGGATTTACTCTGGATGGGTCTGCAACCCAACACCAATTACTTGATTCATAATTGAGTGTGTAGAGATTGTACACTTGGATGTGGCTCCTACAGTGTTGACCCTCAGAAATAAATTGAACAAGTATGCCCAGAGTGCATTTGCCTTCCCAATGAGGAATCTGTTTATATTTAATAAAATGATTCCACCACAGGTAGCTTCAGTCTACAATATAAACTCACTGGGTTGTATCCAATGCTAATCCTACTTACAGTAGCCTCACTGAAATTGTTGAACATGACTAACTTAGGACCTGCTTTAGATACAACCCTTCATTGCCTGTGTCAGTCATGTGATACATGGAGTTACTGCCATTCTTTTACCAAAATGCCATGGGACACCAACCCCAAACAAGTCGTTCTAGCACCAGTGGATAGTAGTCACTGTAATGTTAAGGGAATTTGTGTAATGTTATAGGAATCCAGTGTTTTATGCATTCTACTTCACCAGAGCCTAGAGCAGCTCCAGTCCAAGTTTTACAAAAAAATATGCAAGTCACACAGCATCCAGTGATAGCTAAAAAAAAAAAAAAAGTCCTACCATGCACCTAAAGAAAGAAAGCTTGCCTGCTGCCTTTTTCCTTCTATCCTCTTCCCCCTCTTTTTAGCATTATTATGTGATCTTCTTAACGTCATCAGCTTCTAATGAGGTTAACTGCTACAGGAAATGTGGCAGACGCACTTTTTGAAAAGTAAATTATCTCCATCCCCATCCATTAAAAAAACGTATAAGTAAAAAATAACAAACCAATCTAATTGCTTTACAAACAAGATCCTGAAAAGGGCAATAAAGAATCAAACGGGAATCTGGGTTCTCTGAGCTTTGCTACTGTGTTAAGTGTAGCCATTAAGGAAACAGTTCTGAGCATGCTCAGAACATTGGCTCCTGTATCTACCAGAAAAGTAACCTGCTAATGTGGCTGGATTGCGATCCAGGAGAACTACACAATTAGGGCTAAGAGCTAGTAGCTCCATTAACATACAGGTATCTGAAGTTATCTGAAGAAGTGTGCATGCACACGAAAGCTTATACCCAGAACAAACTTAGTTGGTCTCTAAGGTGCTACTGGACGACTACTACTACTACTACTACTACTACTATTATTATTATTACTATACAGATTTACTATCATGTTTTATTCCTGCTTGGTGATAAATGGATGGAGCCTCCTGGTCATAGCAATGCTTTTTTTGCTTTGAGAATCTGGGTGATGCAGAAAACTGATTGACCAGAGAACTGGAGATTCACAGAAGAGTGGCTTTGAGATTTTGATGGAAAGTCTTAAAAATTGTGTGATAATTTACATGGTAGGGCTAAGCCCTTGTTGCCCTAATAGACCCGCTTCCACTGACTTTAATCGAGGTAGGAGAAATGAAGAGTAGAAACCATATAAAATACTAGATTTTAGCATTGGCAATTCATTATTTTTTAGTCATGTTTACAAGGTGTTCTCTCAGTTTACAACATACACTAAGCACTGGAGGGGGCAGCTTTATGGTGCCCAAAATTGTGAATACCTATAAATTGCCAATGAGGTGGATAAGAAGGATGAAGTGTGAAAAGTGGGGAAGAATTTCGGAGCTGGAATCATGTGGAGGAACAATCACTAGAAGTTAGTCTTGCTTCACCCCTCAGGCGAATTCTACAGAGCTGCACCTTTCTTACTACATATTTCATTTTTGTTCCATGTGTTTCATTTTTATCCAAGGAGCCTAGTGTCCTGTTATGTGGTTCCCTCTACATAAATCCCAAAATAACCATTTGTGGTTGGTTCCTTGAGAGAGTGTGAGATAGAACAAGCTTCATATCGGAGTAGGTATCTCAACCTGGATCTTCCTGCTCAGCCAGGCACTCTAATCATGGCATGAGATTGCCTTCCTGTTTACTCAAGGGCCTGAATTTTGTGGGTCCATAATTCATCTCTTTATTCACTCTTCATGCTTAGTTGTGTGTCTTATTGGTTTGGTATGAAGAAAACATCGTGAAGGTGACCAGAGACAAACTAAAAATAAACGCCACAGTCCAAAGAACCTAAATACTATTGAACAGCCTGGGCTGTGTGTATGTGTAACTGGTGATATTACCCAATAACTCGGGCAGTAAGAATGAAGGTAAATGAGCCCCAGGAGCATATCGTCCTCAGCTGTAAAAAATTAACTTTGTTTGCAAGAGCAAATATTTCAAATGTGCTCCTGGAGTCACGATGCTGGATTGAAATATCAAATTACTTACTGGTTTTACTGCTTTCCGAACCAGTTTCTTTGTGTTCTAGCTAATATGTTTTGACTGGGTTGGTGGTAATCATTGAAGAGTCAAAATGAAATCCTGGTGATTGCTGATGTGGCAGTGCTAAGGGAGTAGCTCTGTCCGAGGCAGTTGCACTATGGTGTCAAAATGTGTTGGTTTTCCCAGAGATTTCTGTGACCCTACTGACCTGTCAGCTTTTGCCACGTTTGCTTAAAAATGCCTTTCTGCGGAAGAACAGCAGGTGTGGGCTAATCCTTATCCCTCCCCCTCTTTTAAGCAGTGCCGATCTTTGCGTTACAGGGCACCTCCCATCTCCTGTGTGACTTCCAGCATGGCTGGTTTGAACGTCTCCATAGCCTTTTTCTTCTCCATTGTCGCCCTTTGTGAGGTGACCAGGAGGCTCTCCAAGAGAATTTTTCCACCTAAGATGTACTCGTGCTTTGCTAGCGAACTGGCCAGCTCATTCCAGCTGTGTGCTTGCTGCCTGGAGCTAAAGATGCTTGTGGAGATTGGTCCATGGGGTGGTGGCTTTGGCCCAGATGTGAGCTTCACACTCCTCTTCCTTCTCTTCTTGGTTCATGGTGCTTCTTTTGATGGAGCTTCTGCCAACCCTGCCGTCTCACTCCAGGAATTTTTAGCTTTGGATTCTCCTTTTGTGGCCACAGCTGCCAAACTCTTGGTCCAGTTTATGGGGATGATGGCAGCTGGTGCCTTGACCAAGCTATATTGGTCCAGGGAACTGACAGACTTCCACATGATTCAAAACTTAATGGCCCAAGACTGCAGCTCATCGCTCAGAACATCTGTCTCCCATGGCATCTTTGTGGAGGCCACATGCTCATTTTTTTTCAACGTAGCGATTCTCAGGTTCCGATCCAGTTCTCCCATGTACACAGCCCCTGTCATTGCACTCACTGTTACTGCCTTGGCCTACACAGGTAAGGATTCAAAGCTAGTCTCCTCCCCTTCCCAATGTTATATGTTCAGAAACTTAACCAAACAATTTAATCTGTGCTGTGCTTTTGTATATAAATGGAATTGGCCATGCGGTAAATAAGGGTCATTTGCTTGTGTGACTTAAAAAAAATAATATAATTTTATTTATAATTTTCATTTATATACATTTCAACAAAAGTTCAACAATAATTCTATCATTTCAAATCTCAACTTACTTCCTCCTCTTTCTGTGGTTCCTTAAATTTATTTTCATCATTTCCTACGTATTCCAAATTATCTTAACTTATTCTTTTATTAATCTGTTTTCATATATGCTTTTGAAACTGCAAGTTATTACAGTAATCCTGCCAATGTCTTAATCTGTTTACAATTTGTAAATATTCAATAAACCATTTCCATTCCCTTATAAAAAGTTTTTTGTCTTGATTTCTTATTCTTCCCAAGTTTCTGTAGCCATTCTTCTTTCGTCAGGACTTCTTTCCATTTTGGGGCAAATAACATTTTTGCAGTTGTCATTGCATACGTAAATAAATTTCTATACTGTTTAGGTAGTTCCACTCTTATAATATCCAAGAGAAATGCTTCTATTTTCTTTTTTAAAAAAATAAAAAAAATAAATGTTACCCTACCATCTTTTTCAATTTGTTACGTATCATTTCCCAGTAAGCCCTAACCTTACTACATATGAAAAAATGTGCCTTTGTCCTTACATTTCCAACACTTACTCAATTTTGATTTATACATTTTTGCCAATCTACTAGGTGTTAGATATAACATTTTTATGTAATTTTCTCTTAAACCATAGCTTGCTGTAAATTTTATATCCATAGTCCATAATTGTTCCCATGCTTGTGTTTCTATATTATGACCAATATCTATTGCCTAATGTATCACTGAAGATTTCACTTGCTTGTCTTTTGTCTCCCATTCCAATAATATTACACATTTTAGACATCACTTTAACATTACAGTCTAATGGGTCTCTCTCCAATTGTAATAATTGTTGCCCAAACCCATGTTTCATATCTTTATTAAATACTTCATTCAAATGATGGTATCGTATCCATGTTGTTAACATTCCTGATAGATCCTTAAACTCTTTTAATTTAAATTCTCCCACCCTCCTCTCTTAATAAATTTCTGTAAGTTGCCCAACCTTCCATCATATTCTTCTTCACCACTATGGCTTCCAGTGGTGAAAACCAGAGTGGTATTTTGGTCTCCAATAGATTTTTTTATTTATCTCATACCCTATAGAGATTTTTCCTAATTATATGGTTTGTAAATCCTATATGTACTTTCACCTTTTCATACCACAAATATGTGTGACAACTAAAAATATTATCATGACTTTTCAAATCTAAAATGTGCAGATTCTTTAATATCAACCATTTCTTCAACCAGCAAAGACAAGATCCTTCATAATATAATCTCATATCCAGCAGGGGGAAACCTCTCTTTTGCATCTCTCCATATTCTCTGTTTTTCCCATTGCCCGATATATTTAGAAATGTCTTTTGCCATATGTTGAAACAATCTGTCTTGCCAGTCACCGGTATTGATTGAAGCAAAACTAACATTCTTGGTAATACATTCATTTTTATAGTCGACACTCTACCCAGCAATGCAAGTTTCATTCTACCCCATATTTGTAGGTTTCTTTTAATATCCTCCTATATTTTCAAATAATTATCATTATGCCTAAGGGCAGTATAAAGGGTGAGATGCTGGGAATAAGAAGCTAAGGTGGTGCTTGAAATTGACAGTGATAGAGGACAGCTGGGCAGCTAGAAATCACAGTTATAGGGGATCTGAAAAATGGGACCAGGAGGATTTGCTCTTTGATTCATTGATTCTCAAACGGCTCCTAACCGAAGAATGGGAGGCTGTAGCATCTCTTGCTGCTGAGGATAGATGTTTCACAGTGCCCATTCTACTCACGGCTTCCTGAAGATACAACATCGCTGGTCTTACTGCTCTCTATTTGTTCATCAAAGGTCTAGGTCCTTGTAGAACTAGAATTTCCTTTCCCTCCACCCTGCACTGGGTCTCTGTGAATGAATTCTGTGCTCAAAAGTAGAGGGCTTTCTATCTCTATTCCTCAACCTTCTTCAGCGCCTGGTGGGAGGAGAGGCTGCTGCCGGCCAGCCCTACATAATGCACTGACTCTGAGGGGCAGACAGAGGGCAAGGACACCCTGGGTGGGAAGAAAGGGGGAGCAGAGCGCAAGGAATCTTGATTATTATTATTTTTAACGCTTTGTGTGTCCATGTCCAGTCTTGCCCCTTTCTATAATCTATTTATCGCTGTGCATTTTTCTTTTTGTAAATCTACCAAAGAATAAAATAAAACCAGGATTACGGGGTTTCCTCAGGACAGTGAAGGGTGTGTGTGCTGTCCTGTTGGTGTAGTGTTTGTGGCACTTACACTTCTCCTGATAAGAAATGCTCTTGGGCAGGGGTGATACACAAAATGTGGGGTAGAAGAGGGTCAATTGGACAGGGAGTGAGAAATGTTCCTATTTTCATCTGAAGAATGTTAGAGGGTATGACTGTTGTCAGCTTCTGTACATGGAATTGGAGATGGGGTGTGGCAAAGTAGTTTAAGGGTGCTGGGAATTGTAGCTCTGTGGGGGTGGGACTACAATTCCCAGGATTCTTTGGGGGATGTCATGTGCTTTCAGGTTGGTTGAATGTGCCTTAAATGTCTGGTATGGATCTCCCCAGAGAGAGACAGCACTGGCCCAGGGCATATTGCTTTCCTGAGTCGCTACCTAGCAGAGTTGCAACTCAATACTTCAGATTAAATTCCCAGATTCTTCTGTTCTTGTTTCAAACTAAACACCTTTCATCATGTCAGTTTAATAGATCTTATCATGCACATGTTGGTGTCTAAGCCAGTTTGATTAGGTGGATTGAACTGTTTGCATTTCTCTTCCTGCAGCTGCACCTTTCACAGGAGCCTTTTTTAACCCTGCCCTGGCATTTGCTGTGACTTTTTCCTGTTCTGGGAACAGCTTACTAGAGTATATGCAAGTGTATTGGTTGGGGCCCACTGCAGGTAAGTCAGATTTCAAGACAGTGGAAGATACAACTATGGTTGCAGCTGTGACAAAATTTTGTAGTACAGACGAATAATGCCTAAAATAATGCCTTTGTGGCTTAGGGCCCTCGTATCTACGGGACCGTGTCTCTTGGTATGCCCCGCAGAGGACCTTAAGGTCCATGAATAACCATAGAGGTCCCAGGCCCTAAGGAAGTCAGATTATCCTCCACCAGGGCCAGGGCCTTTTCAGTGATGGCTCCGACCTGGTGGAATGCTCTGTCCCATGAGACTAGGGCCCTTCAGGATTTAACCTCCTTCCGTCGGGCCTGTAAGACAGAGCTATTCTGCCTGGCCTTTAATTTGAATTCAGCCTGATCTTTTATTTCCCTTCTCTTCCCTCCCCCTCCCTTTTTATGAAGATCACCCACTCTGAGACCCCACAACTAATTCTCCCCTGGCCGCCTCGCTGGCCCAAGTAGGACCAATTCAGTTAGCCCTGGGGATTATCTAATTGATTTTTGAATTTTATTGTTATTCATGTTTTTATACCGTATTTTATGCTGCTTTTATAATTAAGGAGAAGGGGAGAGAAGGGGACAACAGAGAACGAGATGGTTGAACAGTGTTCTTGAAGCTACGAACATGAGTTTGACCAAGCTGTGGGAGGCAGTGGAAGACAGGAGTGCCTGGCGTGCTCTGGTCCATGGGGTCACGAAGAGTCGGGCACGACTAAACTACTAAACAACAACAGCAACAAAACATAAACAGCATTGTTCTGTTCTGCCTTGAAAGTCTTTGCAAGTTTATAGTTCTTATCTTAATTGCCAGCAATGTTGTCTTAGAAAGTCTTTGACAAAATCAACATACTGTTTTCTAAAACAAAAGCAAACTAATATAATGAAATAAAAAATGAATGGGGACAAAATGGCAGTTCAGAAAGATTTATTTCTCTTCTCTAATTCAAGATAAGATGTGTTTGATGCCCTATTAGGTTCTTCTAATCTGGAGCAAGCTTGCCTATAGTGAAGGTGCCCTTGTATGAAGGCCTCAGAATCTTTTCACAAATAGTTGCAATCCCTGCAGGTTTTATAAGGCTATTCTAGCAATAAGCTGATCAGACTTTTTGTGCAGACTGATTAAGTCTTCCTTGTTATTGACTCTCTTCCAGGGATGCTGGTAGCTCTGTTCGTGTATCGGGGGAACATCCCACGACTCTTTCAGACAAACCTGCTGTACAGTCAAAAGAACAAATACAGGATCCCCAAGGGAAAAGCAATTTCAGTGTCTGGTGCTGAACAAAGACAGCCAAAAACACAGAAGGCGACCAGCTGCTCAGGACCATCTGACAGAACAGAGTGAAAGAGATTGGCATTGGTGGGTGGCACTGGGGGTCCTTTCAGTCTTTGATTGTTATTATTTGGCATGAGGAAGAAGACCTTGAGCATCTCTCTGTGTTCCTGAGGTCGCTTGTAGTGCATTCTGGCTGGAAAGAGGGACAAAAAGTCATCTCTCATGTGCTGCCATATCACCAGTGTATTGCGTTGAGCTAGGTCCTTGCAAAGGTCTGTAGAAGTAAGACCCTTAACATTCCATACATTCAGGTTGTCTTCTTAGTGCCCTGTTCTGGATATTTTTCATTCTGTAGCATTCTTATGAATGGGTGGGATGATGTAGTACCTTGTGGCCCTCACCCAGAGAAAGTTAGCTATCTTCAGTGCTTTTTTCCTATGGGTATGCAGGGGTACGCATACCCCAAAACATTTTATGAATCTTTGTACTTTTGTCCATTTACTGTATTTATTTTCCCCGATTTGAAATATTTTCTTGAGTCAAAATGAAAGTACCCCTAAGAAAAAAAGCACTGGCTATCTTTATGTTCTGTGATATGTGATAAATAAGGGAGGAGCCTGTGGCCCTCTGTATGTTGTTGGACCCAAGCTCCTATCAGCCCCACCCACTGTGGCAAAGTGGGAAAGGATGATGGGAGCTGTAGTCCAAGTTCCCCAGCCCCATTATATAATATGGTGGGATCTTTGGCATTCTTGAATGTACAGGCAACTCGCAACTCACATGCATTCAAGTCGTGAGGGACCCTACACATGTGTGACGTTTTTGGCGCTGAAAGCTGGTGGGGGCAGAATAGGATCAGAATTTGGTAGCGTGGGGACAAAATAGACCAGATCGGACCAGAAGGGACTTACATGCATCCCACTGACTCATATCGCGGCCTGGAACAGAACTCCTGCGTAAGTGAGGATTCCTCCATAGGTGTTAATAAGGGTTTGGCACTTAAATCATATATTTGATGTCATATGAATCATATGATTTCATGAGAGAGCTGCTGGAACTGAGTTCTGGTGAGTTCTGGCTGAAAAAAGCCCTGGGTATTTTTTTGCACTTGTGTAATGCACTGGAAGTGTGCAACAGCTTTTTTGTGTGTGCAATTGCTTATTCATTAGATTTTTCACCTACCCTTTACCATGAGGTCTCAGGGTGGGTTACAGCAATTTAAAAACACAATCTTTAAATTAGTTTAAACAAACCACAGTCAAGAGAACTGAGTGCTCCCACCCCAAAATGTGCTAATAAGCTTCCAACGGTGACAGCAGATGTACAACAGCTGACTTACTGGCTAAAAAAAAAGTATTTTTATTAAATTTCCAAAAAGAATCCACATAAAATACCAGTGCATATTACAAACTTTTTTCTTTCTTTTGTATTGTCAACTAATATTGACTGACTTTTCATGGTAAAGGGAAATCCATATTCAATCTGGGCAGGGGGAAGAGTACAGGTATGGCGACATCACATAGACAACGCTGAAAGTCAATGAACAGCCCCGATTCACAAGCAACACTCCATCTGGAATTTGACCCTTGCACCTGTGTTGCACCTTGAACTTACCCTGTATCCTTTTGCACCCTCACTTTCTCTACCCTTGAGTACATAAGGGACAATAAATACACAATCATTCAATATATTCCTTGCATAACTCTTAACAATGTGTTCTTATCAGCTGATCTGAATTAAGCCATTTGCAATGGGGAAAGCACATCTCTCTCTGTAAACAATGAGTAAGGTAAACAATTTGTTCAATTGCTTAAATGCCAACCGATTGCCCTCGTTACAAATTAGAAGTATGATCCAGCTAAATTAAGCACTAAGGCTGCAAGCCTAACTCCACATACTTGGCTAGAAGCCCCACTGAATTCAATAGGGCTCATTTCTGCATCTGATGAAGCATGTTGAAGATTGTTCTGTAAGACTACAATCCTGCTTTGCATATTTTTTTTGGGGGGGGGGAGTAAGCCCTGATTATCTATGGAAATCCATTCTTAACTCTGTCCTTGAAATCAGTTTGCCTTTGAAAAGTGTCCGTTTCCATGTTGTGTCTGCTTTCTCTCCCCCTCCCCCCCCAAGAGACATGATTGTGATAGTTTAAAAGGACCTTGTGGTCATATTGAAAGTGTCAAATAGAACCAATACTCTAATAGCAGATGGGGAAGTAGTCTTCAGAGTAGAGTTGGCCACACATGATGAGAAATCCTTTAACGTACTGACCCACACAAAACTTAATTTCAAGTTGGTTGTCAGGATTTGGGCCTGGGGGGTATTATTTATATCTATTAGAAATTCCTTCTCTATTGGCAGTGCTTGATGTTTGATGATAAGCCAATTGCTAATAAAATAGATTTTTGTTCAGTTCAACTTAATGTGAATTAATTATTGCTTGGTTACTTCTAGCATTTTTATTGTGTATTCTTTTATATTTGTATAGTGGTTTCCTACAGTCAGCTTGCTTATTGATTGCCCAGTTTTTTCTCAAAAGAGCTTAAGATGGCTGACATGGTTCTCCCCCCCTCCTCATTTAACCACCCAAACAACCCTTTGAGATAGGTTACAGTGAGAAACAGTGATTGGCTCAAGACCACCTAAGTGGGGATTTGAACCCTTGTCTCCCAGGCCCTAGTCTAGTACTCTAACCACAACACCACACTGGCTCTTTAGAAGAGGGGAAGTTGTAGGGACAGATGAAGGGTGGGAGGCAGCACAGGACTATGTGGATTTTGATTCCCATGTGGATCAAAATACCGTTTTTAAAGGTCCTGGTAATAGGTGACTTGTGCTAGACATGATCATATTTTGCAGCTGGCCTTTTATCCTTCAGACCATGCTTTAGTCCTGATGTCGACTGTGATCAGAACCTTGTCCTTAGGTGTCTCACAGATTTGTTCTCAAACTGCCTGCGGTTGTATAGATTTGGCAAGTGAGCTGGGTTTCTGGGTGTCAAAGTTTTCTGGGGAAACTGTTTCCTATACAGGAGGCTACTATACTGAAGCTCAGGTGTCACTAGATGTTGGCACATCTGCCTTGTTGCCCTATCCAGCCCAGGCTTTATGTTATAGCCTAGTATTTTTGCTTTGCCATACTGCAGCGGGGCCAGTGCTGGGTCTGCGATCTTCATAGGGGCGACGCTGCCACCTTCTTGAAGGCAAATCTTGGCCAGCTGTTCCCGCTTCTGCTGCAGTGCCCTCACTTCCTGCTGCATGTGCTCTCTGCCCATGTGCCCGTCTATCTTCTCCCAGAAGGTCCTGTTGAAATGCACATAGAGTTCCCAGTCTGACTTGTTCCAGCTTTTTATCTTCTCTATGGTGTCTTTGGAAAGGTGGGACTTTGTGCTGTTGTCTCTGCTGTTGAGAGGGAAAGAGACCACATCATCCAGGTCCCAGCACAAGGCCTCCTTCAGCAGCACCATGGATTCGTCAAAGTACTCTGAGATGAGGAGAAGGTCAAATTGTGCCTCAATGGTTCTCAGCATGAGCTGGACATTCTTTGCGGATAAGTTCCCGTTGTGGTTATAGCCAAAATCGAACGTCATTAGGTTTTTGGCATACTGGCTGTCACTGGTTGAGGCACTGTAAAACTTGGAGGTGTCGTTGAGAAACTCCTCTAAGCTCTTGGCTTTGGCAAAGGCAGAGGACCCTTTGTAGTAGGCGAAGGATGATTCCATGAGATGAATGGGATTCCGGAGGATAGAAAAGTAAAAGCTTGTGTTTGGCATGACTCGAGCAACCTGGGATTGCAAGCAGAGGAAACATTTTTTAAAATATTAAAAATAATCCAAATCACGTTTTTCATTGAACTTTTGTCACAGCTCCTTGGTCCCCATATGCCAGGCTGCTTTAATGGTGGTGTGTTGTGCAACTTATTATTGATCCTGATACAATAATTGTGCATCAGTGGTGAATTTATTCTGCTTTACCTTGTTCTGTGAAGCTTCCCCAATGCTGCCACATGATTGCTGTTTGGAAGGGCTACAGTGCAAGAAAAGCAGTACAAAAAAGTAAACCACAGTAGTTGTGGTATAAAAATGTGTTGGATTTCAGCAGGAGGTTACAGCATAAGCACACTGGAAATGAAGCAGTGTGACCACCCTGACACATTTGCAGGAACAAACAACAGAAGCCCCAGCCAGCATAGCAAATGGTCAGGGATTCTGGGAGTTTTAGTCTTGTGGCATCTGGAGGGCACTACATTGTCTACTCCCATACCCCTCAAACCAGTTTCATTTTTCTAGAAAAAGAGGTGTTGGAACTCACCATGAATGCCTTCCTTGTTTTCTTATAAAGGCAATGGTGCCCACCTGAGAGGTGCCAGAACTGAGTTCCGGCGAGTTCCGGCTGGGGGGGGGGGAGAGCCCTGCCCTCAACTGTTCTGATAAAATGGGGACATCTTGTTTTTTCATGTGAGAGCATGGCAGCCATTTTGGGTGCCACAATCTCATGCAATCTTGCCCCCCAATAGGTGCTTTTTCCGGAGATGTGATCTCGTATGGGAGTGTGGCCCGTGGAGGGTATGTACTCCTGGTATTCAGCATATACAGTGGCACCTCAGGTTACATATGCTTCAGGTTACATACGCTTCAGGTTACAGACTCCGCTAACCCAGAAATATTACCTCAGGTTAAGAACTTTGCTTCAGAATGAGAACAGAAATTGTGCTCCGGTGGCGCGGCAGCAGCAGGAGGCCCCATTAGCTAAAGTGGTGCTTCAGGTTAAGAACAGTTTCAGGTTAAGAACGGACCTCCGGAATGAATTAAGTACTTAACCCGAGGTACCACTGTAATGGCAGTACCCATGCCCAGCTGACCTACTGATACCTACAAGGAAACAAAAACTACATTTGCCTGATTTAGCCATAACAGAAAACTGACTCCCCGCTACAATGTGAACAAGCTGCACTGAACACCAGCCTTGCATACTTCCCTTTCCCCTCTCTTTTGTACACCAGAAGAGGAAACCAAGGTTGTCTGTTCCCAGTTTTACACTAACCACATTTCCCCTTATGATACCTGAACTCAGAAACTGTTGCTTGATTCCCACAAAATTAATTAAACAAACTGTTTTCTCAGATGCTGACTTGTGCTGACTAGCTAGTTAATAAACAAACCATTCTCCAGGCTCAGACATCATAGGGACTTGACCTCATTTGTAATGTTTTATTTTGAAATCTTTAAGACAGTATTTTAGTTTCCTGTTAATGATGTTGCTTTGAATGTATACTTAATATTTGATTTGTTCCTGTAATATGTTTTTCTGGATTGTTTTATTTAATGTAGGCTGTAAACCACTTTGAGATTTTCCCGCTTAAAAATATAAAGTGGTATAGAAATGAAATGAAGAATGAAGAATGAAAATAAAATAATAAACAGTACTGAAAACAGGATTGCATGTGACTGTTCCAATAGCATCATGAACACAAATCATCAAGAATGTGCAATAAAAAGCATGTCTGGAGGGGCCCAGAGTTCTTCTTGCTAGCAGTTTAAATGGTAAGAACTCCTTGCAAGATTGTTTGTGTTTCCAATTAAAAGTTGAAGGTTGCATTTGAGCGAGCTCAATGTGTTTTACAAGTTGAACCTAATTGTTGGCATCCATCTGTCTCGAGAGACAATGGAGTGTGCCTTCGGGGGTGAAGTCAAAACACTGTGTTAGCAACACCAAAGTGTTGGGGCGCAAGCTTGGGCAGTGTGTATGGGGGTCCTGGGCTGCCCAGACAACAAGACCCCCACTCTTGGCCTCCCTGATGTGGATGCAAAAGAAAGCAGAGCAATTTGTTTGGCACCAGCTTGGCTGCAGGAGTTTCTGGAAGGAGGAATACATGGTGCCATTCAACCTTCTTAGAGACGCCTCTCCAGATTTGTATAGTGTTACTCCTTAGCTTTTTATTCTCCTGAAGATATCTTGCAAGACAGCGGAGATTTAGGACCAGAGTTTTCCTTCTCTTATATGGGCTACCTTGACAGGATGACAAGCCCCTTCAGCATGTGTGGAAACTGCCTTCCTGACCTTTTGAACCAACTATTGGTCTTGTCCGCTCAACCTGCCAGTCTTCACATGCAGTCTCTAACTCACCAAGGGTTTGAGGCCCATCGACTATCTTTGACTGGTTTAGCTTGCCAGTCAAGGCCATTCCCAGAGTGTTGACAGCTTCTAGGAGCCACAGGTGAGAGCTGAGTGCAAGGTGGGGACCAAAGGTGGACAACCTACCCCAGAAGGAACACAACTTTTCCCCTTACCAGAGGTACTACCCCTCATCTAACACCCCATAAACTCCAAGTTGAACCTATGCAGTCAGAACTAAGTTCTTTGATGTGTGGGTGTGATTTATGCATTTCAAACTCTCCTTGCAGCTGTGAATATCAGGGCTGTCATGATGAGATTCTGCACTTCAAAATATGCCACTAGATCAGAGGTGTGTGTCATTTTGTTGTTGCTGTTGTGGAACAATTAGGATTTGGAAATCCTTGTTAACCTACTACAAAGCACCCAGAGATTTTCCATTGCATCTTGATCTAGCTTCTGCTCACCCCTGCTCTAAGGAATTTGCCTGCTATCCTACAGATGCTTGCGTGTTTCACCTTGTTGATCCCCCCCTGTAATCAGCATGGGACTCAGTATGATCTTGTTACCTTATCACCAGTCTTTTCTAACAGAGACTGATGGCCTTTAACACTTTACATTGCAATGATGGCATCCTGTTCAGTGTAGAATAAGGCTGGTCAAATTTTCATAAATTGAAAGATGCATATTCTGCACCTAAGTGGCCGCACTCCTAGTCCTTCTTCTCACCCACTCATGACTTCCAGCATCCCTCCCTTGCCCCACTGAGCTTCCCTTCCCACTCCTTACAAAATCTATTCTTGTTCACCTCTAGAAAGAACCAGTTTCCTGCCCATAATTTTAGAGGAAAAAAGCTGCTCAGCTCTTACCTCTGGTTTAAAGAACCTCATATGATGACACATAATGTGGAACTGGGGGTCTTTTTTGGGAGAAAACCCCTGCACAGCTGCTGCCGTGAAATAATAAGGATAGAACAATTGACTGCCACCATTGCTTGGCAAGGCAAAGGAAAGGTTGCGAGTATCGCCAAAGCGAAACAAGATGTTCATGACGGTGCTGCTGGCACTCTTGTGCACTTTGAGGAAAACAACGTGGGTCTTGGGCATGCATGTTGAACCTTGAGAGGGGCTGGAAGTGCTCCCTCTCTCCTTTGCTGTTCCAAATTTGGGAAGAATATTTTTTTCTGGTGGAGGTAGTTTCATGGTTGGTGGTTTTGCTGACACCATCCCAACTGTTCTTCTGTCTCCTGCAGCACTGAAGGCCTCTGACTGAGTCATTGTTGTGTGCTTCGGAAAGGGGCGTCTTTCGGGGTCTTTGACATGTGCTGTCTGATCCTCTGCAGAAATCTTTGTTGTGGGTTCTGCCACCTTGATCAGGGAACTTCCAACCTTTGTTGCAGCAGCAGATGTCTGATCATCAGCAAAGTTCACCGCTACTTGGATTCCTCCGGGATCTTTTGGGGTGCCGTGTTTCCACCAGTTCCTCAGTCTTTTTGCTGTATGCTGAGCCTGCACCCTCTCATCACCCTCCACAAATGGGTTTTGCCAGAATTCTTCTTCGCTGCCGAAGCTGGCAGCCAGCAGTTTGGTTTTGTTGAAGGCTGTGTTCAGTTTTGTGGCTAGCCTCTTTTTCTCTGCAGGGTTGGACCTGGTCTCCTTTTGTGCGGTGCTTTTCTGCAGAAGTTGAGCATAAGTTGGGCTCCTTTGAACCTGGATGGAATTCTCACCGGCTCTGTTTTCTTCAAGGGGAAGCTGATTCTGTTTGAAATCGCATCTACAATTGCTATGGAAAAAACATCAGATCCTTCAGATGGGGTTGAAAATGACATCTCCTGTGCTCTGTGTCCACTTTCCAAAAACCACTACCTATTGCTTGATTTCCCTGGATCCCTTCCACTCCACCCAATTCACATGCATTTCCTTTCTATATGGACTCTATTGTCACTACTGCAGGTAAGTGTTCCATTCTTTAAATCTAAAAATAAAATAGCATGGTTGTTACTGTATGTACACACAGTAACATTATAATTCTCCCCATATAGACAGAACTCTTTGGTCCCATCATCTGCCATACTTCTCTTGCATCACCCACCCCTATTATAAACAAATCTAGACAGCTTCTCCAGTGTTCCTTGACATACAAATGTTTTTGTCCACTGTCTGTGAGCCAAGATACACAGGATGCTGCCCTCCCAATGCAAATAGCAGCTTGGGCGGGGAGGGGGGGCGTTAAGTCAGCACTATGGCAGCTGGATGGTGGGGTGGGAGAAGAAGGATTAAACTACCTTTTCCCATGGTCCTCTCTATACCTGATGTCTCCCCCACCTCCACCACTCATGGCTGCTATTTGCATTTTGTAAATGATCTGTGAAACTTGGTTGTTTTCTTTTAAAGGAAGCACCCTGTGTGCTTTGGGCTTGTGAGTTGCTGGGTGTGAAGGGGCTCAGTGTACAGGCAAAACAAGATTGTGAGAAGGAACAAGGGGCTAAAGGACAGACAGCATTGCCACTGCATGGGAGCCCTGGGACACCGGACTATGCTCCTGATGGCTGCCTTCCCTTCCCATTTGCTACCCACATCTGGGCGTGATTTTGAATAATTGCTGGCATGAAATTCTACTATTATTATTATTATTAGAATTTATATGCCACCCTATACCCAAAGGTCTCAGGGCGGTTCACAAAAAGGATCACAATATATATATAAAAAATAAAAACAATAAGCCAATAATACTGCCCCCCAAAGAGCCACATTTTAAAAGGGTATAGGATGTTGATCAGGTCAACCAAAGGGCTGGTTAAAAAGGAATGTTTTTGACTGGTGCCTAAAGGTGTATAATGAAGGCACTAGGCGAACTTCCCTGGGGAGAGCATTCCACAGACAGGGAGCCACTGCAGAGAAGGTCTGTTCTTGTGTTGCCACCCTCCGGACCTCTTGAGGAGGAGGCACATGAAGAAGGGGCTCAGAAGGTGATCTCAGGGTCTGGGAAGGTTCATATGGAAAGAGGCGGTCCTTGAGGTATTGCGGTCCTGAGCTGTTTAAGGCTTTATAGGTCAAAATTTTGAATTGGGCCCAGAAACTAATTGGTAGCCAGTGCAGTTGGGCCAGGATCAGTGTAATATGCTCAGACCGTCTTGCTCTGTTGAGCAACCTGGCTGCTGAATTCTGCACCAGCTGAAGTTTCCGAGTCTGTTTGTCTTCAGAGGTAGCCCTATGTATAACCCATTGCAGTAATTCTGTGCCAACTCTTACGTTCAGTAGGGACTTCCCCCACCATACAACTGCAAAATCCATGGGCCCTCTAAATTAAGGCAATGTAATTTATTTATAATAATTCTTTTTTTCAGATGTCACCAATGCAATTTCCCCTGAACATTTAAATTTCTTCCTGGATATCAGTTTTTGACAAGAGCTAAGGAGTCCTCCCTCTCTCATACACTGACACTAGTTTTGTATAATGACAGGTATTTTAATGTCTACATTTATTCTGATAAAAGGTCTTGTGGCACGTCAAAGACTAACCAATTTATTATGGCATAAGCTTTTAAATTTGCAACAGGGTTGGGGGAGAGTAAACCATTTACTCCCTTGCTGTGTTTCTGACAAAATTGACACCTTTAGACTGAAGTTGCT